>NC_138727.1:58965946-59198446 GCF_965113295.1 Leuciscus leuciscus
GATTTAAATTTAAACTGTCTTTGCCAGCTGTGGTAAACAGCGCGCATTCATGCCGTTTATTCATTCATAAACAGAAACCCACGTGAAGAAATTCACGTGAGAAGGAAAAAACTTACTTGTATTCCTCAGCTCGCTCCTCGATATACCCGCACTTCTGAGGGACATTTTCGATTAGTATTATTCCTCACAGCGCTGCAAGACGGTGTAAACAATGATCTAAATAAACGTGTGTGTTTTCTCGAGCTGATGGGGGCGTTCACAGGATTGCCCCAGCCATTTGCGTTTGAATAGCGCGCGCTCTCCGTGGGCGGGGCCGATTATAACGTAATGAGATGAGATGAGCTCGACTGGAATCGCTCTCTTTTAATACAGATTTCACAAGATGAGAATAATTGTTTTTTTATATAAATGACTTCATTTAAAAGAAGAGAATTCAAGCTTCATGCCTGTCTGTCTGTATGTCTGTTTGACTGAGTATTCGCTGAGTTATTGTTCATTTTCGGACGCGTTTCAGAATGGACTTCACTGGCAGAGAGAAGGCAGAACTCGCTTCGTGTTTATTTTTCTTTATTTGGCAAAAAGCACAACACTTTGTTTTTATTGTGAGTATACACAAAAATAATACACATTTAACAGAATCGATTGATGTATGAAACTCCTATGGAAAATCAAAGTCAACAGAGTATTTATGAGTTTCTTTTACACTAATAAAAAAAAAGCGAGCTGGTATCGCCGGCGATACCGTAGACCTCAGGGGGTTAATGGAGTTAATATGACATCTACCAGCAGGGGTTAATGGGTTAACATGACATCTACCAGCAGGGGTTAACCCTCTGGGGTCTGAGGGGTTTTTGGGGTCCTTGAGATGTTCTGACATGCCCTGACATTTGTGCTTTTTTCAGTTGCTTATAAACATATTAATGGCAAAGGTATAATTACACTCTATTTAGCACAAACAGGGCTACCATAATATGTGAGCAACATGCATGTACATGTTTGTATTTTTGAGAGAATAATGTTTATGCATGGTTATTGAAAAAACAAAAAACTAAAGTTTCTGAAATAAGGCCACAAAACACATACTCATTCTTCAAAATGATGTGAAAATCATCCTACCTAATCATTCACATAACACAATACATTGATTTAAATCTTGTAAAACACTTTTTGTAAAGGTAATATGCTCAACGATTCAACACCATCATGCATATTTAGTGATTCACACCTGAGGAGACAATGGGGCCTGCATACTTAATGAGCCATTCATTCAGGTGTGTCACCTATAGCCACAAGAAAGAATGCAAGAGCAATATATATATATATATATATATATATATATATATATATATATATATATATATATTCTACCAAATTGGTTCACAGTTGGAAGCATGTCAATTTATTTATTTTTTTTATTTTTTTTTCACAAATGTTGCTTGCAAATTGTATAATATCCAAGGAAAACATGTCTAGTAATTGTGCAGTTAATTCTCATACTGTATTTTCAGTTTTGGAATATGTATCCTCTCCCCAAATTTGTCAATAATAAAACACAATAAAAATTATTTAAAGAAAAGGCTTATATTTACCTTTTAAAATTTGTTTACATCTACCTTGTAAATATATATTTTTTATTAAAAAGGTTACAATTACAACAACAATTGAAGTGTAATCTTTCTTTGTAAAAACTAAAGTATACATTTTATCATACATATATCAAAGTTAAGGATTCATTACTTCGAATATAGCCTACATTGACAAAACATATTTGACATATTAGCAAAAATTGGCAAACAAAAGCTTATTTGAGGAGGCAGATATTTTACAGTAAAAATGTGTAATCTATCCAAAACTAATCAACGAAATGTTGTCTTTCATTTGTCTGTAACATCGGTCTTTCGTTTTTATTATAAGGAATATAAATGTTCATTTGCAGTTTAATACGTTGCTTATACAAATACATTTTATTTCAACATATTTCAGTCGATTTTTACTCAGTATAGCAAAATAGTTTGCTAACAGCAGATCATTCATTCACACACAGAAACGCAATTCAAATTTAAACCGTCTTTTTGCGAGTTGTGGTAAACAGCGCATCTCTGCGTTCATTCATTCACACACAGAAACCCGATTTACTTGAGAATGAAAAAAAACGTACTACAGTATTCCATCCGTTGCTCCTCGAAATACCAGCACTTCTGAGGTACATTTTCCATTTTTATTATTCCTCACAGCGCTGCGAGACAGTGTAGAAAAGTACAATGATCTGATTAAACTTTTCTCGAGCTGATATAGGGGCGTTCACAGGCTTGCGTGGATTGCCTCAGTAATTTGCGTTTGAATAGCGCGCGCTCTCCGTGGGCGGGGCAGATTAAAAATAATTAGATGAGATGAGAACGACTGACATCTCGCTCTTTTCTTACAGATTACATGAACTGAGAATATTTGTTTTTTATATAAATTACTTCATGCCTGTGTGCCTGTTTGACTGAGTATTCGCTGAGTTATTGTTCATTTTCGGACGCGTTTCAGAATGGACTACACTGACAGAGAGAAGGCAGAACTCGCTTCGTGTTTATTTTTCTTTATTTGGCAAAAAGCAAAACACTTTGTTTTTATTGTGAGTATACACAAAAAGAATACACATTTAACAGAATTGATTGATGTATGAAACGTGTTTGTAATATCAAAGTCAACAGAGCAAAATGAATCTCTTTTGAACTGATCCAAAAAAAAGCGAGCTGGTATCGCCGGCGATACCGCCGACCCCAGGGGGTTAATGGAGTAAATATGACATCTGCCAGCAGGGCTTAATGGAGTAAATATGACATCTACCAGCAGGGGTTAATGGGTTCTTGCTACTAAACCTCAACAACTTGTCAAGAACAGTATAGATTTGATTAGATTTTGATTGAGAATTTAAAGGGGTGGTAAAATGCCCTTTGCACAAGATGTAAAATAAGTATTTGATGTCCCCAGAGTGTGTATGTGAAGTTTTAGCTCAAAATACCCCACACATATTTTTATATAGCATGTTAAAATTGCAAAAACGCACCCTTTTTGTGTCTGTCCCTTTAAATGCAAATGAGCTGCTGCTCCCGGCATAGAGGGTGGAGGTTCAATACGCTGATTTCACGCAGCCGCCATTTTGAAATCGAAAGCGAGGCTCCGGTGGGAAGAAAACCGGAAGTGTCGCCTTGAATCACAGGAGAGTTTCGATTGCGATGGCGTATTGTTGTGTACCAGACTGTTCATCATATCAACGGAAAGAAAGTGATAAAAATATATCCTTTCATCGCTTTCCGGGTGACCCAAAAGCCTGTCGTGAGTGGGTTGTGAAAATAAGAAGGGATATTGGACCTCATTTTAAGGTAAGTTAAGTTAAAGCAGAAATAACTTTAGTTAGCTAATGCTATCTTTCTAAGTTACACACGTTTTGGGTGGCAGTTATAAAACTAATTAAGTGATTCTCTCATTAGATTACAGACAACACGAGAGTATGCTCCAAGCATTTTACTCAGGACTGCATTGAACTTTCGCTCACGGGTTTACATAGACTGAAACGGGGAAGCGTGCCGACTTTGTTTACATGGTCCTGTGAACTCAAGCCAAGGAGGACACTTCAGAGATATCAAAGGTGCGTTAACTAGTTTGATGCCAAAATATGAATAATCTTAAAAAGATTAGGATGTCATGTTATGAGAACATTTGTTTTAATAACCAAAATATATACTATTGTCTTTTCATTGAGTCATTTAAACCTATCTGAATGTGATTGTAGGCTACTGTAATGTTTTATCATAAAACAAGTACTTAACCAAACTGATTTTTTTTAAATGTTAAACCATACTATATATATATATATATATATATATATATATATATATATATATAATACCGATTGCTGTAATTTCTTTCAGTTGCACATTTTTTCTATAATTTTCAATGTTTTTATCTTATTGGCTGCTATATATATTTGATAGATATTACAGGTTGTTTCAGGTTCAGTTTATGTAGTGTCTATAATGTGACGACTGTACATAACAGTACTAGCCTATATGAACTGCCAAGACTGAAATCATGATTATTTTCATTTCCAGTGTCTGTGATACTGAAACTCTTGAGGAAGAAGAGGGGGAACATTCATTTCCTGATCAGAACACAAGAGAAGAGTGAGTAATCTATCTCAGACCTAAGGGCAGGGACACACCAAGCCGATGGTCAGCCAATGTCTGTCAATGGTTCAATCCAACTGAAAAGCCTTCAACTTCTCAATCCAACTGATTAAGCTTGATCTGAATTAAATCTTGATTGGATTGAAAGGGGTGCTGTAGACCTAAAAAAAAATCTGATCCATAAGAAAAAAAAAAATCATATAAACTGAACTTTTCAAACTTGAAATCAGATTGCATTCATTGATGAAAATTAGAGCATGTAAACATATCTAATGACCTCCTTGATACTTATTTTTGTTGTTCATGTAATTCTCTTTTTTTTTTTTTCTTAATACACAGATCTAACAATGGTTTCGGGGCACTGCAAGACCATGATTACCTGGAAACGTCACCTACCATGGAAGAGCAGCTGAATGCAGCACAGAAGGAGATTGCTCGTCTGACAGAAGAAAATGAAAGTTTAAGAAGTCAGCAGTTTTGTCTACAGCGATTCCAATGTGAGCCCAAGATGATCATGTTTTACACCGGATTGAAAGATTATGAGACCCTCAAAGCACTCTACCTTTCTCTTCAACCTACAGCACAGTCTCTGGTGAGATGGAGTCAAATGCAAAGACATAATAAAACAGAACAGACTGTAACCGCTGGCTTTCATGCTCACGACATTTGTCTCTTAGACCAGTTTTTCTTGTTTCTCTGCCGTATGAGGCAGGGACTTCTTTCTGCAGATTTAGCTGTAAGGTTTAATCTGTCAAAGGCCACAGTCCGCCGGATATGTATAACTTGGGCTAACTACCTGTATTTCATGCTCGGCACACTACCAGTATGGCCAAGTAGAGAGGCTATAGACGAGCTAATGCCACCTTGCTTCAAGCTGACCTTTCCTAAAACACGCGTTGTGCTAGATTGTACTGAGATCCATATTCAAACAGCAAGCTCAAAAGTTCTAAACACAATGACATACTCTCATTACAAAGGCACCACAACTTTGAAATCGTCTCGGGTTACTGGATGTAACCCTGGTTCCCCGAGAGAGGGGAACGAGACGCTGCGTCATATCAACGCTACGGGGAATGCCTTCGGCATGCGTTATCTGAAGTCACTATACAACTATTCCAATCTGGATTGGTGTGCGTCATCGTGCGTCATGACGTTGCATGTGACGGTGACCCGGACGCTATATAAGGGTCACAGGAACAAGGAAATGACAGCTTCGAAAAAGGTTCAAAGCAGCTGTTCTCAGGGCGCCCCGAAGGTGGGGAGAGGGGACGCAGCGTCTCGTTCCCCTCTCTCGGGGAACCAGGGTTACATCCAGTAACCCGAGACGTTCCCCTTCGTTACGGGGAACTCCCGCTGCGTCATATCAACGCTACGGGGAACGAGTACCAGCTAGCCCCCACCGAGAACAGGCGCCCCTGGTGTGAAACATCTGGCACACTCAAGAGCACTAAAGCAAGGGAGAGTGAAAGATCCAACTGTGCTAAGAATTTTATTCTTTCTTGTTTGGTGTACAAAGGGAAGGTTGCATCAACAACCTCGATATTAAGGTCCAAGTATATAGGCCTGATTAATGACAGGCAGAACACTTAACTCCTAACACCTTTTTAGTGGATCATCTCTGGAAGCCTAAGAGGCTCTCTTGCTTACACCGCACATGCAACGAAGGATGAAGAGCCTGAGGAATTTTTAGAATAGCCTCCGGTACCTTGGTTACCGGGGAGAAATATCTCAAAGAAAGCTAACAAACTCCCATTTAATACCCTATATAGATATACTCTGCGGAGCCGAATAAAGGCTCTAAGCAATTTAATATGATAGCCTGCAGAGACAGGGTTCATCCAGATTTTGACGCAGCATACAGAGGCAGAAAGCACTCTGAAGGTGAGGATCATTGCTAAGGACAGGGGAGAATTTATAGAACCCACTATACTAAGAATTTTATTCTTGTCTTTTTTGGTGTAAGAAAAAGGCTGAGTTAACAGCCTCAGAAGTGAGGTCCAATATATACATATGCCTAAAAAGGCAGGACACTGACTCCAAGGCACCATTAGTGGATAACCCTAAAAGCCTAGAAGGCTCTCCTGTCACACTTATAGCAACGAAGGATGAAGAGCCAGAGGAAATCATAAGATAGCCTCCGGTACCCTTATTAGTGACCGGGGAAATTTTCTACTAGAAAGCTAACAGATTTCCAAAATATGTAGATTTTCTTTTAATCTAACATACACGTATCCCGCAGAACCGACAGGGGCTTTTCTTTCCACAGACCTGTCGGCCTGCAAGGATAACAGGATTCATCCTAGAAGGCTACAGGGAAATATGGAGGTCATGGGACGACCCGGGTGGACCACCCTGAGAGCATACGGAGGCCGTAGGCGCCATAGCGGCTCTGAGCGTGGACGAGAGATCCCGATTAGAGTATAGAAGAATCCCAGTACTGAAGCCATAGGGCAGTAAAAGGCTGGGTCCAGCTAACTCAATTAAAACTTCCTGAGCCGGGGAGTTCTGGAGGTAGCTGATCTGATGACCTCGGCCACCAGATCACCCTATTCGAGAAGGCCAGTGTGGTTTTTCGAGAATAAGATCTACTCAAAATCCTCTGACCCTCTCCAGAACTCCAGGGAGTAGAGCGACCGGGGGAAAAGGCGTACAGACGTTGCCTCGGCCACGTCTGTACCATGGCCTCCAGACCCAACGGGGCTGGATGCGAGAGAGAGAACCAGAGCGGGCAATGAGAATTCTCATGAGAAGCGAATAAATCTACCTCCGCCTGGCCGAACTTCTCCCATATAAGCTCCACCACCTCGGGGTGGAGCCTCCATTCCCCTGGCCTGGGCCCCTGCCTCGACAGGGTGTCTGCTCCCACATTATCAACCACAGGTATATACATAGCCCTCACAGAGAGAAATTTGTCCTTAGACAAAAATAGAATATGATGGGCCAATTTGCACAGAGGACGAGACCTCAAGCCCCCCTGATGGTTGATATAGAAAACCACCGATATATTATCAGACCCAATAAGGACCTGATGGCCTCTGAGGTCTGGAGGGAAATGCCTGAGGGCAAAGAATACTGCCAGCATCTCCAGGCAACTGATGTGCCATGAGAGGTGATGGTCCTTCCAGACCCCGCGGGTGTACCGGCCCTCCATGACCGCACCCCAGCCCCTGCGGGAAGCATCCGTGGTCAGAATTTTTCTGGGACACGAAGCTCCAAGCACCTGGCCTTGGGACAGGAACCGTATGTCTTTCCATATGACTAGAGAACGAAGGTACCTGGACGTAACTCTAATCATACGGAAGGGGTTGCCCCTTGGGGAAAACCCCCTGGTCCCGAGCCACCACTGTAGGGCCCCATAAGGCCCAAAATTCCTTGAAAATGTTTGACAGTGATGGCCTGGCCTAACCTGATAGCTCTAACTGCAGCCACGATACTTTAAATACGTGGCTGGGTCAAGTGAACTTGCATAGATTGCGAGTCCCACTCAGCTCCAAGAAATTTTATTCTTTGAAGAGGAGACAGAGAACTTTTCTTGACATTGAGCCTTAGCCCCAAGCACTGAAGATGACGCAAAACAACATCTCGATGTTGGATTGCTAGCGTCTCTGGATCTGCCAGAATAAGCCAGTCATCTAATAATTTAGGATGCGGTTCCCCTGAAGTCTCAGTGGAGCAAGGGCAGCATCCATACAGAAAGTGCAAGGGGATAGAGTTAGGCCGAAAGGAAGAACCCTATATTGGTAAGCTTTTCCCCCCAAAAGCGAACCTAAGGAACTTCCTATGATAATGGACGATGAAGTTATGAAAATAAGCATCCATGAGATCTATTGTCACAAACCAGTCTTCAGATCTGATTTGCTGAATGATACTGGGTATAGTGAGCATATTGAAACTAAATCTCCTCAAAGATTTATTCAATACTCTAAGATCTACAATAGGATGAAGTCCACCATCCTTTTTCGGAACAATGAAGTAACGGCTGTAGAAACCTGAATCCCTCTCCTGATTAGGGGCAATTTCTATTGCTTTTGCTAAAAGAGATTCAACTTCATTTTCCATCACCTGGCGCTGATGTGAGAAAACCAGTGTGTGAAATACCCCGTTAAAATCGGGTGGTCTTACTTTAAACTGGATTCTATATCCTTTAACTATACCCAGGGTCCATTTAGATATATTCGGAAGGCCTGACCAGGCGTCTAAACAATCTACAAGAGGAATCAATTTCTCTGGGTTAGTCTCAGGTGATATAATGTGCTTATCGGTGGTCTGAAGCAGTTTACTGGCAGGACGTAACCGATGAATAATCTAATAAGGAGATCAGTCCCTCGAGACTGACCTCAGGTTTTGAGATTCGGTGACCTGAAGCGATAGATCGGCAGGAACTAACCGAAAATAATATGAAGTGCCCATAAGGGTCCGCGTTTTTACGCCAGGACCTCATAGTTTTTTTTTTTTTTTATATATATTTTTTTTTTTTTTATGAGAACGTCTCCTCTGACCCCGAGCCCTGTACAGGGGGAAGGGGAGGGGAAGAGGTGACTTCCCAGAATATGAGGAGCTGGTGACTGTCCCCGGGGGACCTGGACTACCATATGTAGGTATGCATTTTTTTTTTTTTTTTTTTGACATCCCGCCATATAAGCCTTCCCTACCAAATTCGAGATAATATTTATATTAGCTCCACTTTAATTTTGGAGGGACGTGTCTGAGTCATCAGAGGTAATACGATATCTGGGAGAAATATTCTTCTACCCCCTGCATCATTAAATTCCCCTTTAATTTTCTTCTTCAATTATTCCACAATCTCAGTACCTCAGTATGGAGATCGTTTGAAAAAGGAAGACTCTGACACAAGGATTTTGACTGGGTTTGCAGGAAGCACTCTTTTTAGACGCTTCCTTCTTATTAAATTACCAAACATTTAATTACATTACAGCCCCAGTCTTTCTCCAGCAACTCCTCATAATGTGGTGAATATTCGTGGTTCAGTGTTGATAGTATCTGACTCCTCAGAATCAGATAAATCAAACACCGGGTCTTTAACACGGTCGGAAGAAGCCGCAGTGACGCGGGCTTCCGAACCGTGCGCGAGACCTGTAAACACTGCTCCACGTGCGAACCCAATGCAAACAGACAACGCGCTGCCTCGACAGACGCGAGCTGATGCACTAGGAACGCAAGCCTATTTTATTCTTTTTAAACAGGCTCAGGCGGGAGCGGAAGAGTAAACTCAGAGTCTACACCCTGCAGACCTGTAATCTACGCGCTGCCTCGGCAAACGCGAGATCCGAGCCACTATAGATTCTGTATTGCAATGCAGACATTAATCTATGCGCTGCCTCGGCAAACGCAAGATTAGTCACAGAATCTTTATTGCAGAGTAGCCGTAATCTACGCGCTGCCTCGGCAAACGCGAGATCCGAGCCACTATAGATTCTGTATTGCAATGCAGAAACCTACGCGCTGCCTCGGCAAACGCGAGATCCCAGTCACAGAATCCTTTCAGTTTGCACAAAATAGACAGTGCCCTCGAGAACTGTCCGTGCAAGCTCCGCTCACAACCCAACACCACAAAGCAAGTGTGCGCCATCCTTGCTTCTTTAATTTTTCTTAAATCAAGGAGACGCACACTGCCTTCGCCATAGTAGATTTGACAGACAACACCAAATAAGACGTACAGTTTGACATAGAACGCTGCTGAAGAACAGAAGCTGTCATTTCCTTGTTCCTGTGACCCTTATATAGCGTCCGGGTCACCGTCACATGCAACGTCATGACGCACGATGACGCACACCAATCCAGATTGGAATAGTTGTATAGTGACTTCAGATAACGCATGCCGAAGGCATTCCCCGTAGCGTTGATATGACGCAGCGGGAGTTCCCCGTAACGAAGGGGAACCCTGATTGGCATTACCCCCTTTGGGTCAGTTAGTTTTGTAAGCAACCTATACACAGGCTCCATCTCTGACAAGGAAATCACCAAAGAGTCAGGCATTCTAAAACTCCTCCAGCCAGAAGACGAAGTAATGGCTGATAAGGGCTTTCTTATCAGAGATCTCCTTGCTGACATCAATGTCAGTCTTGTAACCCCAACATTCACAGGCCCAAGTGGACAATTCAGTAAAGATGAAATTGCACACACCCAAGAGATTGCCCGCTTGAGGATACACATAGAGAGGGCTATCAGACGCATCAAAGAATATCACATTTTTTATGGTGTCCCACCCCTTTCACTCTGTGGTTCAGTCAACCAGATGTGGACTGTTTGTGCTCTACTGACTAATTTTCAAGGACCTCTATTTTAAAAGAAGGTTTCACTCAATAATACAAACTTGCTGAAAATGTACTCACCCTCAGTGAAATGACATTTTACATTTACAGACAAAAATGTACATAAACGAGAATAGTCATTTAAATGTTACTTTGATTTATTGTTATGATTTGTACAGTTGATGGAAAATATACACTGGAACAAATTTATACAATCAAAAATTATATATTTTTGTACATATTTATTTCATACTTTAGACTATAAACAGTGAAATTCATTTCTAAATAAAATTATATTTTTGTACAATCAGTGGAATTCAGTTTTATTTAATGTAGAAATTATTTGTTCTAAAACTACATATTTACTTATTTATATTTAAATATTTACTTATCTAATGTGTGCACCGCATGTCTGTTAGGAGTAAAGCCCAATTTATACTTCTGCGTTGACCTCCCACCGTAGCTAGGTTGTAGGCTGTGTGTGCCGCGCTTACCTGTCGGCGTACCCTGATGTGCACCTCTCCAAAATGCGTCAATTCTACACAGACGCAAGTGCTGTGATTGGTCTACTTGAACCCCTCCCTCAGGTTTCACATGCTCCTTCTGCATTTGTAATTGTGTGTCAACGTCATTTATACTTCTCCGACGCACAATTACAAATGCAGAGGGAGCATGTGAAACCTGAGGGAGGGGTTCAAGTAGACCAATCACACGCTTGCGTACGCATAGAACATTTTTGGAGAGGTGCACGTCCGGGTACGCCGAAGGGTACGCGCTCCACACACAGCCTACAACCTAGCTACGGTGGGAGGTCGACGCAGAAGTATAAATTGGGCTTAAGTATGTGTGGTATTCCTGGGTTTATAAGCACAAGTTGGGCAGCCAGTAGTTAAAAAAGAACAAGTCCAACTTAGTCTTTACTGACTCCCATTTCTCATCATCAAAATGAATGCGCTCCAGGTGGAAGTCATTTCTGGATTTGACAAAGAAGTCACACCATCTCATCCCAGTGATTCCCATTTGTCCAATCATCTGATAATAATATTCATGGCTGGTTTTGAGAGCAAGCATACCATCTTCTCTTACGGTAAGGTACTTGCACTGTAGGACACTGTCGACATCAGGGCACTTGATTTCAAGTAACCCCAGAGCACCAGTGCTGTCAACCACCTTCCGATCAGGAGATGCGCCTAAATGTGGGGCATGGGGATTTATGACAAAGCCACAAGGGTAAACGCGATTACTGGTTACCTGCTCGTATTGTGCAGCTGCTTCTGGCTCCAGTTCCAGCCCTCTCTTCATTGCCTGTGTCTGAACTGACCTTTTCTGTTTCTGCATACTGGTTGCAAGGCTGTTAAAGTCTGCAACTCGTGAGACTATCCTCTTAAAATTGGATGAAGTCAAGCGCTGGGAACGAACACGGTGCCACATCTTATTGTTGCTCTGCCCAGTCGTTTCTTTCTCTAATGCCTCGGAATCAGAGAGTGTAACAGTCATACCATCATAAAAAATGCTCTCCTTTTCACTGAGAGAAGTTGAAAAAGTGCATGGTTGTGGTGGGAGAGGAAAAGGTGGGTAGGGATCAGTGGAGGTGGATGGCAACCCGATGACTTGGTATGTCAATGCTGATCCATGAGGCAGATGTCCGAATTCGGTTGCAACTTTGTCCACAGGGTATGTCTTTGATGCCTGCAGCAGTTTGTACATTTGGCTTTTGCTTCCAATTTTAGCAAGATTTTCATGAAGGTCATTTGCAAACTGATCACTTGGTAGAGGGGTTGAAATGGGACAATACATGTTAGGTATGACTCCATGACTAGATCTTTGATAAATTGTTTGAGGTGGATTAGCTGTTGGTGGCTTCAATTTTTATATTTTAACTGTGTTAATAGGTTTAGGGGCTAGACCCATAGAACGTGAAGGAATATGCCATGTCTGTGGCAAGGAGGTTTTACTAACGACCGGTGGAACGGACTTATATTCCAATTTGATGTAGTGTGCCAGGGTATACAGTAGACCAATTTGATGATTGCATTGACCCTGGCCAGCTTTGCAGCTGCATTTTGATTCTCCGATGACAAAGGAACCTTCAGATGGAAATTCTATCTGTAAATTAAGAAACAATATATATAAGTCAGTATTTATTCAAAATAATGAAAATATAAAGTTCCATCAAGTTGCAGGAAGTCAAGGAACATTCAAACTTTCATACTATACAGGTTTGCTCTTCACCTTATGTTTGGTACTGGTTGTAGGAAACAAGGTAAGTGGACAACAGTGTAATAATTGCAAGTACAGTAATTGTTATGTATTTTGAG
Organism: Leuciscus leuciscus; assembly: GCF_965113295.1. Taxonomy (NCBI): domain Eukaryota; kingdom Metazoa; phylum Chordata; class Actinopteri; order Cypriniformes; family Leuciscidae; genus Leuciscus; species Leuciscus leuciscus. The sequence goes on from NC_138727.1 coordinate 58,978,712, forward strand.
TTGAACTGATAATACTACATGTTGGATATATGTATGGATATATATATATATTTGTATGTATAGTGTGTGCATAATTATTATGCAAGTCGATATTCTGATAAAAAATAATTCAAGCCCATTTTTACTAATTTCATACCATATCAATTTTAATAACCATTAATTTTATTAATCATTTATAACTTTTAGAAGTTATATATAATTGTGTGCATAATATTCAGGAGTGCATAATTAAGCAGGTTTTCTTTTACCGGTAAAATGCATTTAATAATGATTTTCAGTGCGAGATGAATTATGCACACCTGAATATAAGGCCTTTCCCCCTTCCAGCAATCATTAACAATTATATCACTTCTAAATAACTAACGCTACATCTAAAATTATTAGCAGTTATTAAGATTTGTGTGGTTTGGAAAAATGTGCTTTGAAAAGAAAGATCAGAATATCAACTTAATAATTATGTACACACTCTATCTATCCATCCATCCATCTATCCATCCATCTATTCATCTATCCATCTATCTATCTATCTATCTATCTATCTATCTATCTATCTATCTATCTATCTATCTATCTATCCATTCATCTATCTATACACATGTGTCAAATTGTCCAGTTCTCCAACAACCAGTCTCATTGCAAAAAAGGTGATTCGTTCAGAAAGTAAAAAAAAGAAGCAGGAACGAACTTTGGCACTTGAACTAGCGCCTGAACTTGAACTTGTGTAACTGTTACCTGCACCATGTATGGGGCATCATTTTTTCGCATTGAGCGAAATGCCCTTGCCCTCACAACACTGCCTGACTCACTTTTCCTGACTGTAAACAATTAAAAAAATATTCGAAATGCATTCTAACATAAAATGTCATGCTGATGTTTACTAAAAATAAAATAACATGGACAAACATAGGCTAATGCATTTTGATTGTGTTCCAATACTTTTGACAATACAGTGTAACGTTATATAAGTTGTTTGCACTACATAAATTATTATTATTTTATTAATTGTTAACCTTACCTTCAATGTCAGTGATGTAACCCTCAATCCAGTTGCTGTATCCCTTTAACAAAACAGCTCGTGGGATTCGGCATCCATCCTCTGCCCATTTTTCCACATCAAATAGAGGAAATCGCGGCAGCAGCTTCAGGTTTGTAGTCCAAGTCATTGTTGTTTATCTTTACTTCCGGTTTTCTTCCCACCGGAGCCTCGCTTTCGATTTCAAAATGGCGGCTGCGTGAAATCAGCGTATTACCTCCCCACACACACATGCACTGAACATTTCAAAAACTTTTAGCCTTTTATGTTCAAACCAGAGTTAGACAATGATGGAGACACTCAAGAAGAAGTGACAACATAATAGACAACATTTCTGAATGGTTAGTTGATGAATTTATGTAGCTTATGTGGAGTTATCTTCTAGTCATTGATTAGCATATTCTGTCTTGATAATCTATAAATCGTGTTCCGAGGGAGGGGTTTATGTACATTTTAGAGTTGGTGATGTCACTAACCCTGGAGGAATGTCCTGTAGTCCCTGCCAGCCGTTTGTTGTAGTCCTTAAAAAGCAATTTCTTTAAAAGAAAATATCTCTCTTTGCTTTGAACTTTGAGCGTTGTAACTTTGCAGATGTTGTTTATGCTCAAACAGCAACATTACACACTAAATAAAGTTAGAAAAGTGAAATCATAATCAACCGTCCCTTTAAATGACTTATAATTGTGTTGTGAGATTAGTGGAGATGCTGTACATGTAATAGATTTACAACAAAAGCTTTTTTTTCTAAAACACAATTACACACCTAAAAGAATGGAAAGGTCAGTGTGTCTTTCATACATGCACTTAGTCTGTCGTATCAGTCATTATGAAGTCTTCAGCAGGATAACGTTAGACTGCATCACTTTGCCATGATCTAGTTTGATTCTGTCACCTCAGTGATGCAATAAAGATGTATTCAAGTGGAATATTGGTTCATTTTCTCATGTTGTCCATCAGAGGTCAGTGTGGAGGGAATCAGTTGCTTTATTTTCTCAAGACTTTTCTTCAGACACAAAGGAATATGTTTATTTCCACATTTTGAATGTGGTGCAGCCAATGAAAACCATAGGCAGGCATTATGCAAATGTGTTACTGCGTTACGTATGCGTGTCACAGAAGTGAGACTGGAGTTACTGGCGACTCGTTTAGGAGCTTCAGAGTCGATTCTTTCTTTTGGGAGACAGTAACTTATTTATCGTGCACTTTCGACTTCAGATCTTTGCAGAGCGTTTACATTCACCGACAGCTCTATTACACACTGCATGAGAGGAATATTCCAACAAGCATAATAGAGGCACTTTAACTAACTAATTAACTGAAGTTTCCTGTGACTGTAGATCAAAGACACTGGACGTCACTGTAATCCAGAGGACAAGGACACAGAAACAACAGTGGTTTACATCAGCTGTGTTTCCTCAACCAACACCACAACACAAATGAGCTCATTTAACTAATAAGCCTATTATATAATAAACGTTCATAAACATATTAAGAACCATGAGAAATCTTCATCCTTCTCATCATTTCCATTGTTGTACTGAAATTGGGTCCTCACCAATCTCGCTTTGTCTTTTCTATTCATAATTCAGAAAGACCAGATTCATTATGACTTGATTATGGTTTTGTTAAATGTAATTATCAGTCCTGTAGAAGTGTTATATTTGATCCTGATATGTTTACAGCTGACATACAGAAATATGGATCATAGAAATAAGGTAAATGTATTCAATGTTTAAAGCTGAATCTTTCATGTGATGTTTATATTCTTTAGTGTAATGGACACATTTCACCATGTATTTCTGAATTGCAAGTAAGCATACATTTAGTTTCATTATTATTATTTTGTATGTCTGTAGTTATTAATGTGTATATGGATTTGTCTGGTTAGTTTCATCTGTTCGCTCCTGCTGGTTGATGTTGTAACTACAATAATCTGCAGCCAAAGAGCGTACTTCTCCATTCATGACCATCTAAAGAAGCTGCATATTCTGATAAATCATTGAAAACAACGTATAAATGCCACAGATTTTTGGAGGATCTTTAAAACAACTGCTATTGAGAAGCTTTAACTAATGAATAACTTTATCATTATAATACTAGGAGGCCTTTAGCTTCAGTTAATCATGTGATGTTTGTGGCATTACTGGGCAAACAGGAAGTGAAACTACAGTCACAGGAAGAGCTTTGAGGCTTCAGCTAAACACACTACATTTCCCACAATGCAACTCTTCTCAGAGCTTATATGATGGAGAAACAGTGTTTGGCAACGATTGTTTCCTTAAAATGTTTTACTTTTTTCATAAGCGCTTAACATGTAATTAACATGTTTTGAAATTGGTGTATAAGAAAAAAAAAGTATGCCTTATGATTATTCTTTTATGGTTATTTTGCAGGATTAATCATTTCAAATATATTATTCTTGTATTAATTAATTTATGAATAATCAATTTTGTCTATTGTATCTTTTGATGTAATATACTCATATATCCTATTCAAACCAGACCTCTGCTTTGACAGAGTACATGTCTACATTCTGCTGTCACTTCTCTATAAAGTGAGACATGTTCCCCTGCAAAGTCTGGTATCCGGTGTAATATCAGCTGTCGCTGCTTCTATAGTGTTAAAACCACAATGTTTAGCTACGCTTGCAGAATATAAAACCAAGAGGCCAGAGCTGATTCTTAGAAAAAATATTTTTGACATGATTAAAATACTCTTCCTGATCTGATCTGAATTTTGGTATAAATGTTGGCAAAGCTCATGCATTGCTCTCTCTCTCTCTCTCTCTCTCTCTCTCTCTCTCTCTCTCTCTCTCTCTCTCTCTCTCTCTCTCTCTCTCTCTAATTTCCTGGTCAAAACTGAGAGGCGTTTTCACATCTAACGCCACATGGAAACACAGACACACAGTCAGTGAACAGTATGAGTTTGACTCTCAACACGTGAGACGAGAAACAAGCGTATTATTTTCCTCTCCACATATAGATGAGAGCAGTATTATTGCTGTTTGAGTTTCAGAGAGTCGTGTGAGGAACTACTGAGAGTTTCAGACTGATTTTCTGAACTGAACTGATGAAGAAATGAAGTTTCCACTGATAGTTTGTGTGTTTCTGCTGACGGGTAAGAGCTGAAGATCTCCACTAAAAGTGTTTATTATCTAACATTATGGTGTATGTTATCAGTGTACATGAGTAAAGCAGTGTGTGTGTGTGTGTGTGTGTGTGTGTGTGTGTGTGTGTGTGTGTGTGTGTGTGTGTGTGTGTGTGTGTGTGTGTGTGTGTGTGTGTGTGTGTGTGTGAAGTGAGCAGTTCACTGTCTAAGGACATTACAGTGAGAGGAACGGAGGGGCGACAAGTTAACATAAAGTGCAGTTATCCACAAAGATATACAAAATATTTCAAATACTTCTTCAGAGGACCTCCCAAAAAGAGTGTCCTTATACTAGAAACTGATGGAAAAAAGACTGTATATATCAGTGACAGATTCTCACTGAATGATAATCGTCAGACCAGATCATTTACAGTGACCATCAGTAACCTGAAGATGGAAGATGCTGGACTGTACGGATGTAGAGCTGGAGCTGAACAATACCAACAAATCCAGCTAAATGTGATCAGAGGTGCCTGATATTCATTATTAAAACACAATCTGCTTCATCCTTCATGTTTATGCTTCATGCTGTGGTTAATGATTGTGTTATTAATATATTTGTTTAATTCGAATGGCTTGACGTCTCTTCTTCATTTCTCAGCTCCAGAGACAGCAACACGTGTCCAGATCTCAACATCCAGCATTAGTCCGTATACAAACAGCAGCACTGAACACACCAGCACAGGTACACACACACACACACACACACACACACACACCAATCTGCTTCATCACTCATGTGTTATTGTTTTATGAATATATTTATTATGGTGTGACGCTCTTCTTCATTTCTCAGCTCCAGAGACAGCAACACGTGTCCAGACGTCCAGCATTAGTCCGTATAGCAGCACTGAACACACCAACACAGGTACACACACACACACACACACACACACACACACACACACACACACACACACACACACACACACACACCAATCTGCTTCATCACTCATGTGTTATTGTTTTATGAATATATTTATTATGGTGTGACGCTCTTCTTCATTTCTCAGCTCCAGAGACAACGACACGTGTCCAGATCTCAACATCCAGCATTAGTCCGTATAGCAGCACTGAACACACCAGCACAGGTACACACACACACACACACACACACACACACGCACACAAGTGTTAGGTTAAGGGGCGTTGTTTGCGCTTAACTGGTTTGGGGAAAAGAATGCCACAGTGGTAGGGTCCGGTACAGTACCTGAAATTCGGTGCCGGTACCCAACAATACCTTTTTTCTGTAATTTAGGCATGTTTACCTCAATAACTGTAAAGAAACTAATTGATCTGTAGAAGTGTTATTGACATTATGCCAGAGCTGCCTTTGTCACCGCGACCATAATGGCATAATGATAGAGTCTGCCATCGTCAGTGATGCTTGAATATTAATAAAAACAACCATTTTAGTTATAAAAACAATTTTGTTTTCCTCAAATTCTGTGTTGGGAATTTTCTAGTAATCAAATGCAGACATAAAACATAAACATGATCTTTAATGTGAAATTCAACTTTTTTGTCAAGCAACATGCGGCACAACTTTATACTGTTATACTTAAACTGTTAAAATTACAGCATAGAAAAAAAGTGTGATTATTCCTTACATTTTTTTTTTTGATAATTATTATTATTAGTGTTAATATTATTATTATTAAATTGAGATATCTAACTGTATCTTCTACTGTACAGCTGTAATATATTATCAAGTTAAACTGAACGTTTATTTTGATGGGTTGTGCGAGTTTCTGTGTGTTAATGATATAATGATAGATTTCTTAAATGAAACTGTAAAATGCTGTAATAAGCTGATGAGCTTCAGTGACTCTCAGAGCGGCTCTGGAATTGAAGTTCATGCATTCATGTTCTCATATAGAGGCTGTAGAGGCTGAGAAACACTGCAAGCATCATGCGTGCTTCAGTGTGTGTGTGTGGTAAATTAAACCGAGGGTCTGCGTCACTCATTCACACAGAGACACGCAGAACATGCAGGATTCGTATTTAAATGGTCTTACTCTCGCGCCCAGATGCGTTTTCAGGTACGGAAATTTGAGACGGATTTATTTAATGTGTAGTAGTACTGTGTATTTGTATAGAGTTCAGTACCCATCCCTACACAGTGGTCTCAAGTCATTGCTCTTCGGACATAGAGTTTTTGACTATACAATGTAGACCATTCTGCAGAATTTACAACTATCATCATTACATCAGTATACATCCCACCCAGTACAAACAGTAAGGAGGCCCTGAACGTGCTCTACCGCTCCATCAGTGATCTGCAAAACATCTGGAGGGTGTTTTCATTGTGGCAGGGGACTTTAACCAGGCTAAAATGAAGACAGTTCTCCCTCATTTTCATCAGTATGTGGATTTTGCTACCAGGAACATGAACAGACTGGATCTAGCCTACACTAACACCAAGAAGGCATTCGAGGAAGTCCCCCGCCCACACATCGGCTCCATCTCTCTGTGATGCTAATTCCTGCATACAGGCCACTGCTTATCAGGAAAAACCAACAGTGAAGCAGGTGAGGGTCTGGCCTGAGGGTGCTATGTCAGCATTACAGGACCGTTTGACTGCACTGATTGGGATACACATCAATGCGGAGGAGTGTGCTGCGCCTGTGTCCACATATATTCAGTAGTGCATGGAGGATGCATGTGTCACAAAGAACATCACCACACGAGCCAATCAGAAGCCCTGGATGACCAGCGAGGTAGGTGCAATGCTAAAGGCACGAAATGCTGCGTTCAAAGCTGGTCACATGGGGGCGCTCAGAACAGCTGGAGCCAACCTGAACCGTGCCATTAGGGCTGCAGAACATGCCCATAGCCAGAAAATACAGGGTTTCATCTGTGACCCTACGAACACCAAGCGCATGTGGCAGGGTATGCAGACTCCACCACCCTGTGAGGACAACACACGCTTTCTCAACAAACTCAACACATATTTTGGACGGTTTGAAGCACTAAACAACACTCCTGTGAGAAAAAGTGTTCCTCATTCTGACGAGCAGGTACTCAGTCTTAACACAGCTGACGTCCTGAGGTCCCTTGAAAAAAGTCAACGCTCGGAAGGTGGCGGGCCCTGACAACAACAATGTGTTCATCATGACAACATCCCAGGACGGGTGCTTAAGGAATGCGCTGATCAGCTGAATCCTGTCCTCACAGACATCTTCAACACCTCGCTGAATCAGGCTGTTGTTCCATCATGCTTCAAGACTGCTGCCATAATACCAGTGCCCAAAAAATTCACAATTACATGCCTCAATGATTATCGTCCTGTTGCACTCACTTCTATAATGATGAAGTGCTTCGAGAGGACCATATCATCTCAAAACTCCCCTCCACATTTGACCCTTCACTCTCAGAAAAAAACACACAAAAGCTATCACTGGGGCGGTACCTTTTCAAAAGTTACACCTTTGTACCTAAAGAGTGCATAGTAGTCTCTCAAAGGGTATACATATTGTTACCAAAAGTGTAAATATTAGTACCTAAATGGTACATATTTGAACCTTTTTGAAGGGTACCGTCCCAGTGACAGCTTTTGTAGCTGAGAGTGTTTCCAGTTTACTTACCGCCCCAATCGCTCCACAAGAGACACCATTTCCTCTCTACTCTTTTGTAGCCTGGCCCATCTGGAGGAGAACACTCACGTGCGAATGCTGTTTGTGGACTTTAGCTCGACATTCAACACGATCATCCCGCAGAATCTGTTAAAGGCACACTGTGGAGAAATTGTGTTTTTGTCAAACAGTGACCCCTAGAGTCGCTGTGCAATACTTGCACTGTCGTAATTACCTCTCCACCCCCCCAACCTCTATGTTAGACTTATTTATGTCTTGATATTTATGTGAGATATTGAAAACTGTTCTCATGATAATCGCAAGAATCAACGTCAACAGCGTCGTCTGATATCCCTCAGGACTACGTGATAAATACACCTCAAAACACCTGAGTTCAGCTGGCAAACTAGTTCGTGAGGCAAGCTAGGCAATAAAACATAGCGCAAAAAACACGTAAGAGAAACGAGTGTTTGTTAGCAAGTCTGTTAACAGCTCTGATAATCGAAAGCTAGCTAGACATATGTGGAAATTATTGGACTGGTCTAATTATCAGCAATGGATGAATGAACAGCATCATAAAAAAATGACATAGCCTACAAGCAAGCGCAACAACATACAACATAGAATGCAAACAAGTTTACAAATAAGAGATTTATTTACTGGCCACTAAATGCGTTTTCTCAGATCGGATTTCTGATTTATCAAAACGATTCCATTTACACCTGGTCACATAAATGTGTTTTTGTGAAACAGATTTAAATTCGATCTTCAATTCCCGCACTATATGCAGATTTAATGGAGCGCACGTCACCGAAAGCAACAGATATGAGCTGCATTTTATTGATCATAAGCTAAAATTTCAAAATCAAAGACAGCAATAAGAGAGAGCAGTAACAGCCCTGGTAAGATCATTTAGTTTCTTTACTTTTAATGATGATGATTGTGTGTTAAGCGTCTGTGACTTACTTTCACTTTGATTTGCGATAGTTTGCATGTTGTCTTGATGAATCGATGCTCAGCTGCGGTAATGCGTGTTCCAGCGCGTCGTCATATCTGGCAATAACATATAGACTATAACACGCTCTCACACGTTTTTTTATTTATTTATTTTTAACATTTTTGGGAGGAGTACAATTTACATATTTTCAACAACCAGATGCATTTACACTTGTCCAGTTTCGTCTGGAATGCGTCTCAGATCTCCTCCTGAAGTGGTTTGAGCGATCGGATTCAAATCCGTCTTGAATGCGTTTCGGAGGACATTTACACCTGGTCTTTTCACGATCAGATAGCTATCCGATCTGAGAAAACGCATGAAGTGGCCAGGTGTAAACAACCCCCATGACAAAAAAGCCGAAAACAAACGCTGGTTGGCCTCTCACGTCCATAGACAGTAGGCTATATAAACGCTCACGTCCAAATTTGAGGAAGTGGTGGGGGAAGTGACGTATGCCGTAAAGCAGTCGAATTTTGTAGTTCTTTTTGTGCTCTGGTTACTACCTGAACCCCGAAGTTACATAGTGCCAGTAAGAGCGATACAGACCCTGTCAGGCTATGGCAGACGTGTTATTCAACCTATTGTAAGTCGATGTACCATCACAAGAGTCTTGGAAATATATAATGAAGGTTGAAAAGCTACATAGTGTTCCTTTAAGCAAACTGGGACCCCTGTGCCTTAGCACCCCCTGTGTAACTGGCTATTGGACTTTCTAACAGACAGACCTCAGGCTGTAAGGGTTGGAAATAACATCTCCAGTGTCATCTCCCTGAACACCGGCTATCGAGTCCATTACTGTTCACCATGATGCCAGGTTCAGCACGAAACACTTCACGAGTTCATACTTACAAATAATCAGATCAGAGTAAAGTACCCAGATATACCCTGAACCCAGAGTATTCCCCCCATATTTCTGGTTATACAGGGAGGTTATACATATTATGGCCTACAGGGAGGAGGTGAGACAGCTTGTGGACTGGTGCAACAGAAACAACCTGAATGTCGACAAAATGAAGGAGATCATTGTTGACTTCAGGAGAAAGCAACACAGCCACACACCATTCCTCATCAACGACACTGCGGTGGAATTAGTCAGTAGCACCAAGTTCCTGGGGGTGCAGATCACAGAGAGTTTGACATGGAGCCTCAACACTGCCTCTCTTTCAAAGAGAGCTCAGCAGCGTCTATACTTTTTGCGGCGGATGAGAAGAGCACACCTTCCCCCTCCCATCCTCAGCACTTCTACAAAGGCACTATGGAGAACACACTGACCAGCTGCATCTCTGTCTGGTTTGGGGACTGCAAACCTCAGCCTGGAAGTCTGTACGGAGAGTGGTGAGGACAGCAGAAAAGATCATCGGCTCTTCACTGCACTCAAACGCTGTCTGACCCGGCCAAAACATTACAAAAGACCCCACCCATCCTCATCATGGACTGTTCTTCTGCTGCCCTCTGGCAAGAGGTTTCGCAGTATTCGGGGCAGAACAGCCAGATAATGCAACAGCTTTTTCCCACAAACTATCAGACTCCTGAACTCAAAAAAACAAACCTTAACTGCTATATCTCACTGAATCCTCTGCTGTGAGCCTCATGTAAACTGGACCGGGTTATTACAATTATAGTATTTATTTATAATGTGGAATAACTATTTATATGCCACCACTTAACAAGGGCAAACGATTGGATTTACATGCCGCCAATTATCATGTGCAACATTATTATTTTTATGCTGCTGTCAAACTGTTTTTAGTGTTATATTTGAATGCATGTTGTAGCATTTTTTGTATTTTTTGAAAAAAAATTTTATGAGCCAGTGGAATGGAGTTTTGTTCATATGTGCACTCTAAATTTACAGTTCAATGACAATGAAAAAGCTATCTAATCTAAATATATTTATTATGGTGTGACGCTCTTCTTCATTTCTCAGCTCCAGAGACAACGACACGTGTCCAGATCTCAACATCCAGCATTAGTCCGTATAGCAGCACTGAACACACCAGCACAGGTACACACACACACACACACACACACACACACACTGCACCCGCTGACATCTGCACTCATGTGTTTGATGAAAATATTGTTTATGTAAAGTTACTGTGATTATACTGAATAAAGAAATAAAGCTTCTATACACAATTTTAATGATGCATTCATGAATTTCATCAAAGCTTCAACTTCTGTGAAAAATAAACCAAAATTGCATTTAGAGGTTGTGATGTTCCTCAACACATTAATCAAATGTACAACAACTGAATGTTTGACCTGTCATTTTACACACAGTGTTTTCTTTAGCGCTTTCTTTGTTCTGCAGTTTCTAAGACAGTTTTTCTGAGGAAAATCATTAATAGTGACATGAGCGCAGCATTTATTTATGTGGGATTTGTATGCATTTATTGACAGAAACTTTTATCCAAAGTGACACTGTATCGTTTCAGATAATAAAGTGTCTTCTAAATGAGCACTAATAAAATCTGATTATCAGTAATCAGTGATATGAACAGAAACACAACATTTGTTCATATGCAGCAATAGCAAACAATGTTATGAGTGTGTTTGTCTATTATTATTATTTTGTTACTCAGATCTGGCGACCCTGACTCTGAAACACACCAGGATCACTTCACACAGCGTCTCCAGAAGAGGAGAAGAGGATAAACAGGGTAAAAATAAGATAATTTACCTTTTATTAATACTGATTATCAATATTCAGTGATGTGAACAGAAAACACAACATTTGTTGATATGCAGCAATAGCAAACAGTGTTAAGTGTGTGTTCGTCTATTATTATTATGTGTTATTATATCACTGCATGAGCGACACATTCACAGTCACTGGTGTTTCTCTCTGTCAGCGACTCATCAAACAGAAACTGAAACAACAAGAACAACAACAGGAAATACTACAGTTCAACTCTATCAGACAAACACTAGTAAGCACACAAACTACACTACCCATAATGCAACTCTCTGATCACATGATCACTCTTTGAAAGGAAATTGCTTTGAATATTTGTGGAGACACATATTAACCACTGTATACATATAAATGATGCACATATCAGATTTCATGTGGTTAATTTGGTTTGACATCAACCGTAAAGAGAAGTGTTTTCTTCTGTAGAGTTGAGGTTTACCATTGCAGTTTCAGTTACACTATATAACAACTGTATATTTACAATATTTGTAATATTACAGTAATGAAAATGATTGATACATGTTCAGAATCAGAATCAGTTTGTGTTTCATCATGTAAATATCATGTGTTTATCGTTGCCTTCAGATCTGGCTTCTGTTGCTGGCGGTCTGGGTTCGGTTCTGCTGGTTCTGACTCTGTGTTCTGGAACCTTCATCATCCGGAAGAAGAGGAAGAGGAAATCTGGGACAGGTAACAGTTTGTTTGTGAGTATTTTTATTATAATATTCTTGTTTTCGTGTGTGAATGGACTTTTCTCTGGTTTTATAAAGCTTTATTTCAGCAAAACATGCAGCACAATACAGAGGTGGGTGTTCAAATCTTTACCTAGAAGATCAGAAATACATGTTACATTATTGTTTATTGATCTACAGAGTGGTTAATATATGTAAACTAGTAAATTATTGATGTATGTGTTATTTTTCAGACTGACCACGTATATGAAGAGATTCTAAACACAGATGTCGCCATGGTAACATCTTCAACCAATCAGATGCCTGCATCTTCAACCAATCATACGCCTGCATCACACCTAAACACCCGCCCAAAAGTCGCTACTGTTAATGCCACAGTAACCAATCAGCAGCCTGATTCAAACCCCAGTCACACCCACTCGACCAATCAGGTGACAGATACAGCCGGTGATTATTATGCCAAAATAAAGTCTCCTGAAGCAACACAGGACAGCGGGACAGAACTGATCTACGTAACAGCAACACATCCACAAAACATCTCAACAAACGAGGGTCCGATATATTCAGTGATCAATGATAAATGAAAAAGAATGTCAGAATTTGGTAAAATCAAACATTTTTGACACACTTTTCTGTACAAAACACATTTTTATCAGTATTCTTCTGTATGTAATATTGCTCACAAGGAAAGTTACTAACAATTAACAATTATTAAACTGTCATATGAACGGTTCTTTGGGCCGCCATAGACTCAAGAGCAGAACAGAGACAGCCGGTGATTATTATGCTAATATAAAGTCTCCTGAAGCAACACAGGACAGACAGAACTGATCTACGTAACAGCAACACATAAAATCACAAAAAAACGGAAGTTAAACTCTAGTGTTACTAAAAAATATATATATAAAGATATGTTGCTAACAACAAAAACATAGGCTATATATAAATAAAAAATAAATAAAATAAAAAGGTGTGACCTTCAATATTTATTTATTTTGTACTTAGAACAGCTCATCTACAGTTAAAGCTTATAGATGGTAAATTCCCTTCTTTTTACCCTGTTTATGTTGCCCGTATCAGGGCTGGGAAGCCTGAATGGGTGAGGTGAATTAACCACTTCTGCCGGCTCTGTAGAGTGATAAAAGAAACGCTGTGAGACAGGAGTACTGGCTGTAAGCTCCGGCAAAGTGTAATTAACTCTCTCGTTTTTCTTAGCTCTCAATGTATTCACAACATTAACATATTTAACTTTACAGAACAACAATAACTTGTTTGTCTGTAACAACACATTCCATTAAAGAACATAACTTTTCAATAAAGGCTTTTCAGAAGTTACTTTTGTATGTACTTGACTTGTTCTGCAACACATTATAATCAATCACAATACATTGACCTGCTACTGTTTTCACATGTTTTCACATCCTCATGAACATTAATTCCATTTTCACACTGTCACATAAATGAATCTCGCATTTGGCTTCACACTAACCTCATGTTTTACATGCAAGCCGCCATTTTGGCTCCAGTTCACGCATACATGCACTGCCATTTTGGCTCGAGATAACTCCAGTAGCAAATGACCATTTAACTCGCTTAAACGTCATCCAATTACTATCAACATATAAAACACTTTAGAAACATTCCTAAATTATTTTCACATGAGTATTTTCTCTCATTTCACTTCAAATGCACATATTTGTCACTCGTGTGTAATCTGATATTTGACTCATTACTACTGCATGCGTATTAATAAAAGTAACAGTCTTTCTCAGTAACCCAGCAAAAAATCAACATATACATGTTTGAAACACAGTGTTTAACATCAGTTTCGACCAGTTTTTGAATAGTTTTTGCTCACCTGTAGTCTAAGAATGATAAAATAAACGCTGTGAGACAGGAGCACTGGCTGTAAGCTCCGGCAAAGTTTAATAATAATAAATAAAAAAAACAGGACGCTTTGAAAGTTCAGAGAACATTCAGAAATACATTTTTGGAACTTAATATAAATTTTAGAAAAACTGTAATGCGTGGCTTCTAGCATGCACAACAATGAAGATGCAAGGAGAAAATGAACTGGCAGAAATCAGGTTTTAACTCTGAAGCACCCGGTGCAGTAGCTTAATTCAACAGCGCTAAACGCCCTCTACAGGAGACAATAATAACAGCAACATTTTCTTTACCCACAACAAAGAATGTAATGATGAATTTACCCATCAATAGACGAATGTTGAAGGCACATACATTTATGAACAATACAACATTTTAAAGGGGTGTCCTTTTTTCCCTCTTTTATTTTACATACATTTTTCTACCTACTACATGTATCCTCTTCTCCTCTCCTGTAGACGCTGTGTGAAGTGATTCTGGTGTGTTATAGAGTCAGTGTCGCCAGATCTGAGTAACAAAACTAACCCAATGACCCAAATCCAAACATCAGAACTCAAAATATGACACTCCGTACCAAAATATATATATTTAGAGTCACCTTTGTATAGATAATGGTTTTATTGTTGGTAAATGGGTAAAATATTTCAATACAAGGATTTCAGTCAAATATAATACAATGTCAAACCTTCAACCCGAGGCAACAGTTTAATAGTAGCCCTGCTGGAAACCCTCCTCAGTCCGTGAGCTGTGCTACATCGAGCCCTCTACAGGTGATGTGAAACACTACACAGAGATACACACACTCCTGTCGTCTTATGTAGCAAATCTCCATCTAAACGACTCAGTTTGACTGAAATCAGCAGCAAAGAGATGGACTCCTGACAAGCCTCTTATAAATGTGTGCATGACCTGTCCTGTGGTGTTACGTGATGTTTTACTCCATATGAGACTATTCTGAACCACAGTTTGCTCATTAAATTAAAGGAGCTGTATGTATTTCAAATACTTATATCACTGACAACAGTAGTCCGGCCAGGATATTGTCATTTAAAAGTGAAGTTGCAGCCCTCAACTGATGTTGATGTTGTGATCTTGTGTTTTGGCCTGAAGCGCTGCCCTCCACCTATCTACCAATCACGAAGTCAGTAGTGTTTCGGCATCCGGGTTGCCAGCTCTGCTCTAGTTGAAAGCTCTTTGTAGCAGCCTACGCCTATCTGGCAACCTCGAGTCAGGGGGGAGGGGGAGGGGATACACCGCTCTACAGTAATTTGAAAGTGATTGCAGTACCAGTTTTGGCCACAATCTTACATACGGCTCCTTTAAGATTTAAAAAGAGATTGTCTGTTTGTAGCCTACTTTTAAAGATTATTTGGCCACCTTTTAAAATTAACTAGTGAAGGTAAGAATTAGGATTAAAACTCAAAAGAAACTGAGACCAGTTACAAAACCTAAACATATACAAATAATAACCTTATCTTAGTTTTGATTTTGATATAATAAAACTAAGTATTGTGTTGTTTAGATCAGTATATAAGCAAAGCATGTGTTGTTTGTCAGAGTAAATGAGCTCTTTTAAGATGTCCTGTAGAGCTGATGTGGTTAGAGATACAGAAGAGGAAGGAAATGTTAATATGAGTTGCTGACGCACATTGTTCTCTCAGTACGGAAGAGAACGACAGTAACGTTTGTCACACAGAATCTGGTCTTTTATTTAAGCGAAACGCTTGTCAAATTTCATCATGTTGGACGTCCTGCTGCTCTTTTCCAGCATCTGTACAGGTGAGTTTGAGACTCTCAGCTCTTTTACACAGAGTTTGACATCTTCTCTTGTTTTTCCTCTGTTATCACATGATCATCAGACTCATATGGATGATATTTGTAAGTTATTATTCTGGCCTGCTTATGTCTCTTGCTCACACATAACAGCTCTATATAATGATATTTGTGTTTTCAGCTGTTGTTGTTGGAGCTTCACAGACAATATCTGGATACAGAGGAGAGAGAGTTGAGATCAGATGCTCATATGAATCTGGATATGAATCAAATTCAAAGTATTTGTGTAAAGGGGAGTGTAACTATGGAATAAATAAAAACATCATGGTTAAATCAGGATCTCCAGCTAAAGACGAGAGATTCTCTCTGACTGACGACACGACGGCCAGAGTTTTCACCGTCACCATCACTGATCTGAGAACAGAGGATGAAGGCCTATACTGGTGTGGTGTGGAGAAGACTTTTACTGATGACTATTCAGAGATTATGTTGCTGGTTAAACTGGGTAAGTGCTTATATTTATTAGAAGTGTGCCTGTAGTAGAAATTAACTACAAAGGAACAGTCCAATTTGCCATCAAATAAAATAAGGCAACAATATGTTTTCAAAGCAGCTTCACAGTAATAAACAGGGAATTAACAGTTTCATTGTTGCAAAGTTAATACATTATAAAATCACTTATAAAACAGCTCTACAGAACACGATATAACAAATTATTGTTTATTTATTTTAAGTTGGATTAAGTGTCAGTGTTTTAGAAACATTGACTTTAAGTTGGTCTTTCCTGTCATCCATCAGATAATAAGACCACTGAGGTTTCAACTATCAGCTCTTTTTCAAAAACAACATCATCATATTTCAGTACAACAGAACTGAATCTACAATCCACCAGCATGAAACACACAGTTCATACCATCTCAACAGGTCAGTTCATCTGTCTGACACTCTTTAAGACTCTTATTTCTTGAGGATTTGAGTGTGATGCCTCTATATATCAGTTTAAAGTACATTGAATGTGTGTTACAGGTCACGGCTCTGATTCAGGGTCTGTCATCTATATCTGTGTTGGGTTAGTCATCATCATGATCATCTTCCTCATGGCGCTGATGGTGTTGTGTAGAAAGAGAAGCAAGAAATCACCAAGAGTTACACAATCAGGACTTTACCAGCACGGTCAGATTTAGATGCACGTTTCTCTGGAAACTAAACAAACACATTTACTTACATCTGCTTTCTAAATGGGGATTTCCCATAGACATCTATTGCTTTCATATATATGTAACGGAGGCCAGCTAGTAGTCGCTGTGCGAGTAAACCTCACTCCTCTGATCTCAATAGGCGCTCTAGCGACAGATGCTAGAAGCTGCAGTCTTTACAGCTCCTGACTCTCACGCCGGAGACCCGGGTTCGAGGCCCGCACAGAGCGGGGCGAGTAGGGCCTGGGTGGAGGGGTCACATATAGCTACACTGTTAGCCCTTGCTGTAAAAAAAGGCGTAATTCAGACAGTATCATACCATTTTCCATTAAAACAGTAATATACCGTAGAAAACAAAAATAGCCTACAGGTTTATACTGTAAATGAACAGCGCTCAAAATCGACACTCAGAGGCTGTTTTCCCAATCACACCCTATACCCTCATTCACTATTCCCTACATTAGTTCACTAATATAGTCCACTTGACAGAGTGAATGAAAAGAAGTGAGTGAATTGAGAAACTGATGAACACCTGATAAGCAGAATCACTGAAGGACAGAGAAACAAGAACAGAAAAAAGAGAAACACAAAAACTACAACTGACTTCCAGCGACACTGAGTGTGAAACCAGTTTACAAACCAGGTTACGATTATTTCTTTCATACATGTACAAAAGTTCTTGTTGAGAATTAACAAAGATTTAGTTTATAATAAAGTTTGTTGTCACCATAATGGAGATCAGTATTTGCTTTAGTTGGTCTTGTCTCTTAACTTCTTACTTTTCATCTCTCTCTGACTGCTGTAATAGTGAGTTTATAAAACACATTTGTTATGGCAAGAAAAAGTCAAGAGGAAGATGATCATGTGTTTTTTTTTCTTTTGTGATGATGTCACAGTCATCTTGGATTATCTGATTTTCAGATTTTTCCTGTATATATTCATTGAAATTATGGATATGTCATATTTAGCATAAATCTGTGTATCTACAAAATGAAATCAAAATTTCTGTAATCATGTCTTCTGAAAAATAACAATCATATAGTGCATTCAATTTTATTTTACTCCTGCTTGGCTCAGACACACACAGATATCAACAATCAGCACATGAATCTCAACAATGGTGAAAAGTTTCATGTCACAATGCATGCTGGGTTCCAGGATAATATAAAACTCCCAGCATGCACTGCTGCATGAATAAAAAAATAATAATAATATTGCCACCATTGTTGAGATTAATGTGCTAAATTGTGATATCTCTGTGTTTCTAAAACATAGTGTAGCTTTATTTTTGGTTTATGCATGATGTGTTAAAAAAAATTAGTCATAGCAATTTATTGCTGTAGTTTCACAGTAGAGCTAATGTAACACTTTTGATCGAGGATAAAACTCTGAATGAACAAGAATTAATTCCTTAATGAATGAACAGGCAATATGATGAATTTGTCACCATAAGCATTACAACCGCAATCATTCATAAACTGTGTGCGCACAAGTGTGACTTGCAAAAACACAGTAGCAGTAGCAAAAGAAAAAAGAATGTTTTAGCATCAGCATCCCTACTAAAGCAAGCACTGATATCTATAATGGTAACTTCAAACAAACATTTTCAATTAAACATCTTAATAACAACTTCTGTAGATGTATGACAGAAATAAAGTCATACTGGTTAATAATAAGTGTAATAATGTGTAATGGCTGGAAGTCAGTTGTAGTTCTTGTGTTTCTCTATTTTCTGTTCTAACAGCAGGTGTTCATCACTAATGCTCAACAATCACTTACATATTCTCTTAATTATCTCACTGCAACACTGTCTCAATGTTACTTTTACTCTTACTCTTTGTAGTGTGGATTTTCCTGTGGGGTTGAAAGGGTTAACAGTGTAAGATAAAAAGACACACCCACAAAATGTATTTTAACAGTAATAAACTGTAAGTTATAAAACTGTTTTATACTGGCAACACTGTTGCCAGTAGTTTACTGTAAAATCTTGTTTTTTGGGTCACCATTGTGCAGAAGAGTAGAGCCTGTGCTTCAGTCCAGCAGAAGATCTACAAACATTGATGATTTGCTGCATGTTGCTTTGTTTAACAGGCGGTGACTGTGTAGTTGCTGGTCCAGTGGAAATCTCTTTATGTTCAATAGTTTTTTATTGGTCTCAAATGAAAGAAGTTCATAGTAATACTTTGCTCACATTATTAATGCATTATAAATTTTAGTTAATACATTTAAATGACAGTTGGTCAATTTAAGGCAGTCGGTTTCTGCAAGTGAAATTAGTTAACTTGAATTAGAATTTAGTGCATTTTTACAGAAACAAACTAGATTACAGTAAAGAACTGTACAATGAACAGTATTTTACTGGCAACAGTGTTGCCAGTATTTTACTGTAAAAAAACCCGGTAAGGTCTAACAGTGTAGTTATAAATACTATGTGAGCAGTGAAAACTATCCCGGAGATTTTTAAGAAACTTTGTATAAATCAGGGTTTAAATGAAGGAATCATGTCTTCATCTGGTTGACCTTGTGGAAAAGATGTTGACAGTCAGTCATTGAGCTTATCTAAAGACGCATGTACACACACATCTCTTTCTAATGTTTGTTGTTTGAATGTAACTTTATTTCTCTGATGTTTTGACAGTCGCCGTCGGGCTTTTGCCTTTGAATACAAGAGCAGAAATCACTGCAGAGGTGAGTGTTTATGGTGATGAAGATGTGTCACGTGTCAATGCTTGTTTGGACTTTCAGTTTGTCTTTTGATTTAAGTTACATCTGTTCTGTCAGTCTTCGTCTGATCTCCGTTATATTTAGTGTGTGTTGCTACCTGTTCTGCTGTCCTGTGTTTAATCCTCGTCTCTGTCTGCCTTCCTACAACCACCTGTGACATGATGATGATGATGATGATGATGATGATGATCTTATATCTGTGAGCTCTTGAAAACACCAGCTGTAATGTCAGTGCTGGTAAAAGCTGATTGTTGCTCATTGGTTTGGTGCTGCTGACTCTGAACATCTCTCTCCTGCTCACCAGCATCTAAAACTCAACATGTATCTACTAGTGATAACAAATAATGGTTCAATGTTCAAATGTGTAAGGGTTTGGAAGATAACATGAGTTCTTTTGCAGGACATTGACTGGAATGACCATAATTATCAGGAAATCAGCGAGTTCCAGTGCAAGAACAGAGACACCACCACTATCTACACTACAGCAGAATGTCCAGATGATCCAATGATCTACTCCACTGCAGATAATCCAGATTCAACAGATGAACCGGATTCAATGATCTACTCCACTGCAGATAATCCAGATTCAACAGATGAACCGGATTCAAAGATCTACTCCACTGCAGATAAACCAGATTCAACAGATGAACCGGATTCAATGATCTACTGCACTGCAGATAAACCAGATTCAACAGATGAACCGGATTCAAAGATCTACTCCACTGCAGATAAACCAGATTCAACAGATGAACCGGATTCAATGATCTACTGCACTGCAGATAAACCAGATTCAACAGATGAACCAGATTCAACGATCCACTATAGAGTATAAACCAGATTCAACAGATGAACCGGATTCAATGATCTACTCCACTGAAGATAAACCGGATTCAACAGATGAACCGGATTCAATGATCCACTGCAGATAATCCAGATTCAACAGATGAACCGGATTCAACGATCCACTGCAGATAAACCAGATGATCTGATGATCTGATGATCTTCTCAACAGCAAAGAGACCGTAATGACGTTTTTACTGACTGTGTCTCAGAGCAGCTTCATGAAGTGGAAGTTTAACCCACAATGCAACAGTGACAGGACAAAAAAGAAATCCCTTATTTGAAGAAGAAACTTCGGCTGGGTTTAAATGAGGAGTCATGCCCTCATCTGCTTAATTTTGTGAAACAGAAGCTGACTGTCAGTCACTGGAGTAAACTAAAGACGCTCTTCAGCATTAGTTGATCTATTATAAAGTTCAGAGAAAGTTTAGAGTTTTTTGCAAGTTTTGTGTTATATTATGGGTGCTATTTGTGTATTATTTGTTTATTTATTTGAAATGCAGGCATTGGAATTAAACAGTTGTGTTTCTGGTCAGGCTGCTGAAATAACATAAAGGAAGAAGTGCTTTGACTAATTGAAGGAGCTCTAAGCGATGTTGGGAGACGTCACTTCTTGTTGAGATTGAAGTATTGTCAAACAAAATGGAGGCTAGCTCGACCCTCCCTCCTCCTCATCCCGTCCCCTCCCCCTCCCTTCCGTGCTTTTCCGATGTAAATTCGGGACTTTGCGCGTTCCTTCTCCTTTTCCCTCTTCTTTGCTATTTGTTCATCGGAACGTCGTCTCTTTGGTCGTGTGTCGGCCATATCAAAATTCAAGGGAATATAATTATAACGTTAGTCGTTGTCGTTGTCTAGGACATCTCTCCTCTAGCTAACTTCCCTCTTCATGCTTCTCTCTCCTCCACCCCCCACACCCCCCTTCATGTGCACGCGCACTAACCCCCCACCCCCACCCCCAAATCATTCTTGTCGGTTATTGGCTGGAACACTGTTTGTTATGTTTCGTGGTCCAGGCTGGGCCAGTTTGTTTTTCTTGCCGTTTGTGGAGCCTGTGGTGTCTACAGAGACCGTGTTCTTTACAGTGTGTTCAGGGGACTGGCAGCTGTTATTGGCTCCTGATAAATTGCTGGTGTGTTTTCTACATGTTTAAACTAAATTAATAAATTTAACACATTTAATTCAACTCAAGTGAAATTGTGAGAAGCGTGTTCACTAACTTCATATTATTATATTTCTTTCATCTGAAATCTATGAGTGTAAGAAAGATGAACTAATGACAAATGATTACAGTCTCACAGTGTGACTAACGCTTAAGTTCCAATGAAGACGAAGATGAAGATGAAGATAGTATAACACAGGGTTTATTTAAATAGATCAAAATAGACAGCCAACATGCGAGACAGTGTTCTTGACAATACCAAACAAGGAGTGCAGGTGAAGGAACAAATTAAGAAGGAGCACAAATGAGGATAATTACTTAAACACAGCTTACACATATGAACTAATAATGACAGTAACTATGGAGACAGACGAGTGGAGGGAGTCAGAACAAGGAAACGCGTGACAAATAAAAAAACTGAAAGTCCATGAACAAAACTACACAGAATGTTGATGTGACAAACGTGCTCAAGTTCATCAACTGAACTCTATATGTCAGCAGTGACTTTGGATTAAAAAAAAATATTCTAAATGAACACTAAAACATGTTTTAGTTGAGAGTAATCAGTGTTATAATAGAATAACTTCTGTTCATATTCACATTATGTGAATGGTTTGTGTGTGAATGTAGAGCTTTAGAGTTTATATGTGTTCATGTTCTCACTGCATGAGCGACACATTCACAGTCACTGGTGTTTCTCTCTGTCAGCGACTCATCAAACAGAAACTGAAACAACAAGAACAACAACAGGAATTACTACAGTTCAACTCTATCAGGCAAACACTAGTAAACACACAAACTACACTACCCATAATGCAACTCTCTGATCACATGATCACTCTTTGAAAGGAAATTGCTTTGAATATTTGTTGTTGTTGTGTTGAGACACATATCTTAGCTACTGTATAAGCATAAAATGATGCATATATCAGATTTCATGTGGTTAATTTGGTTTGACATCAACCGTAAAGAGAAGTGTTTTCTTCTGTAGAGTTGAGGTTTACCATTGCAGTTTCACTTCGGTTACACAATATAGCAACTGTATATTTACAATATTTGTAATATTACAGTAATGAAAATGATTGATACATGTTCAGAATCAGAATCAGTTTGTGTTTCATCATGTAAATATCATGTGTTTAGCGTTGCCTTCAGATCTGGCTTCTGTTGCTGGCGGTCTGGGTTCGGTTCTGCTGGTTCTGACTCTGTGTTCTGGAACCTTCATCATCCTGAAGAAGAGGAAGAGGAAATCTGGGACAGGAAACAGTTTGTTTGAGATTTAAATGTCCTACAATGTTTTTAGTGTTTGAATTGATTTGACTTGAGCTGTGTCCGAAACCGTTCACTCGTTCACTCATTCACTCATTCACTCATTCACTAATCCCTATATAGTGTATGGCATTTGAGTGCACTATATCTGCAAGGAGTGAACGAA
Source organism: Leuciscus leuciscus (assembly GCF_965113295.1). Taxonomy (NCBI): domain Eukaryota; kingdom Metazoa; phylum Chordata; class Actinopteri; order Cypriniformes; family Leuciscidae; genus Leuciscus; species Leuciscus leuciscus. Next base: position 59,001,868 of record NC_138727.1, read on the forward strand.
ATGAAGTGACTGAATTCGGACGCTGACGTTTACACTGCGTCGGAGAGAGCTGTCCCAGAAACGGCTTCATCACACGTAGTGATAAAACTCCTTTTATCTTACATGTTACTTTATAAAATAATATTAACAACAATAGCAATCATAATGACTTTATTTTGTAATTATATATACCTCTGTGCCAGCTTTGTAGTTTCATCAATTGAAATAGTTAGAAACACTCACAGATGACGTGGTCGTTGAGCGCCCTCAGGCGACCATCATGCTTACATTCGAATGAATGCGTTACCTACCGGTGATTAACGAATATTGTTAAATCATCCACCAAATGATCATCTCTTCCTTACAGTTTAACGAGTTAACAACAATGCCACAAATGATTAAAACACATGGCTTATAGTAAAACACATTAAATTGAGTTAATGCCTAAATAATATATTTTAATAAAAATAATAATATACCTATATAATTTACCTTATTAATATCAGTTCATTTAATTTTAACAATCATCTATATAATATTGTCTCAATATTTTAATATGTTTTATTCAAGTAATGATTAATAAAAAAGGTAGAACCCCCCCCCCAACTAAAATGGCCGACACCCGATATACTGCACTATAGTGGATAGGGACCGGTTTCGGACACAGCTCTGGTCTTTTTATTCTCATGCTCCATTCAGCTTTATTTCAGCAAAACATGCAGCACAATACAGAGGTGGGTGTTCAAATCTTTACCTTTAGAAAATCAGACATGTTAAATGATTGTTTATTGAAGAAAAGAGAGTATTATTTATATTAACTAGTAAATTATCAATGTATGTTTCTGCATCTGTGTGCGTCGGTGTATGAATGGGTGAATGTGCTTTGGTGGCCATGGGTCTGTTGAAAGCGCTATATAAACGCAGTCCATTTACTATTTACCATCTGAGACGTGTCTCTCTGTAGGCAAGGGCCTGGTTAGCTGACGTCAGAGGGTACCACTAGCCTAGAAATCTAGACGCAACCTAGCGGCAGCAAAATGTATTTTGCAGCCAGGGCAGTCTAGCAACTCTCCATAGACTTTCGAGCTGCAAAAACCTAAATTGGGTCAGGCCAATCACGTCGCGTATAGAGTATGCGGGGCGGGCTTAACATATGACAACAGAGTTGCTACGGTTACCTGGCTGCTACTTGAAAACAAAGAATGACGTCTGCTGCTGGCGAACATCTTTCGAATCGGCTTTGTCCGCGACTCTGGAGGACTTGGAGTTAAGTTTTTCTTTGAGACGGCACTTAAGTCATTCTTAAAAAAAGGAAGATGTGTTCGTCGTTTTGCCGGCCAGATATGGCAAAAGTTGAATCTATCAACTAGCTCCCCTGTTGGGAAAACGCTCTGGTTGGTTGAAGCGCTGTCCTATTGCGTGCAGAGGGAATTTGAAAGACAGCCGTTTATCCCGCCCCTCGGATTGAGCGTGTCTATGGTGAGTTTCCAGACCTAACATCTTGATGTAGGTCTGGCTTGCCAGGCTAGGGTACCACAACTTTCAATAGAAAAATTAAACTGCAGTAGCCACCGTTCAACCTGAAGAGGGCAGCACTCAGACGTTTTTACACCATATATTGTAGAATATACACTTTAAACTTTACACTTTAAACCCAAATGTCAAAACATTTACTTGAATCAATGAACAGCATTAATAAAGCCCCAAGCTTACAGATCATTAACTAAAAAAAAGTTGTTTTAGGGTTTAGTTACCCTTTAATGAATCGAGATTTTGACACACTTTTCTGTACAAAACACAGTTTATAAAGTGTATAATGTATATATAAAGTTCATAGTAAGTTAGGTTGCTAAGTGGATAACAGAAAAAAAAAATGGAGTGAATTTCCATATTTTTTTTTGTAATTCGTACACTTAATTTAGTTAAATAAAGTAATATATATATATATAAATAAAAATATGCCTACCCTTCTTTTTAGCCTGTTTAAGCTGTGCACACGGTACACTTTTTTTTTTGCTTGCAGGTGATTTTTTTTAATCTAGAAATCGTTGATGCTCGTATGGTCACGGCTCGCATTGTGTGAAAGGAATTACGAGTCGAGCCGAGCACGTTACGAGCACCTCCCAACCTCAATAAACATGTTTAAAATATTCGGGAAATCAGCCCAATTTTGACCAGCGTATAGGCTGTCTCCCATTGCCAAATCATACACAACCACGTCACATAGATCTATGAATATATAGGTTATATAGTATTATATGCAGCATGGTGGCTCATTGGTTAGCTCTGTTTCCTTACAGAAAGAAGGTCCCCGGTTTGCTCCAGTGTCCCTCACACTCCAAAGACTCTTAGGAGAGTCAAAATTGCCTGTGTGTGTGTGTGTGTGTGTGTGTGTGTGGGTGTGTGTGTGTGAGAGCCATGTGATGGACTGGCCATCTGTCCAGAGTGCTTTCCCCTGCCACTAGCCTAAGAAACTGGGATAGGCTCCAGCCATGGGAGTCGGAACCATTGTAAATGGGTGGGACAAGACCCACCCACTTTTTAAGACCAATGATATTATACCCACTCACTTTTACCATCTCTAATTCAGCGCATTTGTCTGTTCGCTTTTCAGAGCGCCGTCAGTCAAATCCACTCCACTTGAGGAATTCCCTAATAAATTAAACTCCATTTCCGCTGAAATCGCTACATTATATTTCTCAACAAGCCGCAACTGACGAAAGTAACCGCCCGTTGTACCCTTCTAGTCAAAAACAGCTTTAAGTTGTCATTGCTGGCAAATGACCATGGTATTAGCGGGATAATCCACGGATAGCTGTGCATTTAATGCACAACGTGGAGGCAAAGAACCGCCCGACGTGAAGTGGAGTTTAGTTTACTTGTTTAATTAAAAGGCACCAGAATACATGAAATGGTATTTACTCCAGTAACATTTTTCTGGGGGAGGACCCACCCACTTTCTTTTTTCTTCTGACGCCCATGGCTCCATCCCTATGACCCTAGAAGGTTGTATAAGTATCAATACATTAATTGAGTGTTATAGCCCAGTGGCTGCAACCCCACAGCGTGCACATATGTCACGGGTGACAAAATGCTGGGAAAAGCGGAACCTTTCTTTTCTCTTTCTATGTCCCCGAGGGGAGTTATTTTGGTGTAACACCTCACTCCGGTTCCGGGTGTAGCGGAGATATTGCGCAAACTAATTACAGCTGATGCACGACAGGTGTGAGGGAGAGAGAGGAGCGGTGTTTGTATAGGCTTTCCGCTTCACAAGAGGAGGATAAAAGAGCCATTCAGAGTCGAATTAATGCGGAGGAAAAAGGTTGGAACCGGTAAGGCGGAGGTTGGAACTGGTAAAGGTCAATCGGTGTTCAGTTGATCAGTTGTTTGGCTGGGTCTCTGTCGTTGTGTTTTGGGGTAGAAGAACGCCGTTTTGGACGCTTACATTGGACGCTGTCATCCTGGAAATTCGTGTAAGTGAGGAACTGCCATTTGAGTCTGTCGTTTGGAGCTGCTTGTGGAATATTACTGGATTGAATTGTTGCTTGGATCTGCGCTGGAAGAGGGAAAGAGAAAGATAAGTGAATTAAATTACATCGTTGAATTAAATGTAAAGCTTGAAGCAAAGACTGTGAATGTGAAACTTACTATTGGGGAGGACATTTGTTTCAGATACATTGGAGAGGAATTGAGAGTTGAATATTCCCGTTGAAATGCATGGATGAAGCGAGGCTTCGGATCAGCCCTACTGTGTGAGTGATTTGCAGTTGTTTGCCTTACCTGATGCACGCTGAATTAATGCTGTGGATTTGTAGTGGACACGAGTGCTGTGTGCTATGCTGAGAAGAGTCTCCCAACGCCTGCTTTCATTCTTGTGAAATGATCTACTTGTCCTCATCCAAAATTCAGAACGATGCAACTGAACTGGTGAAGTAATGCTTTGTATTATCCTCTCTTCCACTGAGTATTGTTGTGAAGTAATCCCTTATTGAAGGCTCCTGTTAACCCTCTCTCTCTCTGAAATTACAAGTCTCGTGAAGAACCGTATGGCTGTGGAAAAGTCTGAACCGTTATACTTAGTGATGGAGCCCTGAAGATGTATAACATCGCTGATAAAGTCGCAATTTCCTTTTTATGTCTTGACGAGAGAAACTGCTGTTGAGAGGAGAAACCTCACCTGTTACCTACCGTCTGAGTCCTGCAGATGTGCAGCAACGCTGTGAAGTGAGTTTTAAAGTCACAATTTCCCTTTTATATCCTGACGAGAGAATCTGCTGTTAAGAGAAGAAACCTTACCTGTGACCTACCGCCTGAGTCCTGCAGATGTGCAGCAACGCTGTGAAGTGAGTTTTAAAGTCACAATTCCCCTCTCACGTCCTGTTAAGAGAATCTGCTGTTAAGAGAAGAAACCTTACCTGTGACCTACCGTCTGAGTCCTGCAGATGTGCAGCAACGCTGTGAAGTGAGTTTTAAAGTCACAATTTCCCTCTCACGACCTGTTAAGAGAATCTGCTGTTAAGAGAAGAAACCTTACCTGTTACCTACCGCCTGAGTCCTGCAGATGTGCAGCAACGCTGTGAAGTGAGTTTTAAAGTCACAATTTCCCTTTTATAACCTGTTAAGAGAATCTGCTGTTAAGAGAAGAAACCTTACCTGTTACCTACCGCCTGAGTCCTGCAGATGTGCAGCAACGCTGTGAAGTGAGTTTTAAAGTCACAATTTCCCTCTCACGACCTGTTAAGAGAATCTGCTGTTAAGAGAAGAAACCTTACCTGTTACCTACCGCCTGAGTCCTGCAGATGTGCAGCAACGCTGTGGAGTGAGTTTTAAAGTCACAATTCCCCTTTCACGTCCTGTTAAGAGAATCTGCTGTTGAAGAAGTAAACATTACTTGTTACTTATCGTTTGAGTCCTGCAGACGTGCAGCAACGCCGTGGAGTAAGCCTTCCTAGCCACTATCGTTCCATTGTGCCCCGAAGACAGTGGAAAATCGTTTCAGCGGCTACTCCGGTCCAATAGCTCGAGAAGACAGGAGTTGCTCATTCTTTCTTCAAGTTGATTATTATTCAATAAAGATTGTTACCTTTGAACCAAATTACCTGCTTCCTCTTTTGTCCATCTGTTGCGTGCCTGTGGTGTTGGCTCCTCACGGTGGTGTCTGGAGTCAGGGGCGGCTGGTCATCTGAGTCCGCCCCGGCCTGCACCGGTGACACAATTTGGCGTAAGTCGGCAGGATTGCCACCGTGAGTTGTAGCGGCCACAGGTACGCGATGGTGGACGAAGAGGTCCCACCAGTTCGCTCGCAAGTAATGCCCATTATGATGGGAGCCCCTTGGGCACAACGCTATGGAGGACCAGGATCGGAGCTGAGTTTTCAGGACTGGAAAGCGCAGACGGAATATCTGGCTGGATTACAAGGACTGAGCGCATCACAAAAGGTACAGTTTGTGCTAGGATCGTTAGAAGGAGAAGCCAAAAGGGAAGTTCTTGCTGCATCAGAAGCCACGCGGGCCACTGTGAAGAATGTCTTTGATTTCTTGTCTGGAGTATATGGAGATTCTACCCCGGTAGCCATCCTTCGTGCCCAGTTCTTTAACTGTCAGCAGGGGCCTCAGCAGACTCTGCGAGCATACTCCCTGAAACTGCGAGAGCAGTTTGGCCGGCTGAAAGGTCGACAAGATCATGGACTGGGAGAAGGAGAGGGCTTATTGAGAGACCAGTTTGTTTTGGGGCTGCGTGAAGGACCGGTGCGCCAGGGCATACGGCTCCAGCTTCGACGAGACCCCACTATGTCTTTTGAGGCTCTTCGACAAGAGGCCTTGGCGTTGGAGTCAGATCAGGGAGAGACGACTCGGACACCGGTTCGTGTGGCGGCCAGCAGCGCCACAGTGCCCGCGCCTGTTGAGTCAAGTGAGTGGAAGCAGAAGTTGAGGACAGAATTACTGGAGGATGTTAAGGGACAGATGGCAGAGTTGTCTCGGAGTCTTTTGGGTGAGCTTCATCGAGGTCGAGTCGAAGGTGGACCGATGGTGCGAGGAAGATCATATTCAGAGGAGGGGCCAAGACCTGTATGCCGCCCTCCGCGTCCGACGGGCCCCCGGTTTCAGTGGGATCATCAGGGTCGACCCATCTGTATCAATTGTGGAAATCCGGGACACATCGGCCGCCAGTGCGACCGTCGTCGAAGCTCTCAAGGGGGTTTTTAGTCCCACCGGTCACTGTGGGTCAAGTGGCCGGGACCCCTTCAAGAGACCCTTGTTCTGTTCCTGTGATGAGAGACGACTGGGTTGGGCGTTGTCCCACCGTAGAAGTTCAAGTTAATGGAATGAAGATTAATTGTCTGGTCGATACAGGTTCTCAGGTCACATTGTTTTCAGAAAGTCTGGCTCTGGAGCTATTCGCAGATCATCGGCTTCACAGGACGGAAACTTCAAGACTCACATTACGTGGAGCGAATGGATTGGATATTCCTTATACTGGGTACATCGTGGTAGACTTTCTGGTTCGAGGGGTTCCTGTCCACCAGAAAGGTGTTGTCATTGTTCGAGACCATTGCTTGGGTCTCCATCGAGCACTGCTAGGGATGAATGTCATTCTGGATTGTTGGGAAGACCTGTTTAACGGTCGACCGACCCGAACATCTCCGTTGGCAGCAAGGCAGGACTGGGACCGGATCCTGGCCGATTGTCAAAGAGTCCATGCGGCCAGTCAGGTGCAAGAGCGGGAAGATATCGGTCGAGTCATCTGCCGGTATGCTCTGTCTGTTCCAGCCCGGAGTGAGGCTGTTCTTTGGGTCCGAGTGCCGGCTGGACCCCGTGAGTCAGGTAACTGTGTCCTGGTAGAGCCTCATGAAGATTGTCAACCCATCGAAGTAGCCCATGGGCTAGCGGTCATACGACGAGGGCGAGTTTCAGTGAAGGTGCGAAACGCCCATCCCTACCCAGTACTCCTTCGTCGACACCAACGGCTGGTTCGAGTTTCATCTGTCCGTCCTGTCCAAGTCCAAGAGCAACAAGATGTCTGTTTCAGGCAGGTGAGCCCTGCGGTGGTAGAAGTTGCCGTCCGTCCAGTGGAGGCCAGTACAGGCCCTGTGAGAGGAGGAATGCCGACCCATTTGATGGGGGAGTCTTTGAAGGGTGAGGACCTGGAAGAAGGACAAGTGTTACAGCTCCAGGAGCTCCTGAAGAGGTGGAAACATGTGTTCTCAACCCATGAGGAAGACTATGGTTGTACAGGAGTGATTAAGCACCAAATACCCACCGGAGAAGCAACACCTAGTCGGGAGCGGTACCGTCCGGTGCCCCCCACTCTCTACCCTGAAGTCCGCGCTCTGCTAAAAGGGATGCTAGATGGAGGGATTGTTCGAGAAAGTAGTAGTCCATGGGCAGCCCCGATTGTCCTAGTACGGAAGAAAACGGGAGCCTGGAGATTTTGTGTTGACTACCGCAAGCTCAATAGTGTGACCAAGAAAGATGCATTCCCGTTGCCGCGAATCGAAGATTCACTCACGAGCTTGACTCAAGCAGCATGGTATTCGACCTTGGATTTGGCCAGCGGATACTGGCAAGTACAGATGGATGACCGCGATAGAGAGAAGACTGCCTTCACCACACCGTTCGGGCTATTCGAGTGGGACCGGATGCCGTTCGGGTTGTGCAACGCCCCCGCGACCTTCCAGCGACTTATGCAGCGATGCCTGGGAGGGCAACTAGTTGAATCCACGCTGGTCTATTTGGACGATGTAATCGTTTTTTCCCCTGACTTTCAAACTCACCTGCATCACTTAGAGAATGCCTTCCGGGCCATGGAGAAATATGGGCTAAAATTGAGACCAGAAAAATGCCAGTTGTTTCGCAAAGAGGTACAGTTCCTGGGACATCGAGTCAGCGCTGCCGGTATATCCCCTGATCCAGAGAAAGTTGCAGCAGTCCAAGGCTGGGAGCCCCCACGAACGGTGAGACAAGTGCGGTCCTTCCTAGGCTTCGTAGGATATTATCGACGATTTATTAAAGGATTCTCTGGGCTTGCTAAGCCATTGAACCAGCTTCTTGCTGGTACTGGACGTTCCCGTGGCAAAGGCTCAACGACAGTGCAATGGGACGCAGCATGTGAAATGGCCTTCCAAAATCTGAAGCAGGAACTTTTGGGGGCCCCTATCCTGGCCTATGCAGACTTCACTCAGCCGTTTCTCCTGTATACCGATGCCAGCAATGCAGGATTGGGGGCGGTATTAGCCCAAGAGCAACAAGGAGTGGAGAAGGTAATCGCTTATGCCAGTCGAAGTTTACATCCTGCAGAGCGGAACGCAGCAAACTACAGTTCCTTCAAGATAGAGTTGCTAGCCATGAAATGGGCCATGGCCGAGAAATTCAAAGACTACCTGTGGGGAGCTAAGGTGACTGTGATCACGGACAACAACCCTCTAGTCCATTTACAGACTGCCAAGTTGGGAGCAGTGGAGCAGCGGTGGGTGGCTCAGCTTGCTAATTATGACTATCAGCTCAAGTATCGACCCGGCAGAGAAAACGCGAATGCTGATGCATTGTCCAGACTCCCAGCCATTCAGAGAAACGGCCAAACGCACCTCGATGCCCCTGGTCAAGAGGATGAATTGTTGGTGGCGGTCGTGGAAGCTCCCGGGACCCAGGGGGACATTCCGTCCAGTTGGGGATGGGACCCCGGACGGTGGAGCAGGTTACAGCAAGGAGACGAAGACCTGTGTCAGGTCGCCTCGCATCTTAGGCGAGGATTCAGGCTGCGAGCTGGGGAAAGGCAGGCTCAGACAGTGGGAGTACAACAGCTCCTGAAACAGTGGAAGAGACTGCGGATCAGAGGAGGGGTAATTTGCCGTTCACTGCGAGATCCAAAAACTCAGGAAACCAGGTATCAAGTGGTGGTTCCAGAGGACCAAGTCCAAGAGCTGTTGAATGCCTATCACACCCATGCTGGCCATCAAGGCCAAGAAAAGACTTTGTCACTGTTGAGGAGGTATTTCTACTGGTCAAGGATGGAGAAGAAAGTTGAAGAGTTTGTTCAGAGTTGTCCACGGTGCACGCTGTTCAAACTCCGGAAGGAACCTCGAGCCCCACTGGTTCCCTTTCGGCCGAAGGCACCTCTGCACATCATAGGGATTGATTTCCTGACTCTAGGGAGACCCGCAGATCGATATCAAAACATCCTGGTAATGACGGATCTGTTCACCAAGTACGCTTGGGCCGTCCCCACGGTAGACCAGACGGCAGTGACTACGGCCAATGCCCTTTGGAGAACGGTAATACAGCCGTTCGGCTGTCCAGAGACCCTCCATTCGGACCAAGGTCCAAACTTCGAGTCCCGAGTCATACAGGAGCTGAGCCAGCTCTATGGTTGTCGAAAGACACACACAACTTCGTATCATCCCCAAGGTAACGGGGGATGCGAAAGATTCAATCAGACCCTGTTAGGGCTGTTGGGAACGTTGGAGAGTGAGCAGCAGTGTCAGTGGGCCGAGAGCCTCCCTACGTTACTACAAGCCTATAATAATAGCGTGCACAGCATCACCGGGTATGCCCCTTCTTACCTCATGTTTGGGCGTCATCTACGTCTACCTGTAGACTTGCTTCTGGGCACCGAGGCCACCGAAGGAGAGTACAACACAACGGACTGGGTAAATCGACACCATCAACAACTACTAAATGCCTACAAGCGAGTTTCAGACCATTTGAGTGCTGCAGCAGCTAAGAACAAGCGACTGTATGATCGAACTGCCAGAGAAGCCCCTTTACTGCCTGGAGAGCGAGTGCTGGTAAGGGACAACCGACGTCCAGGGAAAGGAAAGCTCCATGATCGTTGGGAATCGACACCATATGTGGTGGAGCACCGGCAGGGGCCTGATGCTCCAGTCTATTCGGTACGGCCTGAGGGAAAACCGGGACCTATACGAGTGCTTCATCGAAATTTGCTCCGTCCATGTCCGAACTATCCACAGCCAGCGGCTGAAATACAAAGTGCGCCGCTTGCTCCCAATGTGCCCATGGTAGGGTGGGCAATAGTCCCAGGGAATCCCGAAGCGGAGGCCCGAGCGGCTTCACCCACGCCACCCCGACGGTCCCAGCGGGACAACCAAGGACAGCCGCCTGAGAGATATGGCGAATGGCATTAGAGAAGACCGGTTCCAGGGACTAGAACCGATTGGCAAGGGGGGATGTCACGGGTGACAAAATGCTGGGAAAAGCGGAACCTTTCTTTTCTCTTTCTATGTCCCCGAGGGGAGTTATTTTGGTGTAACACCTCACTCCGGTTCCGGGTGTAGCGGAGATATTGCGCAAACTAATTACAGCTGATGCACGACAGGTGTGAGGGAGAGAGAGGAGCGGTGTTTGTATAGGCTTTCCGCTTCACAAGAGGAGGATAAAAGAGCCATTCAGAGTCGAATTAATGCGGAGGAAAAAGGTTGGAACCGGTAAGGCGGAGGTTGGAACTGGTAAAGGTCAATCGGTGTTCAGTTGATCAGTTGTTTGGCTGGGTCTCTGTCGTTGTGTTTTGGGGTAGAAGAACGCCGTTTTGGACGCTTACATTGGACGCTGTCATCCTGGAAATTCGTGTAAGTGAGGAACTGCCATTTGAGTCTGTCGTTTGGAGCTGCTTGTGGAATATTACTGGATTGAATTGTTGCTTGGATCTGCGCTGGAAGAGGGAAAGAGAAAGATAAGTGAATTAAATTACATCGTTGAATTAAATGTAAAGCTTGAAGCAAAGACTGTGAATGTGAAACTTACTATTGGGGAGGACATTTGTTTCAGATACATTGGAGAGGAATTGAGAGTTGAATATTCCCGTTGAAATGCATGGATGAAGCGAGGCTTCGGATCAGCCCTACTGTGTGAGTGATTTGCAGTTGTTTGCCTTACCTGATGCACGCTGAATTAATGCTGTGGATTTGTAGTGGACACGAGTGCTGTGTGCTATGCTGAGAAGAGTCTCCCAACGCCTGCTTTCATTCTTGTGAAATGATCTACTTGTCCTCATCCAAAATTCAGAACGATGCAACTGAACTGGTGAAGTAATGCTTTGTATTATCCTCTCTTCCACTGAGTATTGTTGTGAAGTAATCCCTTATTGAAGGCTCCTGTTAACCCTCTCTCTCTCTGAAATTACAAGTCTCGTGAAGAACCGTATGGCTGTGGAAAAGTCTGAACCGTTATACTTAGTGATGGAGCCCTGAAGATGTATAACATCGCTGATAAAGTCGCAATTTCCTTTTTATGTCTTGACGAGAGAAACTGCTGTTGAGAGGAGAAACCTCACCTGTTACCTACCGTCTGAGTCCTGCAGATGTGCAGCAACGCTGTGAAGTGAGTTTTAAAGTCACAATTTCCCTTTTATATCCTGACGAGAGAATCTGCTGTTAAGAGAAGAAACCTTACCTGTGACCTACCGCCTGAGTCCTGCAGATGTGCAGCAACGCTGTGAAGTGAGTTTTAAAGTCACAATTCCCCTCTCACGTCCTGTTAAGAGAATCTGCTGTTAAGAGAAGAAACCTTACCTGTGACCTACCGTCTGAGTCCTGCAGATGTGCAGCAACGCTGTGAAGTGAGTTTTAAAGTCACAATTTCCCTCTCACGACCTGTTAAGAGAATCTGCTGTTAAGAGAAGAAACCTTACCTGTTACCTACCGCCTGAGTCCTGCAGATGTGCAGCAACGCTGTGAAGTGAGTTTTAAAGTCAAAATTTCCCTTTTATAACCTGTTAAGAGAATCTGCTGTTAAGAGAAGAAACCTTACCTGTTACCTACCGCCTGAGTCCTGCAGATGTGCAGCAACGCTGTGAAGTGAGTTTTAAAGTCACAATTTCCCTTTTATAACCTGTTAAGAGAATCTGCTGTTAAGAGAAGAAACCTTACCTGTTACCTACCGCCTGAGTCCTGCAGATGTGCAGCAACGCTGTGAAGTGAGTTTTAAAGTCACAATTTCCCTCTCACGACCTGTTAAGAGAATCTGCTGTTAAGAGAAGAAACCTTACCTGTTACCTACCGCCTGAGTCCTGCAGATGTGCAGCAACGCTGTGGAGTGAGTTTTAAAGTCACAATTCCCCTTTCACGTCCTGTTAAGAGAATCTGCTGTTGAAGAAGTAAACATTACTTGTTACTTATCGTTTGAGTCCTGCAGACGTGCAGCAACGCCGTGGAGTAAGCCTTCCTAGCCACTATCGTTCCATTGTGCCCCGAAGACAGTGGAAAATCGTTTCAGCGGCTACTCCGGTCCAATAGCTCGAGAAGACAGGAGTTGCTCATTCTTTCTTCAAGTTGATTATTATTCAATAAAGATTGTTACCTTTGAACCAAATTACCTGCTTCCTCTTTTGTCCATCTGTTGCGTGCCTGTGGTGTTGGCTCCTCACGGTGGTGTCTGGAGTCAGGGGCGGCTGGTCATCTGAGTCCGCCCCGGCCTGCACCGGTGACACATACACTAACACACACACACTCTCTCTAGTCGTTTTTGTTGACTCTCGCTTTACACAGAGTCATTTGCACACTCGTCTTTATATTGTCTTTCTTTTTTCTATCCAAAGCTATAGCAGCAACATGCAAAGCTCCTCGTCCGTGTTTAGTGTGAAAGCTCATGTGATGCAGTTAATATGCAGTTAATATGATTATCAGGTTAACTGACTAGTATCGTGTGCAATGGCTCGCGACCTCCAGAGTGTCCGAACTCGCACATTGAGCGCCCGCCTTTAGAGTCAGGGTTGGCAGATTTATGTAACAAAACTAGCCCAATTTCCTTAGCTCAAACATCAGAACTATGCAAAAATGTGCAACTTCCATACCTAAAATAGATATTTTTACGGTCACTGTTATGCATCACACACAATTTTAACTTGAAAAATCACTGTTATTGTCTAATATAAATATAATAAGGGTAAAATATTCCAATACAAGCATTATAATTGATAGCAGGGATGGGTAACGTCGGTCCTGGAGTGCCAATGTTCTGCAGAGTTTAGCTCCAATCCTGATGAGCTAATGCACTGGAGCTAAACTCTGCAGGACAGCGGCACTCCAGGACCGACGTTGCCCATCATTGACTTATTCAATGTGTCAGACCCAAGTTTAAAGCAGTCCAGTTCTGCGGAGAAACTCATATTTGTCAGCTACTGGAGAGCTGCGCTACATAGCGCCCTCTACAGGTGATGAATACTACACAGCTTCGACATGCTCCTGTCACTATTAATATGTTTCAAATCTCCATCTAAAATGACTCAGTTTGACTGAAATCAGCTGCAAACAGACAGTGAACTCACGAAACGACTCGTATACAGGCTAGTTTCAAACTCTCAAGCCTTATATTCATGGAAATACTCAACCTGTCCAGTGCTGTGATATTTTATATGAAACCATTTTGAACAGCAGTTTGCTCATTACATTAAGATTGAAAGATTACAGGGAATATCTGTACAAAAAAAAAAAAAAAAGTGTCCACCACAGGTCCATTTAAAATGAACAAGTGAAGGTAAGAATCAAGATTAAAACTCAAAAGAAACTGAGACACAAAACCTAAAATATACAATATACAACTAAGTGTGCTGTTTAGATGACTATATAAGCAAACCATGTTAAGTTTGTCAGAGTAAGTGTGACCCTGGACCACAAAACCGTCACAAGTCGCACAGGTATATTTGTGTATATCAGCTTGAATGATGGAAAAAGATTGACAGGTTTTGTGGTCCAGGGTCACGTGCTCTTTTAAGATTCTGTAGATCTGGATGTGGTTAGAGAGACAGAAGGGGAAGGAAATATATATTTCAGTTGCTGACACACATTGTTCTCTCAGTACGGAAGAGAACGACAGTAACGTTTGTCACAGAATTTGGTCTTTTATTTAAGCGAAACGCTTGTCAAATGTCATCATGTTGGACGTCCTGCTGCTCTTTTCCAGCATCTGTACAGGTGAGTTTGAGACTCTCAGCTCTTTTACACAGAGTTTGACATCTTCTCTTGTTTTTCCTCTGTTATCACATGATCATCAGACTCATATGGATGATATTTGTAAGTTATTATTCTGGCCTGCTTATGTCTCTTGCTCACACATAACAGCTCTATATAATGATATTTGTGTTTTCAGCTGTTGTTGTTGGAGCTCCACAGACAATTACTGGATACAGAGGAGAGAGTTGAGATCAGATGCTCATATGAATCTGGATATGAATCATATTCAAAGTATTTTTGTAAAGGGGAGTGTCCCATCATTGGATATAGAAATATCATGGTTGAATCAGGATCTCCAGATAAAGACGAGAGATTCTCTCTGACTGACGACACGACGGCCAGAGTTTTCACCGTCACCATCACTGATCTGAGAACAGAGGATGAAGGCCAATACTGGTGTGCTGTGGAGAAGACTTTTACTGATGACTATTCAGAGATTATGTTGCTGGTTAAACTGGGTAAGTGCTTATTCATGGATTTCATCAGGTCCCTTTCCACAGGTGTATTAATCAAGCACAATGCAGTCTGCATTCATAATCTAGGTGCTTGATTTTATACACCTGTGGAAAGGGACCTGATGAAACCCATGAATAGTATTTATTAGAAGTGTACCTGTAGTATAAATTAACTACAAAGGAACAGGAAAATTGGCCATCAAATAAAATAAGGCCACAATATTGTTCCAAAGCAGCTTCACAGTAATAAACAGGGAAATAACAGTTTTGTTGTTGCAAAATAAATAAATTATAAAACCACTTCATTTTCAGCTATTAAGCAGCTCTACAGAAGACAATAGAACAAATTAATGTATTTTGTTGAATTCAGTGTCAGTGTATCAGAATCAACGACTTTAAGTAGATTTTTTTTTTCTGCCATCCATCAGATAATAAGACCACTGAGGTTTCAGCAATAAGCTCTTTTACAAACACAACATCATCAAATTTCAGTACAACAGAAATTAATCTACAATCCACCAGCATGAATCACACAGATCATCAAGTCTCATCAGGTCAGTTCATCTGTCTGACACTCTTTATGACTCTTATTTCTTGAATATTTGAGTGTGATGCATATATATATATATATATATATATATATATATATATATATATATATATATATATATATATATCAGTTTAAAGTACATTGAATGTGTGTTACAGGTCACGGCTCTGATTCAGGGTCTGTCATCTATATCTGTGTTGGGTTAGTCTTCATCATGATCATCTTCCTCATGGTGCTGATGGTGTTGTGTAGGAAGAGAAGCAAGAAATCACCAAGAGTTACACAATCAGGACTTTCCCAGCACGGTCAGATTTAGATGCACGTTTCTCTGGAAACTAAACACACAGAAATGTACTTACTCTTTACTTGCTCTCTAAATGGGTAATTTCAATAGACATCTATTGCTTTTATATATGCAGCTAGTTATAAATGCTATGTTAGCAAGGTGAGAGGATGAAAATTATCCCTGAGTTTTTTAAGAAACTTTGTATAAATCAGGGTTTAAATGAAGGAATCATGTCTTCATCTGGTTGACCTTGTGGAAAAGATGTTGACAGTCAGTCATTGAGCGTATCTAGACGCATGTACACACACATCTCTTTCTAATGTTTGCTGTTTGAATGTAACTTTATTTCTCCTCTTGTTTTGACAGTCGCCGTCGGGCTTTTGCCTTTAAATACAAGAGCAAAAATCACTGCAGAGGTGAGTGTTTATGGTGATGAAGATGATGATGATGATGAAGATGATGGTGATGATGATCTTATATCATGAGTTCTTTTGCAGGACATTGACTGGAATGAACATAATTATCAGGAAATCAGCGAGTTCCAGTGCAAGAACAAAGACACTATCTACACTACAGCAGAAAGTCCAGACGATCCAGTGATCTACTCCACTGCAGATAGTCCAGGTGATCCAGTGATCTACTCCACTGCAGATAGTCCAGGTGATCCAGTGATCTACTCCACTGCAGATAGTCCAGGTGATCCAGTGATCTACTCCACTGCAGATAGTCCAGGTGATCCAGTGATCTACTCCACTGCAGATAGTCCAGGTGATCCAGTGATCTACTCAACAACAAAGAGACCTTAGTGACATTTTTACTGACTGTGTCTCAAAGCAGCTTTGTGAAGTGGAAGTGTAATCCACAATGCAACAGAGACAGAACAAAAACAATCCCTTATTTTAAGAAGAAACTTCAACTAGATCTGGGTTTAAATGAGGAATCATGCCCTCACCTGCTTAATTTTGTGGAACAGATGCCGACTGTCAGTCACTGGAGCTAAAGTTGAGTTAAGTTCAGAGAAAGTTTGCAGTTTTTTTGCAGTTGTGTGTCATACTATACTCATTACAGGTGTTATTTGTGTATTATTTGTTTTTCATTTGAAATGCAGGCATTGGCTCGTCTGATCAAATGGGTTTACAGGGATATAGCTCAACATATTTTGCACAATTAAACAGTTGCATTTACAGATGACAGATGACCAGACCAAACAAGAAAATGGAGATCGCTTCCATTAATTTTTCCCCATGGAGGGGAAACAAACAACTTTTGAAAAGGAGTTTTTCAACACCTGCCCTCGAGCCACCTGCGATGACGTCTGCTTAATGGAGGGATTTCGGTGTGGACTGGATGAAGATCCCTGCTTCATCATGCCCTGCTGCGATCCCTGCTGGAACCTAGAAAGTTACATCACTTTCGCCCTGTGGACAGAGGGATCCCTATTCACAGTGGGTGAAGCAGAGGGTGACATCAGCCTCGTCCAGCCACACCTCGAAGATATCTCGCAGCTAGACCCAGAGCTCAGCCCACCATCACCCAGCACCACAGAGACGACGATGCCTGAGCCCCCCATAGACGGAGAGCATCCAACCGCTGCGAGTGAGCCGCCTGTGATGACAGTGCCAAACATCGCCCGGAGCCGATGCCCCAAAGAGAGTCTGACCAGGGGTGTGAGCCGGCAACCATCGTACCAGTAGGAGTCTGCCAGTAGGATCTTGAGACTGAGGACTGTTTAACCCTCTGAGGTCGACAAACGCGCCCACGCGTTTTGCTGGATTTTTTTCAGTTCAGTTCAAAAGAAATTAATTTTGCTCTGTTGACTTTGATATTACAAGCAAGTTTCATACATCAATCGATTCTGTTAAATGTGTATTATTTTTGTGTATACTCACAATAAAAACAAAGTGTTGTGCTTTTTGCCAAATAAAGAAAAATAAACGTGATGCGAGTTCTGCCTTCTCTCTGTCAGTGAAGACCATTCTGAAACGCGTCCGAAAATGAACAATAACTCAACGAATACTGAGTCAAACAGGCATACAGTCACACAGGCATGAAGCTTGAATTCTCTTCTTTAAAATGAGGTAATTTATATAAAAAAAAAATATTCTCATCTTGTGAAATCTGTGTTAAAAGAGAGCGATTCCAGTCGAGCTCATTAGAGCTCATTCAAAGGTAATGTGACTCCGCCCACGGAGAGCGCGCGCTATTCAAACGCAAATTACTGAGGCAAACCTGTGAACGCCCCATATCAGCTCGAGAAAACACAAGTTTAATCATATCATTGTAGCCTACGTGTTTACACCATCTGGCAGCGCTGTGAGGAATAATAATAACGGAAAATCTACCTCAGAGTGCGGGTATTGCAGGAGAGAGGATCCGAATATGTAGTAAGTTTTTTTTCCTTCTCAAGTTAATCGCGTTTCTGTGAATGAATGAACGGCAGCCGCAGAGATGCGCGCTGTTTATCACAGCTCGCAAAAAGACAGTTTAAATTTAAATTGCGTCTCTGTGTGAATGAATGATGATGTTTTAGCAAACTGTATTGCTATACTGAGATGAGTAAACTGAAAATTAACATTTATATGCCCTAATATTTCATAAAAACAACGTTACAGTCAGGCGTTTCTGTTTGTGAATGAATGTTTCGGTTTTAGCAAACTGTATTGCTATACTGAGTAAAAATCGACTGAAATGTTGAAATAAAATGTATTTGTATAAGCAACGTATTAAACTGCAAATTAACATTTATATTTCTTATAATAAAAACGAAAGACCTATGTTACAGACATATGAAAGACAACATTTCGTTGATTAGTTTTGGATAGATTATACATTTTTACTGTAAAATATCTGCCAACTCAAATAAGCCAATATTTGTTTGCCAATATTTGCTCATGTTAAATATAGTATGTTTTGTCAAAAATAAAGTAATCAAATAATCAATCAAATCCTTAACTTTGAAATATGTATGATAAAATGTATACTTTAGTTTTTACAAAGAAAGATTACACTTGAATTGTTGTTGTAATTGTAACCTTTTTAATAAAAAAATATATTTACAAGGTAGATGTAAACAAACTATTAAAAGGTAATAAGGTAATAAGCCTTTTCTTTAAATAATTTTTATTGTGTTTTATTAGTGACAAATTTGGGGAGAGGATAAATATTCCAAAACTGAAAATACAGTATGAGAATTAACTGCACAATTACTAGACATGTTTTCCTTGGATATTATAGGCCAAATTGCAAGCACACTATGTGGAAAAAAATAAATAATTGAGATGCTTCCAACTGTTGCTCTTGCATTCTTGTGGCTCAGTGACTCACCTGAATGAAAGGGTCATTAAGTATGCAGGCCCCATTGTCTCCTAAGGTGTGAACCACTAAATATGCATGATCGTTGACGCCCACTCCGCATATTGCCTTTCCAAACAGAAAGTGCTTTGCAAAATTCAAATCAATGTATTGTGTTATGTGAATGATAAGGGCAGGATGATTTTCACATCATTTTGAAGAAAAAACACTAGGCAATGACATCTATTAGACAAAAGTCTTATTGGCACATATTTAGTATGTGTTTTATGGCCTTATTTCAGAAACTTTAGTTTTTAGTTTTTTCAATAACCACGCATAAACATTATTCTCTCAAAAATGCAGACATGTACATTCTTGTTGCTCACATATTATGGTAGCCCTGTTTGTGCTAAATAGTGTGTAATTTTTTTTTGCCATTAATATGTTTATAAGCAACTGAAAAAAGCACAAATGTCAGGGCATGTCAGAACATCTCAAGGACCCCAAAAACCCCTCAGACCTCAGAGGGTTAATAGACTGGGACTCTGAGGTACTGCTTCCCACCCTGAATCGTCTGTATTATCGATACAGACGTCTGTATTATCTGTATTATTACTCCTCCCACCCTTTGGCTCCACCTGATATCCACGGCCTTGCGGCTTCACCAGGCTCCCTCATCCCTCCGGCTTCACCTCGGTAAGCCCTCACCATGCCTGCGCTGAATACATATGAGCCAATCACTGCACTCCGGCTCTCAACCCCTTTGGCTCCAGCGGGCTTTACCCTCCCTCTGCTTCACCTGGGTCCTGTCACACTGGCTCCACCTCAGTCCTCGGATACTCCGGTTGCACGTTGAGCACCCTCGCCTTGGTCTGCAGAGCCAGCGGTGTCACTCAGGCCCATCAACTCTCCGTCTGCGCCCTGGGATCCCCTAACATCGGCTCCGTCTCCTTTGACCGTCCTGCAGATGTCAACTGCCATGTCAACACCTTGGCTCCTCCCTCCATCGACTACATTGTGGTCTGTCGTCCTAACTGCACTCTGGGTCTGCAACACCTGGCCAATCCTCCCGTCACCACCTCGTCCGCCTCCAAAACCACCACCCACCTGCCCTCATCTGCTGTTTGTCTCTGTTTTGGTTATGACGTGAGGTCGCGCCTTCTGGGGAGGGGCGTTATGTAACAGACACTTAGTTTCATTATCATGGACTTTTAGTTTGTTTTCACCAACTTTTCTGTCTTCCTTTGTTCAGTTTTCCCACCAGTCTATAGTTGTCATGTTAAAAGAAATTATTACTTTTTAGTTCAGCTGTGTCATTAAACTTGTTTGCCTTGCTATTTACAGTAAGTTGCTGTGTTTCTATCAACCATTGTCATATATATATATATATATATATATATATATATATTTTTTTTTTTTTTTTTTTTTCTGTTCCACCGTTTTACTTCTGCCTTAGCTGTTATTGGCTTCTGATAAATTGCTGGTATGTTTACATGTCTAAATGTCTGCTAAATGAATAAATGAATAAATGTAGCATATTTAATTAAACTCTAATCATTGACTTAAACATAAACAATGTGATCAAACGTGCTGTAAAATGTGAGTGTGTTTTCTGTAGGTTCTTCAGAACAAAATTTATCCATGAATAGAGAATGTGGAAATCAAGGGTTTGTTCTTATGTTGGTGATGCATTTTTACGCAATCTCTCTTTCTCTCTCTCTGTTTCAGTTGTACCTGTGACACATTCAGCAGCAGAAGACAAAGGAAGAGGAAGTCAGCATCATATAACATTCATGACGAAAACACTACCAGGAAACCCTGAAACACACAGAGAGCTTCAGAAGAACTGAACCTACTGATACAAAAGGTTTAAGAGAGAAGAATGAAGATCTTCACTTTCACTCTGCTGATGATTCCTGGTAAGAATCTGACAAAATGTTTGCAAGCAGTTTGAATATTTAAGCCTCATAATCAACATATTGTAGTGATGTATTAAAATGTGCTGGTTTGTTGTAGGTGTCATGACCTACATGAGCGTGACAGGATGTTCAAGGGCCAGAGTCACGATCAAATGCAAATATGAGAAAAAATATACTCAAAAAACAAAGTATTTTTGTAGAGGTCAGAAGCCAGATACACTGCAGATTGGATGGTGCTCTGACCTCATCAGGGCTGAAGAGAAAGATAAATGGGTTCAGAAGGATAGATTCTCTCTGTATGACGACACAAGTTCAGCAGTCTTCACTGTGACCATCAGAGATCTGAGTGAAGAGGATTCTGGGACGTACCAGTGTGCAGTTGATATCCCTAAAGAAATAGATTTCTACACTGAAGTGAAGCTGAACATTATAACAAGTGAGTAACCCAGATATATTTTGAACTTGACCATCACAAATGTTGTTATTTTTTGGCAATTTAATATTAATTTGCAAAAATGGTTTTCCTTATAATTTAAGTCACATTGGCAGATATATTATCTTGTTTAAAGCATGAACTCACTTATTTTTTTATCAAATTTGCAGAAATTATATGTCATTTTGAATATCAAATAAATGTATCTTGATTCAAGATTGTTTAGATATTTGTATTGAAAAATAGAAAATGAAGTTTGCAGTGTTTTTAGCACAAATGCATGTTACAGGGCAAATGTCGGCACTAAGATAGACTTTATTAGTCAACAGGAAGTTCAGAACAACTGAAGGTACAATAAGACGTCATGATGTGCCCATATATTGCTAAATGTTCCCTTGAAGTAGACAAGAAGGAGCTAAAAAAGCGTGTGCGATAAGCACATTTGGAGTGTATGTTCTACTAGAGACATGATATATATCAATATTTACATACCGGTAATCCCAAGTTGTATTGTGTGATATTTATAGTTGAAGGTATGATCATAATGAGAGGCTATTCATTTTCACATGAGTTGAAAAAAAAAGAAAAGTTTATACAAATAATAAATATATAAAGTATATAATAAATTATAAATAAAATATAATAATAAATGTAAAATGAAAAGGATTTACCATTTACTAAAAGGAAACTGTATGATGTTTCAAAAGCATTTACCGTTTGAAAGTGTGTACATCATTTGTCACAGCTAATGTCTTTGTCTTTAAGAGCAAAACACATTTCCACCACCCCTGTCATCATCATCCTCATCCTCATCATCATCATCATCATCATCATCATCATCATCATCATCATCATCACCACCACCATCACCATCACCATCACCTATTTTACAAAATTCCCAGCCATCAACATCTGATTTCACATCAGCTTCTCCATCTATCTCGAATGGTATTCTGGTGATTAATGATTAATTAATTTTTATACATTTGCCTGTAGATATTAAGAGAGAATCAGATTATTGTTGTGTTTTATATCTCCTGTTTTCTCAGGTTCATCTCTTATCATTGGCGTGAATGTGATTCTGCTTCTGCTCATCATTGGATTCATGTCATGTATAGTGACTCTCTACAAGAAGCATGAGACTCGAGGTAAACCAGCTAACGAAATGTTCTCAGAACTTTAGCTAACATTCTGGTAAGGTTCTCTCAATGTTATGAACAAACATTCTTCCAGTAACATAAGAAAGTTTGTTCATCTGGTCTTTTCATCTATCGTTTCTAAAAAATTAACACACAAATGTTATTTATACATGGACACATGCTCAGAGAGGCTTACAGGGGAAATACACATGTGGGGGTCGCCCAGAGGGGTAAACATGCACATGGCGGCATCTAGCCAAGCGCGAAAGCTGCCAGTGGCATAACTCTGGCGTTGACGTCGACAGTGCTGGAGGAACTCAGGGCCTGCGGGGAGGCTCACCTGAGGAGAATAATTGCACGTATCCTGTCCGTGGAGAGGAATGGCGAGCAAGCGAAGACACCTGAGCAGAATCTAGTACCGGCTGGTTGAAGCAAGTACATGAGAAGAAACTGGCTCCACTCAGAGATTGTAGAATCTCGCGAATGTGTTAGGAGTCGCCCAGCCTGCAGCTCTGCAGATGTCTGTTAGCGAGGCGCCATGCGCTAGAGCCCAAGAAGAGGCCACACTCCGGGTGGAGTGGGCCTTCACACCAAGGGGGCACAGTCGACCTTGCTGCTGGAATGCCAAGCAATGGTGTCCACTATCCAGTAAGACAACCTCTGCTTGGAGAGAGCCTTTCCCTTCAGCTTCCCACCATAAAAAAAAAAAAAAGAGCTGGTCTGAGGTTCTGAACACTGCGTTCTGTCTACGTAGGTGCGGATGGTGCGTACTGGACAGAGCAGTGCCAAGGCTGGGTCTGCCTCCTCCAAGGGCAGCGCTTGCAGGTTCACCACTTGATCTCGAAAGGGAGTAGTGGGAACCTTGGGCACATATCCAGGCCGAGCTCTCAGGATCACGTGAGAGTTAGCTGGCTCGAATTCCAGGCACGCTTCGTCAACCGAAAATGCCTGCAGGTCCCCTACCCTCTTGATGGAGGCCAATGCAACCAGGAGCGCTGTCTTCATTGACAGGAACTTAAGCTCCACTGATTGCAGAGCCCTAACAGCACTCTGCAGGGCAGTTAACACTACTGAGAGGTCCCAAGAGGGTACGAGAGGAGGGCGCGGAGGATTCAGTCTCCTCGCTCCTCTCAGGAACCTGATGATCCGGTCGTGCTCTCCCAGAGACTTACCTTCAACTGCATCGTGATGTGCGGCAATGGCGACAACATACACTTTCATGGTGGACATGGTGGACTTCGCTCCAACCCTTCTTGCAGGAAGGAAAGCACGACAGTGATTGGGCATTTTGTGGGGTCTTCACGATGGGAAGAGCACCAGTTGACGAAGAGGTTCCACTTCAACGTATAGGCATGACGTATATGTCTCGTGGACGATGCTCTAGTGGAAGTGATGGAAGCCACCACCACTGGTGGTAGGGTACTCAAACCTGCCTCGTCCTGTCCAGGAGCCACATGTGGAGGTTCCAAAGATCGGGGCGAGGGTGCCACAGGGTGCCCTGCTCTGAGAATGGAGGTCCTTCCTTAGAGGAATTTGCCAGGGAGGTGCTATCGTGAGGAGTACTAGTTTGGAGAGCCAGGTCCAGTTGTGCCAATAAGGGACAACCAAAATGACCTGCTCCACGTCCTCCTTGATCTTTCACAGGGTCTGTGCAAGAAGGCTCACTGGGGGAAACGCATACTTGCGGAGGCCCCGCAGCCAGCTGTGCGCCAGTGCATCCGTGCCGAGCGTGCCCTCAGGGAATAAAACAGGTCGCAATGGGACGAGTCGTGGGAGGCAAACAGGTCTACCTGTGCGTCCCCGAACTGATCCCAAATCAGCTGAACCGTCTGGGGATGGAGTCTCCATTCTCCAGGGAGAGGCTGAAACCGTGAGAGGTCGTCGGCTGTACAGTTTAGGTCTCCTGGAATGTAAATGGCTCGAAGTGACCTCAGATGCTTCTGACTGCATATTAGGAGGTGGCGGGCGAGTTGCGACATACGGTGGGAATGTAGGTGAAGGTCTGACGGCAGGCCAGAGTCACTGGGACTCGGAGCGTGCTGTGTTGCCATGCCCACCTCGGGACTCTATCTCAAAGCCAGTGCTGAAGTGGCCTCATATGAAGCAATCCGAGCGGCGTTGCTGCAGCTGCGGATGCCATATACCCCAGGAGCCTCTGAAATAGTTTCAGTGGAACCGCACTCTTGCCCTCGAATTAACGGAGTTAAATCAGCAGTGACTGCGCGCGCTCGTTCGAAAGCTGCGCGCACACGGTGACTGAGTCGATCCCCATACCGAGAAAAGAGATCCTCTGCATGGGGCAGAGTTTGCTCTTCTCCCAGTTGACCCGAAGGCCCAGACAAGCTAGGTGCCGGAGCACTAGGTCCCTGTGCCGCCCAGGGAGAAACACACACACACTGTCGGCAGATCACTGCACAGATCAGCAGCAGGCAATGCAATCTCGCTGGAACGCGCCGTCACACCAACACACTGAAGAGCCGTTCGTCTCGTAGAGTGAAGATGATTCAGAGTGGTTTGTAGGAGTGAAGAGAACTCTTGGCTCCGAAGCGAAAACATATCTGCATGTTGCCAGCGTACTTCCTTATATACCCTCGAGGTGGGGCGGAGTAACGCTATGCAAATTCCGCAGACCCATGGCATTTTCTTGCCATTGGCTCGTTTTGTAAACTCGAAGGTTTGAGGCTTTCTAAGCGAAACCCCATTCGTCGTCACTGACGTAACTCGTAGTGACCACGAAAGGGAACTAAACAAGAAGTTCTTAGAACGTTCTTCTTAGTCGTTGGATAGTTTGCTTTGCATATTATTTGTTACCTATTTGAGAGTGAATAACATTGTTGTCTGTGGAATGAGTGGATGGAAAGATGTTGTTTCCCCCTGCTGGTCACAGCTAGTCAATGCACTGTGAAACCTGTACAAGTCTGATACCTTGCGTGTCGTTGTGAAATATTATTACATATTATTAAATGTGAATTATTATTATCATTATTACTATATTTGTTTTACAGCCCCCGATTCAGCCTCTAAAATATCTGAACCTGGAACAGAAAACAGTGAAGCGGTGTGTAAAATCAAATTGTTGATAAGAATGTGTTTGAATGAATGACTTTCATCAAAAGCTGTAAATAATTTCTCTTTCTCAGGATCATCAAATGCTGTACGAGAATCAAGACACCAGACTTCACATTGACTGCAAATGCGCCCAGTTACCCACAAACCCCTCTGATTCATGTAACACTGTTTATGCTACTCCACAATTACCCACAAATCCCTTTGATTCTTTTAAAACAGTTTATGCTACTCCACAATTACCCCAAAACCCCTCTGATTCATGTAACACTGTTTATGCTACTCCACAATTACCCACAAATCCCTTTGATTCTTTTAAAACAGTTTATGCTACTCCACAATTACCCACAAACCCCTTTGATTCTTGTAACACTGTTTATGCTACTCCACAATTACCCACAAATCCCTTTGATTCTTTTAAAACAGTTTATGCTACTCCACAATTAGGCCTACCCATAAACCCCTCTGATACTAATACAGTTTACGCTACTGTTTAATAGTGGAGACGTTCAGTTGTTTAGAGATTAAAATATATTTTACAAGAGTGACCTGGTGATCATCATCCTCATCGTCATGTACTGAAGTAAGCAGATGATCCCGATGATGTTCATCTTTAATAATGATTATGATCAGTCATTATGTTAGTTATGAGCCAGTCATTACAGGAAATACATGTTACGGAGTGATTGACCATTTTCAGACTGTTATTTGCTCAATATACTTAAAAAAATAAAAAATATCTATATATACATTTATATGTGTATAATTAAAGATAATTGTTCTTTTGCAACAATAAAGTTATTATTTTAACATCAAATCTCATTGGAAAGTAATGTTCTTGTTCTTACAAACTCAGCAGCTCAAGACTGTCCAGATGAACCACTTAATGATCATCAATGCTCTGTTGATTTATGTAATGTGTTTCATTGTCATACGCAGCTCTTGATGGTCAGTTATTCAGATGAGAACAGAAGATGGTCTGAACAGACAGTGAGTGAGTGTGTGTGTCGTGATGAATCAGTCATTTGCTGCAGATCAGCTGCTGTCCGTGGTGCTGAACACCACCTGAACACTAGAGGGAGCCGCTTGAGACTCGCACTTCAATTTCTCCTTCTTAAGTTTCACTTTCATTTGTTTGTGCTTTCCAGACAGTTTTGATCTGATTTGTTTCAAATGTCATTCAAGCAAAACTAGGTCGGAAAACTCAACAGATTGTGAGTTCATTCATGCGAATTCACTTATTTATTAAATTACATTAAAACTGAAATGATGTAAATTCTTAGCAATAATTTTGTGTATAATGTTTAATGAATTCAGATCCCAATGTTAGCTAATATTTTCAACAGCAATGACACCTTTATCATTTTCCAAGTTTTTTTTTTTTTTTTTTACAGGTGTGTCTTCGGGCTGATTTCAGCAGCAAGCGAGTTAGAGTAATGCTCTGTTATTCATCTATTGTTTCAAATGACTCCACATATACAATAGGAGAATAGAGGGTTCGACAAAGACGATTATCAAATGACACTAAACATGGTGAATTCAAATGAAACACAAATATCATCATTTAAACCTCTGGTAATTCTCAATAAGAAGTTCTGTAGACGTCTGACAGAAATATTCTGTAAATATTAATGTGATTAAGAGGAACACAAGTGGTTCAGTGGGAAACACTGTTTCCTCAAAGCAAGAAAGTCTTTCCTTCAGATCTGGTTTCTCTCATGATCCAAAGATGTGTGAATTACAGATGCTAAGTTGCCTAAATGTGTGAGTGGATTTTTATTTATTTATTTTTTATGATTTTTGGACAAACACACACTTTCTGTAATTTGCTTTGCAGTTACAAATGGAAATTGCCACGAATGAAAATACACTGAAATAAACATAAGTTTAAAATGAATGAATCCTGAGAGTGTTTGTTTGTATAAATTGTAATATAATATAATATAAATTGTCTAAATATAAAAATATGTCCACAATTACCACATTTGAACTAGTTTTTAGTCTTGTATTGGACGTGCAGAACTCTTTTCAACGTACGCTTTTGTGTCAAATACATTGAAAAGACGTCTTTTGGACATACTTTTGCTTAATGGGAAGAATTAGGATTAAAACTCAAAAGAAACCGAAACCAGTTACAAAACCTAAAAATATACAAATAATAACCTTATCTTAGTTTTGATTTTGATAAAAAAAAAATATGACATTCATATAATGAAACTAAGTATTGTGTTGTTTAGATCAGTATATAAGCAAAGCATGTGCTGTTTGTCAGAGTAAATGAGCTCTTTTATGATGTCGTGTAGAGCTGATGTGGTTAGAGAGACAGAAGGGGAAGGAAATATATATTTCAGTTGCTGACACACATTGTTCTCTCAGTACGGAAGAGAACGACAGTAACGTTTGTCACACAGAATCTGGTCTTTTATTTAAGCGAAACGCTTGTCAAATTTCATCATGTTGGACGTCCTGCTGCTCTTTTCCAGCATCTGTACAGGTGAGTTTGAGACTCTCAGCTCTTTTACACAGAGTTTGACATCTTCTCTTGTTTTTCCTCTGTTATCACATGATCATCAGACTCATATGGAGGATATTTGTAAGTTATTATTCTGGCCTGCTTATGTCTCTTGCTCACACATAACAGCTCTATATAATGATATTTGTGTTTTCAGCTGTTGTTGTTGGAGCTTCACAGACAATTACTGGATACAGAGGAGAGAGAGTTGAGATCAGATGCTCATATGAATCTGGATATGAATCAAATTCAAAGTATTTTTGTAAAGGGGAGTGTAACTATGGAATAAATAAAAACATCATGGTTAAATCAGGATCTCCAGCTAAAGACGAGAGATTCTCTCTGACTGACGACACGACGGTCAGAGTTTTCACCGTCACCATCACTGATCTGAGAACAGAGGATGAAGGCCAATACTGGTGTGGTGTGAGCAGGACTGGACCTGATGTCTTCTCAGAGATTTTGTTGCTGGTTAAACTGAGTAAGTGATTACATTTGTTAATAGCAGAAATGAACTGCATGGAAACAAGCTGAGAGTGAGAGATCAAATCATTAGTCTTGTACAACCCCAGATCCAGAAAAGTTTTTCATTTTGTAAAATGCAATACAATCAAGGATCTGTGATTTGTTCATTCTGTTTCAACTTTGATTAACTGGCAAAAGTAAAAAGGAAATATTTATGATATTGATGTCTATTCAGAGATTGTGTTGCTGGTTAAAGAGGGAGAGATCAAGTCATCAAGAATTGAGAAATGTGATTTTTGAATTGTTTGACAATTCTCTCATGATATTTGGTGATCATGACACATCTATGCTTGCAAAGTCTGAGAAGCTCCTTTTACACTCAATCACGATCCCTTCACCCACAGTATTATCAGTTCTCCTGTTTATTGTGGCAGAAATGTAGATGGATCAGCAGCTTCATATTATTATATAAAGGCTGAGGCTTTGTTCATTAAATGCAGTGTTCAGAGGAGTGTGCTAATATATAAATCTAATATCCAAATTCAGGTCGATCTTTTATTTCCACCTTCAGATAACAAGACCACTGAGGTTTCAACAATCAGCTCATTTTCAGTCACAAGAGAATCAGAAATGAATCCATCCAGCAGCGTCACAGATCATCAGATCTCCTCAACAGGTACTTCATCTCTTTCTTCTCAACATCTCTTCAGCCTTTAATATGCTTTATCTCTGGTTATTTCTTCACCGGACACAGGTACACATCTCTCCACATCTCACCATCCGTCTCTCTTCCCATCGCAACACTTTAAATGTCCCATATTGTCAAAACTGAAATATCCTGGCTTTTTTCATGATAACAGAGGTCTAGAAGCTGTGTAACTACCATATAAGTTTCACAACAGTCGATCCACAGACACATGCACACAGTCTGCATAAAGTAGCTCAGTACTCAGTCACGGCCTTCAGTGCCCCCCCGAACACTGCCCACCGTCATTGCACAGGCTTCCGAACAACATTAATACAAGAGACCAGTGGCTAATGTCTATTTATTCAGAAATACCACAGCAATGTTCGACCTAAACCGTCTGTTCTGCTCATTTCACGAATGACTGCTTCGTCACTCAGGCACTGTTCAATGCCGGTTTTTCAAAGAAGCTTCTCATCAAAGATGATGCAGTCCTTACATTGTTCGGTCCGACCTCAAATTCCCAGCCCGTAAATAAACTTCTAACACATTTTATGTTACATTATGGAGCAGCATAACCTGATATAGTTTGTAAACGGATATAAAACACTCACATGTTGCTAAATTGATGCTGATGTTGTCTTGTACAGTTTCTATGGATGCCACAAGCTTTGATAGAATATCTGCTGGAATAACGTTGTTTGTTTTCCTAAGTTACAGACTCCGGCCCTGTTGGTGTCTGTTGTTTTTACTGAGTTAAAGACGGTGAGATTGAGTTCACTCAGTCTCTGTGTCTTTTGTGTTTGCTAGAAACTAACGTTTAGTGTACTTGCATGGGTAACGTTATTTCAGGCGCTGTAACTGTCACATGTGAAGCTTTTATTAACACACTCCTGTATCTTCACATCATTCATCAGTTTGGAGAGTTAATCATGATGATCTTCCTCTTTCAGTTCCTCATGTTGCTGGTGGGAATGTGATTGTGATCACAGGGGCATCTGGAGGATTATTCATCATCATCATCTTCATCATAATATTATCATTTATTATGTAAATAAAAATCTTAATAAGGAGTACATAAATATATATATTGAACTAATTCATAAATATATTTGATTATTCATTGTATATGAAACAATTAAATAACTTGTTTGTGTTTTTGACAGTCAGAAGAAAAGAATAAACAGAAGATCTGCTATAAATGAGGTGAGATGATCAAAAATAAAAAATGGCTTTTTTGTATATATATTTTTTTTTATGGCTGGTCCAACTTGTGATCAAGTCAGTTTACATCATATGTTGTGAAATTATCATCAGACTGCTCAAACATCTCGTAACAAACTGACAAACTCTGATTGAGACATGGGGTCCTATTTTAACGATCTGAAACAACTCTTGCGCCCGACGCAAATCTAAAATGGGTTGGTCTGAAGTAGCTTCATTACTCATAGGTGTGGTTTGGGCGTAACGTGAAATAAACCAATCAGAGCGACATCTCACATTCCCTTTAAGAGCAGGCGCGCTTGTTCTATAGCGGATTGCTATTATAACGGCGGATTTGCCAGGCGCTCGCCAGGAGCGGTTCACAGCCGAGGAGACCGACGTTCTCGTCAGGGCCGTAAAACACAGAGAAGTGACATTGTATGGGGATGGAGAAACCCACCCAAATCAGCTTTGGTTAAACAGGCGTATAATAATTTGGGTAAATGTGTAAGCTAGATTTATGCCTATTTTTTCACATCTTCATGGACACAACAATAATTTCCCTCGTGTGTTAATATTGTTCCTTGTAATAATGTATGGTTTTCTAAAAATGAGAACTGCTGCGTCTGTGTGTAGATGAGATAAGCAAAGTGCATGCGCGTTGTGCACACGCTACATTGATTATGGCCAAGCATACGCCCTTTAAATAGCATATGAATAACATGCACAACGCGCCACTGACTTTAGACTAGGTTTTTCCTGGTTAGTGGCAGAATTGTTTTCTAAACCTGCAAAATAGCATCAGGGAACGTTTGCGCCGGAACAAGATAGGGCCCATGAACTCACAATGTTTAAAATCTGTTCTTTTTTTTTTGTGTGCTGTAAATTCCTTCTCTCTGTTTCCCTGTAGAACGATGATCCCAGTGCAAAGACATATGCATCTCTTGAGCTCAAGTCCAGATCATCTGACCTCTACGACACACTCACAGTAAGAGAAATATCAAAAACTACATGTGCAAAAGCGTTTGTGCATTAAAAATGTAGGTAATAATCAATGAGTCTTTCACACAGTCTGTCCATCCCAGACCTGCTGTTCACCAGTCCGGCTCTTCTGGATATGAGAATCTGACTCTTCAGTAGCTCTTCAAGTCTTCTCAAGAAGAAACTCTCATCACTCTTACTCAATAGATACTAAACAGTCCTTACATTCATTCTTTTCAATCTATACTATATGAGCAATCTCACCAACAGTAAAAAAATAAATTAAATGTCGTGTCAATTGACCCAGAAAGGTGTACTTCCATGATAAACTCCCTAGACAAAGAAAAAAATGTACCAAGTAAACTTGAAATTTTTTATGGATGATTTGATTGTAGAAAATCTGCAAAGGAAACAAGACAAAGAAGTAAAGAAGGAACGAAGACGGAGGAAGGGAAAATCCTCATAAGAAGAAAATAATCAGCAAAGAAAAAGAGATGATGCGAATAATTAGGCAACAAGAGAGATTAAATAAAACACTTAATAAGAGGAAAGCATCGTGAAGAAATTTGTTTAAAATATGAAATGGAGAAACGAACAGAGAGAGTTGATCTTCTTTTTACTGTTAGAGACGCAGCCCTGTCATTTTCTAAAGTGTTGATACATACATTTGCTGTAAAGAAACAGAGCTTGAAACTGCAAACGTACGTTATAGCTTTTAGTGCATATAGGTCAGAGTAAAGAGCAAAACATGGATAACCTTTGATTCGCTATGAGAATTGTTGAAAGTGTGAAAAACCGTTGAGCAAGAAGAGCTCAGCAAATGTGGTCAACGAGCTCGCATCTACAAGAGACCAGAAAAGAGGAGCTTGTATACACAGTTATAGGAACTCGGGGCAGCCTAAACTGGGGTGTGTTTCCCGAACAACGACGTAACTCGCTGCTTAACTATCATAGTACGATGCATCACTGAAGAAATCAACTAGTCACGACATATTGTCACAAATTGGTCGTTCAACCACGTTGGTTAAAGGGTTAGTTCACCCAAAAATGAAAATTCTGTCAGTAATTACTCACCCTCATGTTGTTCCAACCCCGTAAGACCTTCGTTCATCTTCGGAACACAAATTAAGATATTTTTTATTAAATCTGAGTGCTGGATCACTCCTCCATAGGCTTCTAAGACACTATAACTTGCTGGCCCAGACTAGTGACTACAGTGGCTCAATCTTAAGTTTATAAAGCGACGAGAATACTTTTTGTGCGCAAAAACAAACAAAAATAATGACTTTATTCCACTTTTCATTTCCTTCTCTCTGAGCCTCGAGTCTTTTCACGTAGTGTTTAAGCGTAGCGCGTCTGTGTTGTACGTCACCACGTAGGCTTACTATTGGGCGACGCCATGTGTGTGATTCATGGTGACGTGCAACACAGACGCGCTATGCTGTGCTACACAAAAGTATTCTCGTCGCTTTATAAACTTAAGATTGAGCCACTGTAGTGACTTGGACTATATTAACGATGTCTTTAATACATTTTCTGGGCCAGCAAGTTATAACGTCTTTAGAAGCCTATGGAGGAGTGAGATAGCTCTCAGATTTAATAAAAAATATCTTAATTTGTGTTCCGAAGATGAACGAAGGTCTTACAGGGTTTGAACAACATGAGGGTGAGTAATTACTGACAGAATTTTCATTTTTGGGTGAACTAACCCTTTAATGATGTCACGCAGGTGGTGGAGTAATAACTAATTTTAATGAATCTGTTGAGATCGAATTAATGTTCGATTTTTTTGCTATAAATTACGGATTTGGCGTCTGAGGACTATTTCTAATTTCTCTCAGTTATTTTGCTGTATTTCCAGATTCAATCATAGACTCGTTCTTGCGTGGTAGAGCACGTTTACACATGCGCACTCTTCAAAAACAACGCTTTAAATCTCTTGACAAACTAAAAGACGTAAATGGCATTTGTATTTGTTCTAAATAAAAGATACAGATTGCACTGAATGTCAGCTTGCTTATTTTGCTCAAGATATGGATTTATTGGCCCTCATTTATCATTCTTGCGTAGAAACGGGCGTATATGTTGGCGTAAGATTATGCTTACACTCCTCTCACCGCCTGATTTATGAAGCTGTGCGTACCTTTGAAATCCAGGTGTACGCAATACCTGCCCTTGATAAATGCCGCGGCTGAAAACGATCGTCATTAGAATAACACGCCCCTATATATTCAAGTCTCCGCTTCCCCCACGCCCTCATTTTACGCCATGGACACACGGAAGACGGCAAAGAAGAGAAACTTCTCCGACGTGGAGATCGAGACCATCATCAGGGAAGTGGAAATAAACTAAATTGTTTTATTTGGGAGTTTAAAGAGTTTTAAAATAGCTGTTTGGATGAGCAAATAACCAATCACAATGCATAATTTTACAGCACGTGTTTTGAAACAATTAGCATTTAATTTCGTATCACGTCACATGTATTGGGGTGTACAATAGTGATGATGATGTGATGTGGAGTACCATTCATTCACATTAATAATTGCATGACAATTTGTAATATTCTTCTTCTTATTATTATTATGATTTGTATTATTAATGACGCTTATTGTTATTTAGAAGAAGAATGTCGTTATTATTATTATTTGTATTATTATTATTATTATTTAAAAGAAGAAGAATGTCATTTTTATTATTTTGTCAGTCTGAATTATTTTTTGGTCATTGAAAGCCTTTCATTACTGAACCCAGTCCGTGCGCACCTGCCGGGCCTAACCCTGAAACGTCAGGTAAAGCGCACAGGCTCACAACTGAAGGAATACATATGCCTACAAATCAAATGCTTTGGTAAAGTCACACAAATTAACATTGAAGTCCATGTTGCACAAAAATAAACACTGAAGTTTATAATTACTATGTTGTTGTTTTTTTTTACAGTGGGTCATAATATATCATATCTTTTAGTTTGTCAGTGCGTTTTGTGGTGTTAGGAATTGTTTTTCTGCGCATTTCCGCACTAACTCAAAACATGCGTACATGTACACCACCTCCTGAGCTGGCGTAGGATTTGAGCGTGCCGTACGCCAACGTCCATATTGATCAATCTCAAAGTCACCGTGGTTTTGGGTGTACGCACTTTTGATAAATGAGGGCCATTGAGTCCACATGTCAGGCAAACTAGAAACTCTGCTTCTAACCACAGGTCAAGAGCTGTCGTTCAAACCACACAACTTTGCGATGCTGTTTGCGAATGTTCGTTAGAACTATGTTTTCGGGGAAAAAAACGACTCGTTGAACTATGCTGGTAACGACGGAACTTTTGGGAATGCTTTTGGGAAACGCAGCCCTAATCGGTTTGCTGTATGCTGTATTTCTGTTAGACCAATGCTGTATTTCTGTTAGGCCAATGCTGTATTTCTGTTAGGCCAATGCTGTATTTCTGTTAGACCAATGCTGTATTTCTGTTAGACCAATGCTGTATTTCTGTTAGACCAATGCTGTATTTCTGTTAGACCAATGCTGTATTTCTGTTAGGCCAATGCTGTATTTCTGTTAGACCAATGCTGTATTTCTGTTAGGCCAATGCTGTATTTCTGTTAGACCAATGCTGTATTTCTGTTAGGCCAATGCTGTATTTCTGTTAGACCAGTGCTGTATTTCTGTTAGACCAGTGCTGTATTTCTGTTAGACCAGTGCTGTATTTCTGTTAGACCAATGCTGTATTTCTGTTAGGCCAATGCTGTATTTCTGTTAGACCAGTGCTGTATTTCTGTTAGGCCAGTGCTGTATTTCTGTTAGACCAATGCTGTATTTCTGTTAGGCCAATGCTGTATTTCTGTTAGACCAATGCTGTATTTCTGTTAGACCAATGCTGTATTTCTGTTAGACCAGTGCTGTATTTCTGTTAGACCAATGCTGTATTTCTGTTAGGCCAATGCTGTATTTCTGTTAGACCAGTGCTGTATTTCTGTTAGGCCAATGCTGTATTTCTGTTAGGCCAATGCTGTATTTCTGTTAGGCCAATGCTGTATTTCTGTTAGGCCAATGCTGTATTTCTGTTAGACCAATGCTGTATTTCTGTTAGGCCAATGCTGTATTTCTGTTAGACCAATGCTGTATTTCTGTTAGACCAATGCTGTATTTCTGTTAGACCAATGCTGTATTTCTGTTAGACCAATGCTGTATTTCTGTTAGGCCAATGCTGTATTTCTGTTAGACCAATGCTGTATTTCTGTTAGACCAATGCTGTATTTCTGTTAGACCAATGCTGTATTTCTGTTAGACCAATGCTGTATTTCTGTTAGACCAATGCTGTATTTCTGTTAGACCAATGCTGTATTTCTGTTAGGCCAATGCTGTATTTCTGTTAGACCAATGCTGTATTTCTGTTAGGCCAATGCTGTATTTCTGTTAGACCAATGCTGTATTTCTGTTAGACCAATGCTGTATTTCTGTTAGACCAATGCTGTATTTCTGTTAGACCAATGCTGTATTTCTGTTAGGCCAATGCTGTATTTCTGTTAGACCAATGCTGTATTTCTGTTAGACCAGTGCTGTATTTCTGTTAGACCAGTGCTGTATTTCTGTTAGACCAGTGCTGTATTTCTGTTAGACCAATGCTGTATTTCTGTTAGACCAGTGCTGTATTTCTGTTAGACCAGTGCTGTATTTCTGTTAGACCAATGCTGTATTTCTGTTAGACCAATGCTGTATTTCTGTTAGACCAATGCTGTATTTCTGTTAGACCAGTGCTGTATTTCTGTTAGACCAGTGCTGTATTTCTGTTAGACCAATGCTGTATTTCTGTTAGACCAATGCTGTATTTCTGTTAGACCAGTGCTGTATTTCTGTTAGACCAATGCTGTATTTCTGTTATGCCAACGCTGTATTTCTGTTAGACCAATGCTGTATTTCTGTTATGCCAACGCTGTATTTCTGTTAGACCAATGCTGTATTTCTGTTAGGCCAATGCTGTATTTCTGTTAGACCAATGCTGTATTTCTGTTAGGCCAATGCTGTATTTCTGTTAGACCAATGCTGTATTTCTGTTAGACCAGTGCTGTATTTCTGTTAGACCAGTGCTGTATTTCTGTTAGACCAGTGCTGTATTTCTGTTAGACCAGTGCTGTATTTCTGTTAGACCAGTGCTGTATTTCTGTTAGACCAATGCTGTATTTCTGTTATGCCAACGCTGTATTTCTGTTAGACCAGTGCTGTATTTCTGTTAGACCAATGCTGTATTTCTGTTAGGCCAGTGCTGTATTTCTGTTAGACCAATGCTGTATTTCTGTTAGACCAGTGCTGTATTTCTGTTAGACCAATGCTGTATTTCTGTTAGGCCAGTGCTGTATTTCTGTTAGACCAATGCTGTATTTCTGTTAGGCCAATGCTGTATTTCTGTTAGACCAATGCTGTATTTCTGTTAGGCCAGTGCTGTATTTCTGTTAGACCAATGTTGTATTTCTGTTAGGCCAATGCTGTATTTCTGTTAGGCCAATGTTGTATTTCTGTTAGGCCAACGCTGTATTTCTGTTAGGCCAATGCTGTATTTCTGTTAGGCCAATGCTGTATTTCTGTTAGACCAGTGCTGTATTTCTGTTAGGCCAATGCTGTATTTCTGTTAGGCCAATGCTGTATTTCTGTTAGGCCAACGCTGTATTTCTGTTAGGCCAATGCTGTATTTCTGTTAGGCCAATGTTGTATTTCTGTTAGGCCAACGCTGTATTTCTGTTAGGCCAATGCTGTATTTCTGTTAGGCCAATGCTGTATTTCTGTTAGGCCAGTGCTGTATTTCTGTTAGACCAATGCTGTATTTCTGTTAGACCAATGCTGTATTTCTGTTAGACCAGTGCTGTATTTCTGTTAGGCCAACGCTGTATTTCTGTTAGGCCAACGCTGTATTTCTGTTAGGCCAATGCTGTATTTCTGTTAGGCCAACGCTGTATTTCTGTTAGGCCAACGCTGTATTTCTGTTAGGCCAATGCTGTATTTCTGTTAGGCCAACGCTGTATTTCTGTTAGGCCAACGCTGTATTTCTTTTAGGCCAACGCTGTATTTCTGTTAGACCAGTGCTGTATTTCTGTTAGACCAGTGCTGTATTTCTGTTAGACCAGTGCTGTATTTCTGTTAGACCAGTGCTGTATTTCTGTTAGACCAGTGCTGTATTTCTGTTAGACCAGTGCTGTATTTCTGTTAGACCAATGCTGTATTTCTGTTATGCCAACGCTGTATTTCTGTTAGACCAGTGCTGTATTTCTGTTAGGCCAATGCTGTATTTCTGTTAGACCAATGCTGTATTTCTGTTAGACCAATGCTGTATTTCTGTTAGGCCAATGCTGTATTTCTGTTAGGCCAGTGCTGTATTTCTGTTAGACCAGTGCTGTATTTCTGTTAGGCCAATGCTGTATTTCTGTTAGGCCAATGCTGTATTTCTGTTAGGCCAGTGCTGTATTTCTGTTAGACCAATGCTGTATTTCTGTTAGGCCAATGCTGTATTTCTGTTAGGCCAATGTTGTATTTCTGTTAGGCCAACGCTGTATTTCTGTTAGGCCAATGCTGTATTTCTGTTAGGCCAATGCTGTATTTCTGTTAGACCAGTGCTGTATTTCTGTTAGGCCAATGCTGTATTTCTGTTAGGCCAATGCTGTATTTCTGTTAGGCCAACGCTGTATTTCTGTTAGGCCAATGCTGTATTTCTGTTAGGCCAATGTTGTATTTCTGTTAGGCCAACGCTGTATTTCTGTTAGGCCAATGCTGTATTTCTGTTAGGCCAATGCTGTATTTCTGTTAGGCCAGTGCTGTATTTCTGTTAGACCAATGCTGTATTTCTGTTAGACCAATGCTGTATTTCTGTTAGACCAGTGCTGTATTTCTGTTAGGCCAACGCTGTATTTCTGTTAGGCCAACGCTGTATTTCTGTTAGGCCAGTGCTGTATTTCTGTTAGGCCAACGCTGTATTTCTGTTAGGCCAACGCTGTATTTCTGTTAGGCCAATGCTGTATTTCTGTTAGGCCAATGCTGTATTTCTGTTAGACCAATGCTGTATTTCTGTTAGACCAGTGCTGTATTTCTGTTATGCCAATGCTGTATTTCTGTTATGCTGATTTTTTTATTCTGTACTTCATTATTAAAACGAAACCATTGAATGCGGTGATTTGTAAACCTCTCTATAACAAGTCTCAGAGTAATTTGTCTTCATACCTATTCTCTGAATCTGGATAATAATCCCATAGAGCCTCAAGAGCACCCGAATCCAGACTGAGTTTGACACGGACTAACCAGCGGACAGCTATGGGGCGCCGTTTGTAAAGCGCATGGACTGCATGGAAACAAGCTGAGAGTGAGAGATCAAGTCATTAATCTTGTACAACCCCAGATCCAGAAAAGAGTGATCATTTTATAAAATGCAACACAAATGAAGAATCTGTGATTTGTTAATTCTGTTCCAACTTTATTTCACTGACAAAAGTACAAAGAAAAGATTTCCCATGTTTTGGTCACACTTTATATTAGGGTCCAATTGTCACTATAACTATGACTTGGTAGTGCGTTAAAGTGACTTTACTGGATTTCTTTGGCACAACAAGAAACAGAGTGATTAAAACAGAGATTGAATGAAAGATTGTATGTATTTTAAATTAACTTCAGTGTCAGTGTTTTAAGTTGATCTTTCCTGTGACCCTTCAGATAAAAACACCACTGAAGTTTCAACCATCAGCCCTTCTTCAAAAACACTGTCATCTTTCAGTCCAACAGAACTGAATCCACAATCAGGTCAGTTCCTCTGTCTGTCGCTCTTTATGACTCTTATTTCTTGAATATTGTGCTTCTAAATGTACTTGAAGTCATTTACAGATGATTCCTTTGAGATTAAATGTGTTAAAGTTGTTGAAGACTGAAGGTTCAGTCCTCAGATGTTTGCTACTGGTTATTAAAATGTACAAATTGCTTTGGATAAGAGTGTCTTTAGAATGAACATTAAAATATTTTCAGTTGAAAGTAATCAGTGTAAATCAATAAACGTTTGTTCATATTCACATGATGTGAATGGTTTGTGTGTGAATGTTGAGCTTTAGAGTTTATATGTGTTCATGTTCTCACTGCATGAGCGACACATTCACAGTCACTGGTGTTTCTCTCTGTCAGCGACTCATCAAACAGAAACTGAAACAACAAGAACAACAACAGGAAATATTACAGTTCAACTCTATCAGACAAACACTAGTAAGAACACAAACTACACTACCCATAATGCAACTCTCTGATCACATGATCAATCTTTGAAAGGAAATTGCTTTGAACATTTGTAGAGGCACGTACTCGTGTGGTTAACTTGCTTTGACATCAACCACAGACAGAAGCGTTTCCTTCTGAAGAGTTGAGGTTTACCATTGCAGTTTCATTTCAGTTACACATTTCAGTTACACAATATAATATTCTATTGTACTATAATACAAATTATTTATATAAATGATAAGAATGTTATCGTTCACTTAACAGTAATATCAGAATCAGCATTGTGTTTTATACAATATAATGTTACATCCCTTACATCTCTTATCTTTTGTGAGAGTTCTAGGGCTGACGACTCCTTGGTGGGCGGGATTGCTCTAATGAAGACCAGCTGCACCTGTGGCAAACTATTTAAAGAGCTCATGGATTTTGCCTAGTTCTCTCTCATTTGTGTTTTGTGACTTTGTTTGAAGAGTGGGTTCTTGAGTTTGTGTTCCCATATGATTTCCACAACTCTACCAACCTCATTTCCAACTATTTATTGATTTGATTTTGTGTTGATATTTACTATAATTATCTTGTGTTTGAACCCTAGACATTATTTGTTTAACTTTAAATAAACTTATAATTTCTTTATTTGAATTCATCTTGTCAGTTGTCCTCTTTATGTTATGACTTTGAGCCGGGTCGTAACATAAATTGGAGCCTCGTCCGGGATCAATAATGGTTTGGATTTGGGGTTTTATTTGTTGAGTGGAGTGTGGAAAAGGTTATTGGATTATTAGAAGTCTCTGGTTAGGTAGAGTGTTCCAGCTGGGTTGCTAGTCAATCCTTCCAACGGCACACTGTTTGTTTTGTTAGTTTGTTATTTTTGAAGGTATCCCGGGTGGAGATTTAATCTCTGTTGGGGGTACGCTATTCAGGGCCTGGTTTTTGCCAGGTGACATGAAGTTCAGCGTTTAAAGTGGCCCCGAGCCTGGTAAGCCTTTGAAGATTAGAGAGGATTTTTTTTTTTTTTTTTTATATATAGTGTACCGGAGTTGCTGTCTAAGATATCCATGTTCAATGGTGTGTTTTTTTTAGCATCATTGATTAGTGTTGGGAACTTGTGAAATTTTGTTATGTTTGAGAGAGCAGGAATTTTTTTTTCTCATCCCCACTTTCTTCAAGTTGGTAAGTAATTTTGCACCAGTAACCAAAGTTTTTGGTATGTCAATGTGTTAGGTAACATGCAGTTGTGATGTAGCATGCTAGATTGTTGAATGTGGTCGGCAATTTAGGCATGATTTTGGTGATTTATGAGGAGGTCTCTTTTTGTAGGTTACCTGTTGAGAGGTTTTTGGTAAACCTCAGGGCCGGCCCGAGGCATAAGCGAACTAAGCGGCTGCTTGGGGCCCCCTCGCCACCAGGGGGCCCCCAATCGAGTTTTTTTTTTTTTATTTTTTTTTTTTTTTACATATTAATTAACTTAAACAAGTGACATAAATGAATGAAAGGATTAATAATTCAAGACAAGAAAATTCTGATTTCATGATCAATATACCTGCCTACAACTGCTGTTGTGTCTGCCAGTGTTTGAGTCATGCGCATAACCTCGCGTGCATAGACAATTTGTGCGCAAAGTCACGATAATGTTAAGCCATGTCACAAAAATTTGATTTGATCAATGATTTATCCTTTAAATGTAATGATATTCAGAACAGAACAAGAATAAAAAAATCTATAAACTATAGAAATAACTATAAACAAGCCAAAACGAAATAATTTAGAGCGAAAGCGAAAGTACGCGGCGTTGCATGGGCTCACGTATCTCTCTCATTAGAATCAAAATGTTTCAACATTCGCGATGGATTTGGATGGTAAACTATTCTTTATCATAGGCTTTGTACTTCACTCACGATCCAATATCGACGGGAAAAAATCATCCTCTTCACACGCGCAAAAATGTGCTTGGAAAACATCACAGTGGAAGATTACAAAGCTGGAATATGTTGTGTGTGTGTGTGTGTGTTTGTGTGTGTGTGTATGTGTGTGTGTGTGTGTGTGTGAGTCGCGGGCGCGATCGAACAGTGGAAACATAAAAACATACTCCGTCATGTTCATACAAGACATCATTCAAACTGCAAAGTGTTGCAAAACGTTGGAGGATATTTTGCAAATAATTGTTTTAATATGTTTTGTGACAGTTTGTTTTCAGAAGTTTCCAAGAGTTAGTAAAAGAGTAAAGAAAAAGTTAAAACTTTTTTAAGTAGCTATTTTTTTATTAAGTATTTATTTTGTATTAATACATAACCTCATTGTATTGATTGATTGATTGAAAACTTTATTGAACAACAACAATCAACACGAAGTGTTGAAAAGGATAAAAACACAAAAAAGCCCAAAGGCTTGTTTCCATTGTGGTCCTTAAGATGGAAGATGAGTAACAGTACATGGACTAACAACATTGAGGACAATGAAGAAAGGGGGCATACAAAAAAATACAAATTAAATAAAACAGATAAAAACACAAATAAAAAGAACGAAACAAGGACTAAATTCCCAGATAGACAAGGTATTAATTTATAATGTAACATTATAGCGTGACATTGTGTCAATAATCGTCAAGCACAGGTGACTCTGCGTGGTGGGAGGGGGCCCCCAAATCAAATTCTGCTTAGGGCCCCCAAAAGGCTCGGGCCGGCACTGGTAAACCTATTTAGTGTTCGGGTAGGTGATT
Organism: Leuciscus leuciscus; assembly: GCF_965113295.1. Classification (NCBI taxonomy): domain Eukaryota; kingdom Metazoa; phylum Chordata; class Actinopteri; order Cypriniformes; family Leuciscidae; genus Leuciscus; species Leuciscus leuciscus. Next base: position 59,043,746 of record NC_138727.1, read on the forward strand.
GACTTGTTGACTGGTGCAGATTAAATTACCTTTATAGTAGCTTTGTGGAAATGGAGTTGGTCAAAAGTTTAAATCCTTTTTTTTTGTGAAATATATTTGAAAGGATACTGTGGTGTTTTTGGGAACTCCTAAAGGCCAATTTATACTTCTGCGTCGAGTGTACGCCGTAGTGTACGTCGTAGGCTACGCACGTAGGCGACGCCGTCGTGAGCATTTATACTTCTGCGAATGTCTGTGTTGCTCTGCAGTTACACCGCCGAAGCGCTAGTTGGCGCGGGTGGGTTTTAATGTTCCACTGTGTTTACATTCCTCGCGGCTGTTTTGAGTTTCTACGAGCAATGGCGACTGAAGGAGTCATACAGATGGCTGTATTTCCGCACTTCTTCAAGCAATCTCTCGGTCACTTGGTCTATTTCCATGGCTCTTCACTGATCTTCGGAATTTAAAAATGGCGGGTGGGCGGTGCAGAGTGCAGAAGATCATTCCGGAAATGCGTAGGATGCTATCCAGCCGACCAATCACAGATCTTGCGGTCCGCGTCGCCGCGACGCGTAGTTACATTTTTGAGGAGGTGCGCGTCAGGGTACGGCGACGGGTACGACGTATGGTACACGTCAATGCATATGCTACGCCGTACCTTCTACGCGCACCCGACGCAGAAGTATAAATTGGCCTTAAAATGGCTACTGTTGTGAAGGTGTAGAGTTTAGCTATGGCTTCTAATGTGGAAGTTTTTTTGAAAGGGCCTTCTGAGGACGCACTTGAAAAGTGCACTAAAGAGCAGCTGTTGTTGGTTGCTGCTCATTATGGTAAAATGGTTCAAAATTAAAGTTAGGGTTCAAAATATCATGCTGTGCAAGAACAGTGCTGCTATAATTAATAAAGTAAACCTAAATTGGTAAATTAGGTTCCCAAGTAAATTGGGATCTATATGAGTTCAGAGATTCAGGTCAAATGATTGTGAAATAATGATTATGTTAAAACACAACCAACACCATCAGATCACCTTTTCTATTTGTTCATCTGGCTGTTATAACTCAGGTACAGCAGCCAAACAAAATCTAAAGTCAATGATTTAAGGTCAAGAGCCCAACTAAAGCAAACACCGATCACCATAATGGCAAATTACAAATACGGTTTTCTCCTTCAGTGATTCTGCTTGTTAACATCAGGTGTCTTCAATGTTGGCAATAAAAAAAAATAAAAAAATTGTTGTACATTTTACTCATCTTAAATGGTTAACTTTTAAGGAATTAATTTGATTAATTTTTACTCAATTCTAATTTGGTCAATTTAATTAATAATATTGCTTGTAATCGGTTGCCACAATTTTATTGATTAGATATAGCGTATTCATTTTACAGTGTGCAGGGGTTAATGGGTTCTTGCTACTAATCCTCAACAACTTGCCAAGAACAGTATAGATTTGATTAGATTTTGATTGAGAATTTAAAGGGGTGGTAAAATGCCCTTTGCACAAGTTAAAAAAAAATATATATAAAAAAAAAAAAAATTGATGTCCCCAGAGTGTGTATGTGAAGTTTTAGCTCAAAATACCCCACAGATATTTTCATATAGCATGTTAAAATTGCCACTTTTTGAGGGTGAGCAAAAACGCACCCTTTTTGTGTCTGTCCCTTTAAATGCAAATGAGCTGCTGCTCCCGGCATAGAGGGCGGAGGTTCAATTACCTCCCCACACAGACATGCACTGAAAATTTCAAAAACTTTTAGCCTTTTATGTTCAAACCGGAGTCAGACAATGATGGAGACACTCAAGAAGAAGTGACAACATGTAGACAACATTTCTTTTATGCAGCTTATGTGTAGTTATCTTCTAGTCATTGATTAGCATATTCTGTCTTGATAATCTATAAATCGTGTTCCGAGGGAGGGGTTTATGTAAATTTTAGAGTTGGTGATGTCACTAACCCTGGAGGAATGTCCTGTAGTCCCTGCCAGCCGTTTGTTGTAGTCCTTAAAAAGCAATTTCTTTAAAAGCAAATATCTCCCTTTGCTTTGAACTTTGAGCGTTGTAACTTTGCATATGTTGTTTATGCTCAAAACAGCAACATTACACACTAACTAAAGTTAGAAAAGTGAAATCATAATCAACCGTCCCTTTAAATGACATAATTGTGTTGTGAGATTAGTGGAGATGCTGTACATGTAATAGATTTACAACAAAAGCTTTTTTTCTAAAACACAATTACACACCTAAAAGAATGGAAAGGTCAGTGTGTCTTTCATACATGCACTTAGTCTGTCGTATCAGTCATTATGAAGTCTTCAGCAGGATAACGTTAGACCCGGGCTATTCAATTGGCGGCCCGCGGGCCAAATGCGGCCCGCCAATCATCTCCATCCGGCCCGACGGCACCAAACGGTCGGTGCGGCTAATTTAGTTTGATACTCGCTCCGATTGACCTGAGAAACGTATTACGTGCGAATATTTCAGCTGTTATTATATGTGTCCCGAATTTATATCGACTGAACCAGCGATACCAATCATTCGTGAATGAATCATTCTTTTGGTTCAATTCTTTCTAAACGCGCTTGCATAACTATGTGTTCACACCGCCGCCGGCGAGAGCGTTAAAGTGGCCGGTCAGTAACGGTCTAAAACTATTCGGATTCATTCGGACCAGGGGTGTGCGATATGACAATTTTTGATCATGGACGATTAAAATGTCTCCACGATCTGCTTTGGAAGAAATATCGTAGAATCGTGTATTATCTGTTCTGGCGCCTCTGTCCCAACCCATGGTCCCAACATACTGAACAACGCGACATATATTCACATAAAATGTTAAAGCAACGGAACTGGACACTGCAGTTCACAAAATTTGCATGTGATTTCATTTAACTTTTTAACTTTTTTTGATTTAACTTACATGTGAAGCTCACATGCACTAAAAGCCTGTCTACCAGCGCCTGGATACTGGACTAAGTTATCTTTCGAGTCATACTGTGCTTATACTGTTAAATACACACAAGGTTTACATAAACAAAGTCGGTTATGTCTAAAGTGAAAGCAAACTTGAGAAAATTGTGAGAAAATCTGCTTGTCAAATGCGTGTATAACAGACGCGGCGCGCGCAACTCTTAAAGAGACAGTAGTAATAAACACACTGCCGCTGGTCCTTAAAGGGATAGTTCACCCCCCCCAAAAAAAAGAATCTCATCATTTACGCACTCTAATGTTGTTCCAAACCTGTATTAATTTCCTTCTAATATTTTTCTAAAATTAATATTTTGAAGAATGTGGCTATCCAAACAGTAGCTGGTCCCCATTGACTTCCATAGGAGAAAAATATACAATGGAAGTCACTGGGGTACATCAACTCTGTTTGGATACCAACATTCTTCCAAATAACTTTTATTTTCAACAGAAGAAAGAAACTTATTCGAGTTTAAAACAACTTGCGAGAGTAAATTATGACAATTTGAATTTTTAGGAGAACTAAAACGATAATAAAACGACAAAATGCAAAGAGAAAATCACTCACTGCTCTTAACTGATAACTTTAATAGTAGCTTTAATAAGTATCAATGTATAATTTATACAGTGAAGTCTGTTTTGTTTTATTTTCATATTTGTTCATTTAATTACTTTCTTCAATGCTACTGTTAAATACACCTACTGTAGCTGAAAACATAAAGCACTGTTTATTTCATTTGTATATTAAGTTGTGTATGTGTAATGTGTATCTTTGATCTTAATATTTAATAACAAAGAAAATAATGACAAATATTTTTATCTTCGCCCCTGTCTGCCATTTTTTATATATTTTGTTACCTAAGGCTTTGTTTTTAAAATATGGACATTAGTTTGGCTGTAATGCTCAGTCACAAAATAGTAAAACCAACATAAAAAAGAATCGTGATAAAATCGTGAATCGTGATTTTCCTGAAAAAAATCGTGATATGATATTTTTGCCATATCGCCCACCCCTAATTCGGACCGAATTGAAATCCCCTTATAACCCTTACAAACATTTACCATGAATGTACTGTAGTAATTTACCATGGGTTGGGCAGAAATGTGCAATATTTATATTGAATACTATGTAGTAATAAATAAATAGTAAATGTATATATATTTACTATAATATTAACAGTATAGTAAATATAGTGATTTATATTGCATTAGATTTATTAGGTGGGTAGAGAAATATATAATTATGTTTGTTATGAAATTGTCAGTTTCTTTGTAAAGGTGCATAGTTTTTAACTTGTGTTTAGGCATTTTTTATACAGTGGGAGTGAGTAGCCTGTGGTTATCAAGTCTCACTGTCAGAATATTTTCATTTAAGCATAACAATTATAAATAAATAATTATTTCTCACCAACAGCTACGAGTTTGTATAGTTAATTTATTTGTTCCAAGGAAAATAGTTGTACACAGCTGTAGATTATCAAGTTTTTAATATATTATGGTTTTATATATCTGCATACTGTTGGGTACCACATTTCCAAGTAAATACCATACTTTTTAAGGTTATGTTATGTTTCAATAAATAAGCTAAACCCCCAAACCAACCCACCGGCCCACCTCAACTTTTCGATTTGATAATGCGGCCCTCGAATGAAGCTAATTGAATAGCCCTGCGTTAGACTGCATCACTTTGCCATGATCTAGTTTGATTCACAGAAACAACAGTGGTTTACATCAGCTGTGTTTCCTCAACCAACACCACAACACAAATGAGCTCATTTAACTAATAAGCCTATTATATAATAAACGTTCATAAACATATTAAGAACCACGAGAAATCTTCATCCTTCTCATCATTTCCATTGTTGTACTGAAATTGGGTCCTGACCAATCTCGCTTTGTCTTTTCTATTCATAATTCAGAAAGACCAGATTCATTATGACTTGATTATGGTTTTGTTAAATGTAATCAGTCCTGTAGAAGTGTTATATTTGATCCTGATATGTTTACAGCTGACATACAGAAATATGGATCATAGAAATAAGGTAAATGTATTCAATGTTTAAAGCTGAATCTTCATGTGATGTTTATATTCTTTAGTGTAATGGACACATTTCACCATGTTATTCTGAATTGCAAGTAAGCATACATTTTGTTTCATTATTATTATTTTGTATGTCTGTAGTTATTAATGTGTATATGGATTTGTCTGGTTAGTTTCATCTGTTCGCTCCTGCTGGTTGATGTTGTAACTACAATAATCTGCAGCCAAAGAGCGTACTTCTCCATTCATGACCATCTAAAGAAGCTGCATATTCTGATAAATCATTGAAAACAACGTATAAATGCCACAGATTTTTGGAGGATCTTTAAAACAACTGCTATTGAGAAGCTTTAACTAATGAATAACTTTATCATTATAATACTAGGAGGCCTTTAGCTTCAGTTAATCATGTGATGTTTGTGGCATTACTGGGCAAACAGGAAGTGAAACTACAGCCACAGGAAGAGCTTTGAGGCTTCAGCTAAACACACTACATTTCCCACAATGCAACTCTTCTCCCAGAGCTCATATGATGGAGAAACAGTGTTTGGCAACGATTTTTTCCTTAAAATGTTTTACTTTTTTTTTTTTCACAAGCGCTTAACATGTAATTAACATGTTTTGAAATTGGTGTATAAGAAAAAAAAAAGTATGCTTTTGACTATTATGATTATTCTTTTATGGTTATTTTGCAGGATTAATCCTTTCAAATATATTATTCTTTTATTAATTAATTTATGAATAATCTTTTTTGTCTATTGTATCTTTTGATGTAATATACTCATATATCCTATTCCGCTCTGACAGAGTACATGTCTACATTCTGCTTTCACTTCTCTATAAAGTGAGACATGTTCCCCTGCAAAGTCTGGTATCCGGTGTAATATTAGCTGTCGCATGAGTTTAGCAGAAAGCCCAGACATTATGAAAATACTTATTTGGCTCTCGCCGCTTCTATAGTGTTAAAACCACAATGTTTAGCTACGCTTGCAGAATATAAAACCAAGAGGCCAGAGCTGATTCTTAGAACATATATTTTTGACATGATTAAAATACTCTTCCTGATCTGATCTGAACTTTGGTATAAATGTTGGCAAAGCTCATGCATTGCTCTCTCTCTCTCTCTCTCTCTCTCTCTCGCTCTAATTTCCTGGTCAAAACTGAGAGGCGTTTTCACATCTAACGCCACATGGAAACACGAACACACAGTCAGTGAACAGTATGAGTTTGACTCTCAACACGTGAGACGAGAAACAAGTGTATTATTTTACTCTCCACATATAGATGAGAGCAGTATTATTGCTGTTTGAGTTTCAGAGAGTCGTGTGAGGAACTACTGAGAGTTTCAGACTGATTTTCTGAACTGAACTGATGAAGAAATGAAGTTTCCACTGATAGTTTGTGTGTTTCTGCTGACGGGTAAGAGCTGAAGATCTCCACTAAAAGTGTTTATTATCTAACATTATGGTTGAAGTTATCAGTGTGAGTAAAGCAGTGTGTGTGTGTGTGTGTGTGTGTGTGTGTGTGTGTGTGTGTGTGTGTGTGTGTGTGTGTGTGTGTGTGTGTGTGTGTGTGTGTGTGTGTGTGTTGTGTGCAGTGAGCAATTCACTGTCTGTGGACATTACAGTGAGAGGAACAGAGAGACGACGAGTGATCATTACGTGCTCTTATCCAGAAGGATATAAAGAATTTTTCAAATACTTCTACAGAGGACCTTCCAAAAAGAGGGATCTTATACCACAAACTGATGGAAAAAAGTCCTCAGTGATCAAGGGCAGATTCTCACTGAAGGATAATCGTCAGACCAGATCATTTACAGTGACCATCAGTAACCTGAAGATGGAAGATGCTGGACTGTACGGATGTGGAGCTGGAGCTGAACAATACCAACAAATCCAGCTAAATGTGATCAGAGGTGCCTGATATTCATTATTAAACAACAATCTGCTTCATCCTTCATGTTTATGCTTCATGCTGTGGTTAATGATTGTGTTATTGGCTTGACGTCTCTTCTTCATTTCTCAGCTCCAGAGACAACAACACGTGTCCAGATCTCAACATCCAGCATTAGTCCGTATACAAACAGCAGCACTGAACACACCAGCACAGGTACACACACACACACGCACACGCACACACACACACACAAAGTTTTCGGTTAAGGGGCGTGGTCAGTGTTGCCAGATTAGAAATGTCGAAGTATCGTACCAAAACCTCAAAATTATCGTTTTTTGAGAAAAATTATCGTACACGAACCAAACACATAAAATATAGCTATTTTCCAACAATTTTATTTTCCAAATAATTTTACAGCCAATTTAAACAAGCTGTGTAATACGCTCACACTAACTGGAGGAAGTCTGGCTACTTAACTTTTTTTTGCCAAAGTGCAAAAGATATGCCGACAGTCCACATTTTGAACTAGACCATAATTAAACTAAGATACAGAGAGAAAAAAGTGCACAATTAACACTAGAAAGATTCAAATTCGATCTCTAAGTCACTGTCATCATCGGATGCCACATCCACTTGTGCTGTGTTGGCAGATGTTGTTGGTTGGGGAATCCTTTTACGGTACAGATTGGATGCCGTCATGGAACTGATCTAAACTGAACCAGAGAATGTCTAATAAGGCGAAAAGTTTCACTCTCAGTAAACTTCCGGCTTCTGAACTGGTTGCATTTACACTCTGATTCCATATGAGGGCGCTCACAGGACGAGTGTAGAATGAATGTCTATGGAGATATTGCTCTCAAAATCCACTTTTCTCAGGATATAATTTTTTGTCTAGTAATTTGAATGTTGTATTCGAAAGGAGATGCAAAGAAATTACACATTGCTGGGTGTTAGATTTTTTAGAGTCACTTATTTGCTTTAAAAAATCTTTTAAAGTGTCAATGACGTCATACACATCGTACGACCAGAGATACTGCTTCACGGAAATCCTTCAGTCACTTTGGTGCTTTCGCGCTCTGCACTTTCTTTTCTCTCGAGGCATCGACAACACAGCTGACACAGGTAAACACACAACACAGCTGACACAGGTAAACACACAACACAGCTGACACAGGGAAACACACAACACAGCTGACACAGGGAAACACACAACACAACACAGCTGACACAGGGAAACACACAACACAGCTGACACAGGTAAACACACAACACAACACAGCTGACACAGGGAAACACACAACACAGCTGACACAGGGAAACACACAACACAGCTGACACAGGTAAACACACAACACAACACAGCTGACACAGGGAAACACACAACACAGCTGACACAGGTAAACACACAACACAGCTGACACAGGTAAACACACAACACAACACAGCTGACACAGGGAAACACACAACACAGCTGACACAGGTAAACACACAACACAGCTGACACAGGGAAACACACAACACAGCTGACACAGGTAAACACACAACACAGCTGACACAGGTAAATACACAACACAGCTGACACAGGTAAACACACAACACAGCTGACACAGGGAAACACACAACACAGGTGACACAGGTAAACACACAACACAGCTGACACAGGTAAACACACAACACAGCTGACACAGGTAAACACACAACACAGCTGACACAGGTAAACACAACACAGCTGACACAGGGAAACACACAACACAGCTGACACAGGGAAACACACAACACAGCTGACACAGGGAAACACACAACACAGCTGACACAGGTAAACACACAACACAGCTGACACAGGTAAACACACAACACAGCTGACACAGGGAAACACACAACACAGCTGACACAGGTAAACACACAACACAGCTGACACAGGTAAAAGGTGCTAGAAGAGTTTTTGTTTTGTTTGTTTCTGGTCCCGCTTCGGATGCCACGATGCCATCAAGCGGTATCTCTGGTCGTAATCAGTCCTTCACTGACCAATCAGCGTTCATTAGCAGAATGCTAGCGTGTTATGGGCAACAACAACTCAACCTGTAAGAAATCGAAAGGACATAAGTACTCGTTCATTCAACTTTCGACCTATAACCCATGTTGAACTTGCAAAACCTGCAATGAAATCTGAGATTTCTCAACGGCAATCGGGTGAAAGAGACAAATTTAGCCGTCTAGCCCCATAGACTCCCATTCATTTTGCACTCATGGGCGATCGCCCCCAGTGGAACTCTGGTGGAACTACAACCAAAATTTGGCACGTATACACCGCGTGTGTGTGTGTGTATACGTGCTTGCGTGCAGGCAGGCGAGCCTGCGAAATGATTCGGGGTCAGAGAGAGAAGCGGTAGTGTGTTTGGACGAATGACTGAAAACTCTGTAATTATCGTACATTATGGGATTTTTTTCATTATTGATCGTGCATCGTACAGAGGTCAAAATTATCGTACAAATACGATAATTATCGTACATCTGGCAACACTGGGCGTGGTTTATATATATATATATATATATAAACTATATTCCTATGAAATATTTTGTTTTCCCTCAAATTCTGTGTTGGGAATTTTCTAGTAATCAAATGAAGACATAAAACATAAATTTAATTGATCTTTAATATGAAATTCAACTTTTTACTGTTATGCTTAAACTGTTAAAATTACAGCATAGAAAAAAAGTGTGATTATTCCTTAAAAATATTTTTTTTTATTATAATTATTAGTGTTAGTATTATTATTAAATTGAGATATCTAAATTCTACTGTACAACAGTATTATCAAGTTAAACCGAATGTTTATTTTGATGGGTTGTGCGAGTTTCCGTGTGTTAATGAAACTGTAAAATGCTGTGATAAGCTGATGAGCTTCAGTGACTCTCAGAGCGGCTCTGGAATTGAAGTTCATGCATTCATGTTCTCATATAGTGAGACTGCAGAGGCTGAAAAACACAGCAAGCATCATGCGTGCTTCAGTGTGTGTGTGTGGTAAATTAAACCGAGGGTCTGCGCCACTCATTCACACAGAGACACGCAGAACATGCGGGATTCGTATTTAAATAGTCTTACTCTCGCGCCCAGATGCGTTTTCAGTTACATCAGTATACATCCCACCCAGTGCAATGTTTATGCTTCATGCTGTAGTTAATGATTGTGTTATTAATATATTTGTTTAATTTGAATGGCTTGACATCTCTTCTTCATTTCTCAGCTCCAGAGACAGCAACACGTGTCCAGATCTCAACATCCAGCATTAGTCCGTATACAAACATCAGCACTGAACACACCAGCACAGGTACACACACACACACCAGCACAGGTACACACACACACACACACACACACTCTGTCACGACACACACACAAGAATGACAGATCCCAGGTCCATGGAGGGGAACAGGAACAGGGGGTGATGGCTTAGCCGGCGGCCAGGGCAAAACAGACAGTCCCTCGGGCGACCAGGGCGAAGCAGACAGTCCATCGGGTGACCAGGGCAAAGCAGACAGTCCATCGGGCGACCAGGGCGAAGCAGACAGTCCATAGGGCGGCCAGGGTGGAGCAGGTCGTGTAGGCAGCCAGGGCGGAGACGACAGTCCATCGGGCGGCCAGGGTGGAAACTTATCCTCGGGCGGCCAGGGCGGAGACTTTCCCGGAGGCGGCCAGGGCGGAGACTTTCCCGGAGGCGGCCTTGGCGGAGGCTCAGGAACAGTCACCGGCTCAGGAACAGACACCGGCTCAGGAACAGGAACAGACACTGGCTCAGGAACAGGAGCAGACATCGGCTCAGGAACAGGAGCAGACACCGGCTCAGGAACAGGAGCAGACACCGGCTCAGGAACAGGAGCAGACACCGGCTCAGGAACAGGAGCAGACACCGGCTCAGGAACAGGAGCAGACACCGGCTCAGGAACAGGAGCAGACACCGGCTCAGGAACAGGAACAGACACCGGCTCAGGAACAGGAGCAGACACCGGCTCGTCGGCCACCATCTTGTCCGGAGACACTGGCTCGGCGGCGGCCATCTTGTCCAGAGACACCTGCTCGGCGGCCATCTTGTCCGGAGACACTGCTCGGGCCGTGCCCGAGCAGGTCCTCCGGGACGACAGCGGGCTGTTCGGGGACGGTCCCAAGGTCATTAGGGGGGCAGAAAGTCTTCCTCCTCCTCTGCCGTTTTCGATGGTGAGGTGCAGGTTCGGTTCTGAATGGAATCAACGGCTGAAGGAGCTCTGGGCTGGACATCACCGGCCCAGGGTCGAAGAGGGGCCAGAGCGTAGAATGGTGTCGGGATTCATCTCGACCACCTGGGGCCGCCACGGGTCCCACGAAACCTGGCCAGATGGGTTCCCTCAAAAGATTGTTTACAGAAGGGGGTGTTGGCTGACCAGGCATTTGCTGTGCTGCTGGAAGGGAGCTCAGGGGAGTTGATCGCCATGGTCTCTTCAGTCTTCCGAGCCCACAGCGCGAAGCACTCAAACAGCGTCATTCGAGGTTCTGACTCACCTGTTGACGGTTCTCATCTCTGCTGTCTCCTCTCCCTCTTCATTGGTGAGGATGGATACGGGAACCCATTCTGCTGGATCTTTCTTGTGACGGAGTCCTTCTGTCACGACGCACACACAAGAATGACAGATCCAAGTGCAGTAATATGTATTGGGTAATCCACAATCGTATCCAGTCCATGCAAGGGTCAAAACCATAAAAGCAATCCAAGAAACAAGAAACAAGAAACAAGCAGACCTCTGGAAGTGCGTTGACATAAAACAAGGACTCCATGACAAACACTGAAACAAACAGGAATATATACACACAGATACTGACAAGGTGACGGGAGACAGCTGTGTGCAATGAATCAATGAGTGACAGAACAGGATGATGGGAAATGTAGTTATGAGTGGATGACACCGTGGGGAAAGAGGACCTCTAGTGGTTACCCAGGAATACACAAACCAGACACTGTGACACACACACACACACACACACGAATACACACACCAGCACAGGTACAGTACATACACACACACACACACTCACACACACGCACATACACAAGTTTTCGGTTTTCGGTGCCGGTACCCAACAATACCTTTTTTTCGGTAATTTAGGCATGTTTACCTCAATAACTGTAAAGAAACTAATTCATCTGTAGAAGTGTTATTGACATTATGCCAGAGCTGCCTTGGTCACAGCGACCATAATGGCATAATGATAGAGTCTGCCATCGTCTGTGATGCTTGAATATTAATAAAAACAACAATTTTAGTTATAAAAAAAGTTAGTTATATTTAGTTTTCCTCAAATTCTGTGTTGGGAATTTTCTAGTAATCAAAGAAGACATAAAACATACATTTAATTGATCTTTAATGTGAAATTCAATTTTTTTGTCAAGCAACATGCGGCACAACTTTATACTGTTATACTGTTATACTTAAACTGTTAAAATTACAACATAGAAAAAAAGTGTGTGATTATTCCTTTAACAATTTTGTTAAGGTAAATGAAACCGAGGGTCTGATTCACTTATTCACACAGAGACACGCAGAACATTTGGGATTCGTATTTAAATAGTCTTACTCTCACGCCCAGATGCGTTTTCAGGTATGGAAATTTGACACCTATTGATTTAATGTGAATCGGTTCTCAGTAGTACTGACATAATTCAGTCGGTGCCATTAAAAGTACAGAGTTCAGTACCCAACCCTACACAGTGGTCTCAAGTCATTGCTCTTCGGACATAGAGTTTTTGACTATAAAATGCAGACTATTCTGCAGAATTTACAACTATCATCATTACATCAGTATACATCCCACCCAGTGCAAACAGTAAGGAGGCCCTGAACGTGCTCTACCGCTCCATCAGTGATCTGCAAAACATCTGGAGGGTGTTTTCATTGTGGCAGGGGACTTTAACCAGGCTAAAATGAAGACAGTTCTCCCTCATTTCCATCAGTATGTGGATTTTGCTACCAGGAACATGAACAGACTGGATCTAGCCTACACTAACACCAAGAAGGCATTTACATTTACATTTAGTCATTTAGCAGACGCTTTTGTCCAAAGCGACTTACAAATTGGGACTAAATTAAGCAAGTCATCGTGAAGAGGCAAAAAACAACGCAAGAAGTGCTCAAAATACGAAGTTCAGGCATTATTCAGAGTAGCATAAGCCCGATAAGCGAGAATTTACAGGAATATATACATTTACAGGAATATTTGAGGAAGTCCCCCGCCCCCACATCGGCTCCACCTCTCTGTGATGCTAATTCCTGCATACAGGCCACTGCTTATCAGGAAAAACCAACAGTGAAGCAGGTGAGGGTCTGGCCTGAGGGTGCTGTCAGCATTACAGGACCGTTTGACTGCACTGATTGGGATACACATCAATGCGGAGGAGTGTGCTGCGCCTGTGTCCACATATATTCAGTAGTGCATGGAGGATGCATGTGTCACAAAGAACATCACGACACGAGTCAATCAGAAGCCCTGGATGACCAGCGAGGTAGGTGCAATGCTAAAGGCACGAAATGATGCGTTCAAAGCTGGTCACATGGGGGCGCTCAGAACAGCTGAAGCCAACCTGAACCGTGCCATTAGGGCTGCAGAACGTGCCCATAGCCAGAAAATGCAGGGTTTCGTCTGTGACCCAACGAACACCAAGCGCATGTGGCAGGGTATGCAGACTCCACCACCCTGTGAGGACAACACACGCTTTCTCAACAAACTCAACACATATTTTGGACGGTTTGAAGCACTAAACAACACTCCTGTGAGAAAAAGTGTTCCTCATTCTGACGAGCAGGTACTCAGTCTTAACACAGCTGACGTCTGAAGGAACCTGAAAAAAGTCAACGCCCAGAAGGCGGCGGGCCCTGACAACATCCCAGGACGGGTGCTTAAGGAATTCGCTGATCAGCTGGATCCTGTCCTCACAGACATCTTCAACACCTCGCTGAATCAGGCTGTTGTTCCATCATGCTCAAAACCAGTGCCCAAAAAATTCACAATTACATTCCTCAATGATTATCGTCCTGTTGCACTCACTTCTATAATGATGAAGTGCTTCGAGAGACTGGTAAAGGACCATATTATCTCAAAACTCCCCTCCACATTTGACCCTTCACTCTCAGAAAAAAACACACAAAAGCTATCACTGGGGCGGTACCTTTTCAAAAGTTACACCTTTGTACCTAAAGAGTGCATAGTAGTCTCTCAAAGGGTATACATATCGTTACCAAAAGTGTAAATATTAGTACCTAAATGGTACATATTTGAACCTTTTTGAAGGGTACCGTCCCAGTGACAGCTTTTGTACCTTTATTTCTGAGAGTGTTTCCAGTTTGCTTACCGCCCCAATCGCTCCACAAGAGACAACATTTCCTCTCTACTCTTTTGTAGCCTGGCCCATCTAGAGGAGAACACTCACGCGCGAATGCTGTTTGTGGACTTTAGCTCGACATTCAACACGATCATCCCACAGAATCTGTTAAGCAAACTGGGCCTTAGCACCCCCCTGTGTAACTGGCTATTGGACTTTCTAACAGACAGACCTCAGGCTGTAAGGGTTGGAAATAACATCTCCAGTGTCATCTCCCTGAACACCGGCTATCGAGTCCATTACTGTTCACCATGATGCCAGGTTCAGCACGAAACACTTCACGAGTTCACACTTACAAATAATCAGATCAGAGTAAAGTTCCATGATATACCCTGAACCCAGAGTATTCCCCCCATATTTCTGGTTAGGAATGTAACCAGATGAGTGTGAGGAGACAGGGTGGTGGAGGGATGCTGAAAACTGTAGAGGAACATAGGTGAATTGATTGTGTATATATTAGGGCTGTCAAAGTTAGCGCGTTAATAACGCATTAACGCAAAATCATATTAACGGCACTAATTTTTTTAACGCGCGATTAACACAGCGCGTATTTTCTGTTTGACCTGTGGACCAACCTCTAGTTGGAGAAATGGAGATACACAGTAGCTGCGTTTACATGGACCCTTATAATCGGATTGAAGGCTTAATCGGATTGAAAAACCTTCATGTAAACACCTTAATTGATCCGATTGAGCTCGATCCGATTGAAATTTTGATCGGATTGAAAGGGGTGGTTTATTCCTTTTGTAATCCGATCAAGAGAACATGTAAACACTTAATCGGACTGAAAACCAAATCTGAAAGGAATGCGCATGTGCAATGACGTAGAAATGACGTAATGACGTATGACGCACTGTTGTTTTTGAAGGGAAGATGGCGTGCGGTAAGCAAAATTGGTCTGTAGCAGAGACCACGTTGTTGCTGAATATTTTGAAGGAAGAAAAAGTAGTTGAAAGATTAGACGGTCGCAAGTCACGCAATAATGACTTGTTCAAGCAGGTTTTTGAAAAACTTAAAGAAGCTGGAATTAACAGGTCAGTCGAGCAAATAAAAAACCGCTGGAAAGGGCTTAAAAGTGGGTACTACAAGGCGAAAAACCAAAACAACAAAAGTGGCGAATCCCCGGCTAATTTTCCATTCTATACCATTATGGATGAAATAATGGGAGGAAGACCACTGGTGAACGTCACAGCACATGGTGTGGATGTCGGCTTCCCAGAAGAAGATTCCCTTGATGCGAGTGCTTCTACCGTCCCGGAAGACGCGTCTGGTAAGTTGTGATAATTTCACCGCAGCGTAACACATGCAGAGATGTACACACTAACATTACATGTACACTTATTGGTCATATAGTTAGCTATTATTCATAATGATTTTGATATGTAGATATTGAGAGCAACTTTGAAGAAGAGGGAATGAGCAGCTCTGTACACCCAGAAGAGGAGACAGCTGATGGCCATGCTCTACCAAGCGCTGCAAAAAAGAGTAAGTTTCATGCCAAATCATTCATTATTTGAAAAAATAACTTGACTGCAGTGCATTAAACTTACTTTAAATGGATTTGGATTTATGCATTCTACAAATGCTTTTATTAATGCATTATTCATTATTAATTCCTGTGTTGCCCAGCAATCAAACCCATAACATTTGGCATTGCTAGACCCATGGCATTTAGTAATCGAACAACAGGAACATTTTAATAACACATTTTGAAACATGGGAACATCCTTGCTTTCTTGTTTTAGTGTTTAATAGAATGACACACGTTTTGTTAGTAATTTCTCCCAAAAAAATTAAAATAAATAAATAACATGCCCCACTAAACTTGCATGTAAACTACAGTTTTACATATCTTGTGTTTAAAGAAGAACACTCACTCACAGTCTTGAATTTGGGGTTTGTGGAACATTTATTTTGTTGTGATTGTACAGTAAAAACAACATCTACATCTTGTTTCTTTATCTCTGCTTACTCTCATTTTTGAAATCTGGAAACTTTGGTCTTTAAGTAATGTAACTTTCACATTAGGTTGAATGGAAATAATGCATATCTTTCTGTTCATTTAGGACGAAAGACCTCATCTGGTTATGCCAAACTAATGCACGTTTGGTCAGCTGAACAAAGAGCCTTCTTGGATAGAATTGAACAACACCAAGAAAGAAATCAACAACGTGACGAGATGTTACTCTCAAGGTTTCTGGAAGAAAGCACTCGCTCAACTGAACGTCTGTTGGGTCAAATATTTGATGGTCTCAGGAGTATTATTCCGCAACCCTATGAAGCAGCTCCTCATTTCCAGGCACAGGCTCCACCACTCAATCCTTATATGCAGCCTCCGCAGCACTACCCAGGCCAATTTTACAATAGGCCAGTGCATTATTCTGCTAATGTTCCAAACGGCAATGAAACCAGTAGCTCTGATCACAGCCTGCATGACCTATAGATTAGAATATTAAAACTAATGCTGTCAAATCAATTAATTGCATCTAACATAAGTTTGTTTTATATATATATATATATATATATATATATATATACACACACACACACGTGTATATATATATATATATATATATATATATATATATATATATATATATACATACATACATATGTTATGTGCAATTAATCGATTTAACAGCACTAAATAAAACAAAAACGGTCTTAGTTGTGTAGAGACAGTTGTTTAAGCTATTTGTAAAGAAAGTAATGTAAGCCAGTTGGAGTATTCAACAGTTTTTTTGTTTAAGTGTCACTTCAGTGAAGTGTTTAAGTTTAACAAAATTGTTTTTGCAACTTCACTTTGTTATTGCACTTGTTAACATGAACATTTTTGTTGAAACTATTGCAATAAGTATTGCACTGGCACTTTTAAGAGCTACCTTGTATTTGTTGTATGAAACTGTTTCTCATTAAAAGTTATATTTTCATCTCAGAGGTGTTTTTTAAAGGCTGCATTTAGTGGAAATGTCCTGTACGAAGGGGAAAATGGGTGGACATGTAATTGGTCAGAGCTATTCTTGCATTGCTACCAGTAGCATTGCACTCCATATTCACTGAGTGGTTATGTTGAGGATAGATAGCATTGAGGTCACAAGCCTCTTCCAACCACCTGCTGTTGGCATTGTCCTTCTCGGTCTGGCAAAAGTTATGCAGTGCACAGCAGGTAGCAATCACAGCTGGTGTGAAGGTGAAGTGAAAATCGCTTCTTTTTAGCAGCACCCTCCACCTTGACTTCAAAATCCCGAACGTGTTCTCAACTCCCACCCGTAGTGAGCTCAGGTAGGCATTAAAAGATTCTTGCTCAGGGGTCAAATGTGCAGAATTTATGTATCCTTTCAAGAGCCAGTCAAGGAGGGGATATGCAGGGTCCCCAACTATTAAAAGCCTAGTGTCTTGTCCCTCGATGTTCTTCACACCCTAAAAATAAAAATGAATTACATAGTATTATTAAATTAATATTCCCTTTAAAAAGTAAAGCTGTCACCAGCCTCACCTTTGGTAGCAGGTGAGATCTTTGGAAGAGGTCAGACTGGCGTAGAACATTGGCATCATGAGCACTGCCTGGCATTTTACAGCTGATGCTCCAAAAACTATGCAGAAGTGTGTGTATATATATTTATTAAATCCACTTAAAGTATGCAAATAGTTTATAAAATTTTCAACAAAAATGCAGTTTTTAAAACAAGCATGATATGTTATTACTCTTAATTATTTGTACATTTTTAATTATTATGAGAAGATACATTTCAAATAATTCATGCTAAATAATAATTTGGCTTACCATAATTTGTGATCAACAACAGCTTGCAAAACGTAAGAAGGCCAGCCTTTACGGTTAACAAAATCTTTGTATCCATCTGAAGGTGGAAGGATGGGAATATGTGTTCCGTCTATAATTCCCATTATTTGAGGAATGTTGTGCATCTCCTGAAACCTCGTGGCGATCTCCAATGCTTCCTCCTCATTTGGCACCTGGATCAGCTGTTTTATCGGACCTCTCACCATGCCTTTGCAGAACATGTAGATAAATTTCTTCACTGTGCTTTTATGGACGCCAAATTGATTGGAGATGACACGGTATTCCGCACAGCTGCCGAGTTTATACAGTACGATTGCGACTCGCATTGTCAATGGTATTGGTGCTCTCACCGTAATTTCATCGGGTGCCATGTACCCCTCTACCATTGAACATAGGGTCATAAATGACTGTCGTGTCATCCTAAAATTTTCCTTCCACTCCACGTCCGTGAAGTGGTGCAAGACAACGTTGTCCCACCAGTCCTTGCTTCGGACTTTCATCCACAAACGCCTTGTTCTGGGCTCTGGCAGAGGCATTTTAATTGCTTGATAAATACAAGCAGCACGGCACAGAACATCACGCGCTCGTCGTCTCCTAATTAGCAGCTGAAGTACGTAAATGTTAAATCTGATTTTTAAAACAAAAAAAATAAGCAATGGTAAGAGGGTGGCTGTTATGCGCATCGTGGAACGGCGGCGGGAATCGTCTAGTGCACTGATTGTGCGTAACTGCGCATGTCTAAAACGATCAAATCAGATGTAAAGCTTGTGACATGTAAACGCGCACATCAACCCGATTACTTTATTTGTCGTCCATGTAAACACCTTGTTCGGATTCTTTAATCGGATTGATTTCATTCGGATTGAGCCATGTAAACGCAGCTAGTGTTGCCAACTTAGCGACATTGCAGACCCCTTTAGCGATTTTTTCCCTTCAACAAAGCGCCTAAACCTTATTTAGTTTATGAGAATCTACTGGTACCGCCAGTACTGCTCTCTCAGCACGCGCGCGCACCTCTCGCTCTCTCTCTCTCTCTCTCTCTCTCTCTCTCTCTCTCTCTCTCTCTCTGTGTCTCGCGCGGAGGAGCAGCGCTTTAATTCAGTTAAGCACAGATATTATGTTGCTTCTCTAATTTTACAAGTATAGCTGAAATCAGAGCACAGATATTGTCTTTATCTTATGTGAATTTGATTTCATCAGACGACGGCTCGATTATCAGAATTGTTGTGCAGATTAACTTAACATCTTGGAAGGGAGAGCTGGTTATGTCTTAATGGGTCGCGTTTCAGTCACCAATTCAAATTCATTCCGTTGTTTGACAACAGAAACAGTAAAATATACCAATGAAAACAGTTTTATTGAGAATTTAGCTTCCTCAAAATGGGCACAGAGAGAGACAAACTACAATGTAATAATAAATAATAAATGTACATTTAGCATTTTCAGAAGAGCTGCCCTGTCATGCAAAAATCTAAACATGTTTGTGCAAAGAAAGAGAAGTAATGGTAACCTGGCATTTTTTTGTTCTTTCTACATGTGTCTAATAGACATGAACAAGTTCTTTAAAAAACATCTATGACCTTTGAAACATGTCTCGTCCTTATGCTCTATATTGACTATGGTTTCAATAATAAACAAACATTTGTATAAATCTATATTTATCCATGCCCACGTTGATTAGAGTATTACAAACTTGAAAAGTATTAATTTAAGGTACATTTCAACTCATGACAATCATGCGATTAATCGCGATTAAAAATTGTAATCGATTGACAGCCCTAGTATATATATATATAGGCCTCAACTCATTTTGTTAATTGAGTAGACATGTTGATTATTGACTGTTGACAGCCGGTTGGAATGACGTGATGATTGGAATGATGTGATGATTGGATAAATAATTTGAACATGTTCCTCCTGAACTTTGTCAATAAAACACCATGTTGTGAAGTATGAGGATGGTACGACAGTGGTGGGCCTCATCCAGGATGCCAATGAACAGGCCTACAGGGAGGAGGTGAGACAGCTTGTGGACTGGTGCGACACAAACAACCTACTCCTGAATGTCGACAAAACGAAGGAGATCATTGTTGACTTCAGGAGAAAGCAACACAGCCACACACCACTCCTCATCAATGACACTGTGGTGGAATTAGTCAGTAGCACCAAGTTCCTGGGGGTGCAGATCACAGAGAGTTTGACATGGAGCCTCAACACTGCCTCTCTTTCAAAGAGAGCTCAGCAGCGTCTATACTTTTTGCGCCGTCCCTCCCATCCTCAGCACTTTCTACAAAGGCACTATAGAGAACACACTGACCAGCTGCATCTCTGTCTGGTTTGGGGACTGCAAACCTCAACCTTAACCACTATATCTCACTGAATCCTCTGCTGTGAGCCTCATGTGAACTGGACTGGGTTATTACAATTATAGTATTTATTTATAATGTGGAATAACTATTTATATGCCACCACTTAACAAGGGCAAACGGTAGATTTACATGCCGCCAATTATCATGTGCAACATTACTATTTTTATGCTGCTGTCAAACTCTTTTTAGTGTTATATTTATTTTATTTTTATTTTTTATGAGCCAGTGGAATGGAATTTTGTTCATATGTGCACTCTAAATTTACAGTTCAATGACAATGAAAAAGCGATCTAATCTAAATATATTTATTATGGTGTGACAGTTCTTCTTCATTTCGGCGGCAGTGGCTCAGTGGTTCATGTAGATTGTCTACAAACCGAAAGGTTGGTGGTTCAATCCCCGGTTCCACCTGACCAAGTGTCGAGGTGTCCTTGAGCAAGACACCTAACCCCAGCTGCTCCCGACGAGCTGGGTGGCGCCTTGCATGGCTGACACCGCCGTCGGTGTATGAATGAGTGAGTGAATGGGTGAATGTGAGGCAATATTGTAAAGCGCTTTGGTGGCCATTGGGTCTGTGAAAGCGCTATATAAATGCAGTCCATTTACCATTTACCATTTCTCAGCTCCAGAGACAACGACACGTGTCCAGATCTCAACATCCAGCATTAGTCCGTATAGCAGCACTGAACACACCAGCACAGGTACACACACACACACACACACACACTGCACCCGCTGACATCTGCACTCATGGGTTTTGATGAAAATTGTTAATGTAAAGTTACTGTGATTATACTGAATAAAGAAATAAAGCTTCTATACACAATTTTAATGATGCATTCATGAATTTCCTCAAAGCTTCAACTTCTGTGAAAAATAAACCAAAATTGCATTTAGAGGTTGTGATGTTCCTCAACACATTAATCAAATGTACAACCACTGAATGTTTGACACGTCGTTTTACACACAGTGTTTTCTTTAGCGCTTTCTTTGTTCTGCAGTTTCTAAGACAGTTTTTCTGAGGAAAATCATTAATAGTGACATGAGCGCAGCATTTCTTTATGTGGGATTTGTATGCATTTATTGACAGAAACTTTTATCCAAAGTGACACTGTATCGTTTCAGATATGAGCACTAATATGAGTCTTCTAAATGAGCACTAATAAAATCTGATTATCAGTAATGAGTTATATGAACAGAAAACACAACATTTGTTCATATGCAGCAATAGCAAACAATGTTATGAGTGTGTTTGTCTATTATTATTATTTTGTTACTCAGATCTGGCGACCCTGACTCTGAAACACACCAGGATCACTTCACACAGCGTCTCCAGAAGAGGAGAAGAGGATAAACAGGGTAAAAATAAGAGAATTTACCTTTTATTAATACTGATTATCAATATTAAGTGATGTGAACAGAAAACAACATTTGTTGATATGCAGCAATAGCAAACAGTGTTAAGTGTGTGTTCGTCTATTATTATTATGTGTTATTATATCACTGCATGAGCGACACATTCACAGTCACTGGTGTTTCTCTCTGTCAGCGACTCATCAAACAGAAACTGAAACAACAAGAACAACAACAGGAATTACTACAGTTCAACTCTATCAGACAAACACTAGTAAACACACAAACTACACTACCCATAATGCAACTCTCTGATCACATGATCACTCTTTGAAAGGAAATTGCTTTGAATATTTGTTGAGACACATTTTATCTACTGTATACATATAAATGATGCACATATCAGATTTCATGTGGTTAATTTGGTTTGACATCAACCGTAAAGAGAAGTGTTTTCTTCTGTAGAGTTGAGGTTTACCATTGCAGTTTCACTTCGGTTACACAATATAACAACTGTATATTTACAATATTACAATATTCCTAATGGTACAATAATCAAAGGAATTTATATCAGTTATTATTATGTTATTGTTGATTTTCCAGTATAATCAGAATCAGTTTGTGTTTCATCATGTAAATATCATGTGTTTAGCGTTGCCTTCAGATCTGGCTTCTGTTGCTGGCGGTCTGGGTTCGGTTCTGCTGGTTCTGACTCTGTGTTCTGGAACCTTCATCATCCGGAAGAAGAGGAAGAGGAAATATGGGACAGGTAACAGTTTGTTTGTGAGTATTTTTATTATTATATTCTTGTTTTTGTGTGTAAATTGACTTTTCTCTGGTTTTATAAAGCTTTATTTCAGCAAAACATGCAGCACAATACAGAGGTGAGTGTTCAAATCTTTACCTAGAAGATCAGAAATACATGTTACATTATTGTTTATTGATCTACAGAGTGGTTAATATATGTAAACTAGTAAATTATTGATGTATGTGTTGTTTTTCAGACTGACCGCATGTATGAAGAGATTCTAAACACAGATGTCGCCATGGTAACATCTTCAACCAATCAGATGCCTGCATCTTCAACCAATCATACGCCTGCATCACACCTAAACACCCGCCCAAAAGTCACTACTGTTAATGCCACAGTTACCAATCAGCAGCCTGATTCAAGCCCCAGTCACACCCACTCGACCAATCAGGTGACAGATACAGCCGGTGATTATTATTCCAAAATAAAGTCTCCTGAAGCAACACAGGACAGCGGGACAGAACTGATCTACGTAACAGCAACACATCCACAAAACATCTCAACAAACGAGGGTTCGATATATTCAGTGATCAATAATAAATGAAAAAGAATGTCAGAATTTGGTCAAATCAAACATTTTTTACACACTTTTCTGTACAAAACACATTTTTTATCAGTCTTCTTCTGTATGTAATATTGCTCACAAGGAAAGTTACTAGCAATTAAAATAAAAAAAGGGAAAGAATGAAAAATTACATTAAATTCAGTGTTATTTGTAATTAACAACGTTGATAAGATAGTGGCACTGAAGGGTTTGAGTAAGAGATTTCACATGTGGATAATGTTCAGAGCGTCCTCTATCTGTGTGCCAAGTTTTATATTTATTTTTTATATTAAACTTTCATATGAACGGTTCTATGGGCCGCCATAGACTCAAGAGCAGAACAGAGACATATATAGAGTATAAAGTCTCCTGAAGCAACACAGGACAGACAGAACTGATCTACGTAACAGCAACACATAAAATCACAACAAACGGAAGTTAAACTCTAGTGTTACTAAAAAAAAAAAAAAGATATGTTGCTAACAACAAAAACATATAAATGAAAAAAAAAAAAAAATCAATATTTTTTTGGGGGTATTTAGAAAACCTCATCTACAGTTAAAGCTTATAAAAGGTAAATTCCCTTCTTTTTACCCTGTTTATGTTGCCCGCATCAGGGCTGGGAAGCCTGAATGGGTGAGGTGAATTAACCACTTCTGCCGGCTCTGTAGAGTGATAAAAGAAACGCTGTGAGACAGGAGTACTGGCTGTAAGCTCCGGCAAAAAAAAAAAAAACACAAAAAAAAACCCGGGCCGCTTTGAAAGTTCAGAGAACATTCAGAAATACATTTTTGGAACTTAATGGAAATTTTAGAAAAACTGTAATGCGTGGCTTCTAGCATGCACAACAATGAAGATGCAAGGAGAAAATGAACTGGCAGAAATCAGGTTTTAACTCTGAAGCACCCGGTGCAGTAGCTTAATTCAACAGCGCTAAACGCCCTCTACAGGAGACAATAATAACAGCAACATTTTCTTTACGACAACAAACAATGTAACGATGAGTATACCCATCAATAGACGAATGTTGAAGGCACATACATTTATGAACAATACCAAATTTTAAAGGGGTGTCCTTTTTTTCCTCTTTTATTTTACATACATTTTTCTACCTACTACATGTATCCTCTTCTCCTCTCCTGGAGACGCTGTGTGAAGTGATTCTGGTGTGTTTTAGAGTCAGTGTCGCCAGATCTGAGTAACAAAACTAACCCAATGACCCAAATCCAAACATCAGAACTCAAAATATGACACTCCGTACCTAAAATATATATATATTTAGAGCCACTTTTGTATAGATAATGGTTTTATTGTTGGTAAATGGGTAAAATATTTCAATACAAGGATTTCAGTCAAATATAATACAATGTCAAACCTTCAACCCGAGGCAACAGTTTAATAGTAGCCCTGCTGGAAACCCTCCTCAGTCCGTGAGCTGTGCTACATCGAGCCCTCTACAGGTGATGTGAAACACTACACAGAGATACACACACTCCTGTCGTCTTATGTAGCAAATCTCCATCTAAACGACTCAGTTTGACTGAAATCAGCAGCAAAGAGATGAACTCCTGACAAGCCTCTTATAAATGTGTGCATGACCTGTCCTGTGGTGTTACGTGATGTTTTACTCCATATGAGACTATTCTGAACCACATTTTGCTCATTAAATTAAAGGTCCCGTATTATGCCCCTTTTCACAAGATGTAAAATAAGTGTCTGATGTCCCCAGAGTGTGTATGTGAAGTTTCAGCTCAAAATACCCAACAGATCATTTTTTACAGCATGTTTAAATTGTCATTTTTTGGTGCT
Source organism: Leuciscus leuciscus (assembly GCF_965113295.1). Taxonomy (NCBI): domain Eukaryota; kingdom Metazoa; phylum Chordata; class Actinopteri; order Cypriniformes; family Leuciscidae; genus Leuciscus; species Leuciscus leuciscus. The sequence continues at coordinate 59,068,717 of NC_138727.1, forward strand.
CAGAAAAACGCGCTGTTTTTGTGTGTATCCCTTTAAATGCAAATAAGCTGTTGCTGGACGACACAGGGGGCGGAGCTTCATGAGCTCGCGCTCAGTCTCTCAGGACAATTTCATCTCACGGAATGATGATAATATCAGAAACTCTCAGTAACGGTGTTCATTTCGAGTCGGACAATAATGCCTACAGAGTCAGAGTGCTGTATAGAGATGGAACAGGTATTCATGGGTTTCATCAGGTCCCTTTCCACAGGTGTATTAATCACGCACAATGCAGTCTGCATTCATAATCTAGGTGCTTGATTTTATACACCTGTGGAAAGGGACCTGATGAAACCCATGAATAGTTTAGTAGTTTAATTACGGTTATTATAACGTATTTGTCATCTGCTTGTCTGTATCAATTATTTATTAATAGCCTACAAGTCTGCTGTCTGAATGATGATCAAACATATACTGATGAGTTTAATAAAGTTTATTGTACATCACACAAAAGATGAAGCGTCAGTTTTACTTCAGAAAATCACCGTAAGAGCTGAGTAAACACAGTAAGTTATAAGAAGTGCGCAAGTACATAAACGAATTTCGGTAGAGTTGAGGGAGCATTCCTGTGGGCGGAGGTTAGTCAAAAAACTGTTCTAGTGACGTCATTAAAGAAGGAAGTAGAGGGATGTAGTCCAAACCAGCCGTTCGATGTAGGCGACTTCTGTTAAATAAAATATCTCGCTTGGCATTGAACTTTGAGCTTTTATTTATGCTCTAACAGCAACATTACACACTAACTAAAGTTTGAAACATGGGATCATGAAGAACGGGACCTTTAAGATTTAGAAAGAGATTGTCTGTTTGTAGCCTACTTTTAAAGATGATTTGGCCACCTTTCAAAATGAACTAGTGAAGGTAAGAACTAGGATTAAAACTCAAAAGAAACTGAGACCAGTTACAAAACCTAAACATATACAAATAATAACCTTATCTTAGTTTTGATTTTGATAAAAAATGACATTCATATAATGAAACTAAGTATTGTGTTGTTTAGATCAGTATATAAGCAAAGCATGTGTTGTTTGTCAGAGTAAATGAGCTCTTTTATGATGTCCTGTGGAGCTGATGTGGTTAGAGATACAGAAGAGGAAGGAAATGTTAATATGAGTTGCTGACACACATTGTTCTCTCAGTACGGAAGAGAACGACAGTAACGTTTGTCACACAGAATCTGGTCTTTTATTTAAGCGAAACGCTTGTCAAATTTCATCATGTTGGACGTCCTGCTGCTCTTTTCCAGCATCTGTACAGGTGAGTTTGAGACTCTCAGCTCTTTTACACAGAGTTTGACATCTTCTCTTGTTTTTCCTTTGTTATCACATGATCATCAGACTCGTATGGATGATATTTGTAAGTTATTATTCTGGCCTGCTTATGTCTCTTGCTCACACATAACAGCTCTATATAATGATATTTGTGTTTTCAGCTGTTGTTGTTGGAGCTTCACAGACAATTACTGGATACAGAGGAGAGAGAGTTGAGATCAGATGCTCATATGAATCTGGATATGAATCAAATTCAAAGTATTTGTGTAAAGGCGAGTGTCCCATCATTGGATTTAGAAACATCATGGTTAAATCAGGATCTCCAGCTAAAGACGAGAGATTCTCTCTGACTGACGACACGACGACCAGAGTTTTCACCGTCACCATCACTGATCTGAGAACAGAGGATGAAGGCCTATACTGGTGTGGTGTGGAGAAGACTTTTACTGATGACTATTCAGAGATTATGTTGCTGGTTAAACTGGGTGAGTGCTTATATTTATTAGAAGTGTACCGGTAGTAGAAATGAACTACAAGGGAATAGGCCAATTGGTCATCATATAAAGTAAGGCCACAATATTGTTTCAAAGCAGCTTCACAGTAATAAACAGGGAAATAAAAGTTTCATTACATTACATTAATACATTATAAAATCACTTATAAAACAGCTCTACAGAACACGATATAACAAATTATTGTTTATTTATTTTAAGTTGGATTAAGTGTCAGTGTTTTAGAAACATTGACTTTAAGTTGATCTTTCCTGTCATCCATCAGATAATAAGACCACTGAGGTTTCAGCAATAAGCTCTTTTTCAAAAACAACATCATCATATTTCAGTACAACAGAACTGACTCTACAATCCATCAGCGTGAATCACACAGTTCATACCATCTCATCAGGTCAGTTCATCTGTCTGACACTCTTTAAGACTCTTATTTCTTGAGGATTTGAGTGTGATGCCTCTATATATCAGTTTAAAGTACATTAAATGTGTGTTACAGGTCACGGCTCTGATTCAGGGTCCGTCATCTATATCTGTGTTGGGTTCGTCATCATCATCATCATCTTCCTCATGGCGCTGATGGTGTTGTGTAGATGGAGAAGCAAGAAATCACCAAGAGTTACACCATCAGGACTTTACCAGCACGGTCAGATTTAGATGCACGTTTCTCTGGAAACTAAACAAACACATTTACTTACATCTGCTCTCTAAATGGGGATTTCCCATAGACATCTATTGCTTTCATATATATGTAACGGAGGCCAGCTAGTAGTCGCTATGCGAGTAAACCTCACTCCTCTGATCTCAATAGGCGCTCTAGCGACAGACGCTAGAAGCTGCAGTCTTTACAGTTCCTGACTCTCACGCCGGAGACTCGGGTTCGAGGCCCGCACAGAGCGGGGCGAGTAGGGCCCGGGTGGAGGGGTCACATATAGCTAGTTATAAATACTATGTGAGCAGTGAAAACTATCCCGGAGATTTTTAAGAAACTTTGTATAAATCAGGGTTTAAATGAAGGAATCATGTCTTCATCATGGTAGACCTTGTGGAAAAGATGTTGACAGTCAGTCATTGAGCGTATCTAAAGACGCATGTACACACACATCTCTTTCTAATGTTTGCTGTTCGAATGTAACTTTATTTCTCTGATGTTTTGACAGTCGCCGTCGGGCTTTTGCCTTTGAATACAAGAGCAGAAATCACTGCAGATGTGAGTGTTTATGGTGATGAAGATGTGTCACCTGTCAATGCTTGTTTGGACTTTCAGTTTGTGTTTTGATTTGTTCCTGTTTTCCTTTGTTCTTTTCCCGCCTCTCCTTCGTTGCTATGGTTACTGTCATTATCAGTTCAGTTGTATCACCTGTTTAGTCACCATCGTCATCTGTATCACCTGTGTTCTGTTAGTCAGTGTAATCTGTGTCTGTTCTGTCAGTCTTTGTCTGATCTCCGTTATATTTAGTGTGTGTTGCTACCTGTTCTGCTGTCCTGTGTTTAATCCTCGTCTCTGTCTGCCTTCCTGCAACCACCTGTGACATGATGATGATGATGATGATGATGATGATGATGATGATGATGATGATGATGATGTTATATCTGTGAGCTCTTGAAAACACCAGCTGTAATGTCAGTGCTGGTAAAAGCTGATTGTTGCTCATTGGTTTGGTGCTGCTGACTCTGAACATCTCTCTCCTGCTCACCAGCATCTAAAACTCAACATGTATCTGCTAGTGATAACAAATAATGGTTCAATGTTCAAATGTGTAAGGGTTTGGAAGATAACATGAGTTCTTTTGCAGGACATTGACTGGAATGACCATAATTATCAGGAAATCAGCGAGTTCCAGTGCAAGAACAGAGACACTATCTACACTACAGCAGAATGTCCAGATGATCCAATGATCTACTCCACTGCAGATAATCCAGATTCAACAGATGAACCGGATTCAATGATCTACCCCACTGCAGATAATCCAGATTCAACAGATGAACCGGATTCAATGATCTACCCCACTGCAGATAATCCAGATTCAACAGATGAACCGGATTCAATGATCTACCCCACTGCAGATAATCCAGATTCAACAGATGAACCGGATTCAAAGATCTACTCGACTACAGATAATCCAGATTCAACAGATGAACCTGTTTCAACGATTTACTCCACTGCAGATAAACCAGATTCAACAGATGAACCGGTTTCAACGATTTACTCCACTGCAGATAATCCTGTAAGGCTGTAAGGACTGATTTTCCTTATAAAACAAAACTCACCCTGTAATAAAGCCATAAAATGCACCCTGGACAGCAGATAGCAAAGACAGAGCACAGAACCTTGTCCTGCCCAAACTTATCTCCTTGTCCCCTTGTTTGACTTCAACTCATACCCCCTCTCCCTCCTCAAGGCACTGAAAGTTCATTAAGAATGTCTATATAACACATATGATGTATCTTGTGAATATATTGTTTTTTCCTTTTCATGTTTGGTATCATTTTAAGTGTCTCAGTGCGATTGGTAAAATGGTCTTAATTTCATTACAGTCATTGGTTTAATGAGAAAGATTGAGAACTTAGGAGAATCCTGTTTCTCCTCTCTGAGTGATATCTCTTTAAAATATCTCAAGAAACCAGGTGCTACCCCTTGGGGTACATGGATTGGCCCAAACAACTCTTAAGGGCCCTTTCACACCTGAAAGTCCGCACCAAGGTCCGAACCAGAGTTCATGTTTTGATACATTGTATACATTTGGTTAGTTTTGGTTTGGTTTCACATTGCAATCATGCGAGCGCACTAAAGAACTTTTCATGACGTACTTGCGTCCTGTCGTCATCACATGGGCTGCGTATTGAAATTGATTGGTTTGTAAACGGATGTGCGTCTGACGTCAGCGTGTTGTCAATTCGGCGGGTAACTTTGACAAGAATGAATTAATAGACGCATATCGTTGCCACTATACTGTTATTAGTACGGCATTACTCCCTGCAGCACCAACTATACTCGAGGCTAGTTCAAATTCGCCAAATGAACGTCCTCGTTGTGCGAACATTTTATCATCGCCGGCATGCAGGACGCAGGACATATGTATGTGTGTGTGTGTGTGTGTGTGTGTCTGTGCGCGCGCGCGAATCAGCTGGAAGAAACGCTGTGGGCAGGACTGACAGATCTGCACATAAATATTCTTCTTCGGTTGTTTAGGCTACGCGGGAACCACCGGAACTTCCTGTAAATGGTCCGAAAGTCCGAACCATACAGAAAATGCTTTCACACTAGAAACGAACCAAACCTTTGAACAGTTTGATCCGGACCGAGACTACCTCTTTTCGTCGGACCAAATTTCGTCTGTTTGGTCCGGACCGTGGTCCGGGGGAGGTTTCACACCTGTAATTTTGATTCGGACCAAACTGAAAAGTCCGAAAGTCCGGACCAAACATGGTAGGTGTGAAAGGGCCCTGAACAACATTTGTATAACCCCTTTTGTTCTGGTCTGGTTATTTAAGCCGAGGGGACAGAGCAGTATTTGGGACTCTTTACCAGGATCATCCCCCACAGTGATGTTTCAGTGTTTTCCTGTTGGAGGGCCCTGACACATTACTGTGTGTCTCTGTCAGGAAAACATTACTTACTTTTGGAGTCATCTTTGAGTAAATGATGTCATGTATTTATTATTTCTGAATTGGCTTTTAATCATTTACTTCTGTAATTGGCATGATACATTTTTACCTGATAAATAAATGTTACATCTTGATTTATTCTGAAGTTTTAGAAATCATTCATTTTAGTAGATTAATGTGTAGTCTGGTGTTTCCACAAAGCTTTGTCCAGGATAGATAGTCCACTATGAATGGACCATGGGGCACATCTTAGGGAGACCTTCTGATTTCTGACTATCTCCTGACTTAGCATGTTGTACGCTGCAAATATTATTAAAAAAATGACACCTATGGGTCAGTAGTGAGCGGCCGCTCAGGGTAAAATACTTGCACTGCACCCTCTGACTATTTCAGGACTGGCTAGTTTGTGATCGTGAGCGCACATTCGCGACGTGACGTCTCAAAGCGACACTAGGGCCGTAATGAACGAATATTTGAAATTATGAGAATCCCAGAATAATCAAAGATCTAAATTAATTCATTATCAATATTTATGATTATTTTCTAATCAAAAACACGATCTAAATTTGATTATCATTTGAAATTGGAGTCAGATTACGCATAGAGCTAAAGCAATACTAAAACTAAATTCCAATAAATTAAGTGAACTTCACTGGAGCGCTGAAAAGACATACACGCTTTAAACCTTCGCCAGGCCGTTGGATTCCGTCGTTGGGCCAATGGGTGGTCCTTACAATCCAGATTCAACAGATGAACCGGTTTCAACGATTTACTCCACTGCAGATAATCCAGATTCAACAGATGAACCGGTTTCAACGATTTACTCCACTGCAGATAAACCAGATTCAACAGATGAACCGGTTTCAACGATCTACTCCACTGCAGATAATCCAGATTCAACAGATGAACCGGTTTCAACGATTTACTCCACTGCAGATAAACCAGATTCAGCAGATGAACTGGATTCAACGTTTTACTCCACTGCAGATAAACCAGATTCAACAGAAGATGAACCGGATTCAACGATTTACTCCACTGCAGATAAACCAGATTCAACAGTGGATGAACCGGATTCAACAATCCACTGCAGATAAACCAGATTCAACAGTGGATGAACCAGATTCAACGATCTACTCCACTGCAGATAATCCAGATTCAACAGATGAACCGGTTTCAACGATTTACTCCACTGCAGATAAACCAGATTCAGCAGATGAACTGGATTCAACGTTTTACTCCACTGCAGATAAACCAGATTCAACAGTGGATGAACCAGATTCAACGATCTACTCCACTGCAGATAATCCAGATTCAACAGATGAACCGGTTTCAACGATTTACTCCACTGCAGATAAACCAGATTCAGCAGATGAACTGGATTCAACGTTTTACTCCACTGCAGATAAACCAGATTCAACAGTAGATGAACCGGATTCAATGATCCACTGCAGATAAACCAGATGATCCAATGATCTTCTCAACAGCAAAGAGACCGTAATGACGTTTTTACTGACTGTGTCTCTGAGCAGCTTCATGAAGTGGAAGTTTAACCCACAATGCAACAGTGACAGGACAAAAAACAAAATCCCTTATTTGAAGAAGAAACTTCGGCTAGATCTGGGTTTAAATGAGGAGTCATGCCCTCATCTGCTTAATTTTGTGGAACAGAAGCTGACTGTCAGTCACTGGAGTAAACTAAAGACACTCTTCAGCATTCGTTGATCTATTATAAAGTTCAGAGAAAGTTTACAGTTTTTTGCAAGTTTTGTGTTATATTATGGGAGCTATTTGTGTATTTGTTTATTTATTTGAAATGCAGGCATTGGAATTAAGCAGTTGTGTTTCTGGTCAGGCAGCTGAAATAACATAAAGGAAGAAGTGCTTTGACTAATTAAAGCTGCTCTAAGCGATGTTGGGAGACGTCACTTCTTGTTGAGATCGAAGTATTGTCAAACAAAATGGAGGCTAGCTCGACCCTCCCTCCTCCTCATCCCGTCCCCTCCCCCTCCCTTCCGTGCTTTTCCGATGTAAATTCGGGACTTTGCGCGTTCCTTCTCCTTTTCCCTCTTCTTTGCTATTTGTTCATCGGAACGTCGTCTCTTTGGTCGTGTGTCGGCCATATCAAAATTCAAGGGAATATAATTATAACGTTAGTCGTTGTCGTTGTCTAGGACATCTCTCCTCTAGCTAACTTCCCTCTTCATGCTTCTCTCTCCTCCACCCCCCACACCCCCCTTCATGTGCACGCGCACTAACCCCCCACCCCCACCCCCAAATCATTCTTGTCGGTTATTGGCTGGAACACTGTTTGTTATGTTTCGTGGTCCAGGCTGGGCCAGTTTGTTTTTCTTGCCGTTTGTGGAGCCTGTGGTGTCTACAGAGACTGTGTTCTTTACAGTGTGTTCAGGGGACTGGCAGCTGTTATTGGCTCCTGATAAATTGCTGGTGTGTTTTCTACATGTTTAAACTAAATTAATAAATTTAACACATTTAATTCAACTCAAGTGAAATTGTGAGAAGCGTGTTCACTAACTTCATATTATTATATTTCTTTCATCTGAAATCTATGAGTGTAAGAAAGATTAACTAATGACAAATGATTACAGTCTCACAGTGTGACTGTAACGCTTAAGTTCCAATGAAGACGAAGATGAAGATGAAGATAGTATAACACAGGGTTTATTTAAATAGATCAAAATAGACAGCCAACATGCGAGACAGTGTTCTTGACAATACCAAACAAGGAGTGCAGGTGAAGGAACAAATTAAGAAGGAGCACAAATGAGGATAATTACTTAAACACAGCTTACACATATGAACTAATAATGACAGTAACTATGGAGAAAGACGAGTGGAGGGAGTCAGAACAAGGAAACGCGTGACAAATAAAAAAACTGAAAGTCCATGAACAAAACTACACAGAATGTTGATGTGACAAACGTGCTCAAGTTCATCAACTGAACTCTATATGTCAGCAGTGACTTTGGATTAAAAAAAAATATTCTAAATGAACACTAAAACATGTTTTAGTTGAGAGTAATCAGTGTTATAATAGAATAACTTCTGTTCATATTCACATTATGTGAATGGTTTGTGTGTGAATGTAGAGCTTTAGAGTTTATATGTGTTCATGTTCTCACTGCATGAGCGACACATTCACAGTCACTGGTGTTTCTCTCTGTCAGCGACTCATCAAACAGAAACTGAAACAACAAGAACAACAACAGGAATTACTACAGTTCAACTCTATCAGACAAACACTAGTAAGCACACAAACTACACTACCCATAATGCAACTCTCTGATCACATGATCACTCTTTGAAAGGAAATTGCTTTGAATATTTGTTGTTGTTGTGTTGAGACACATATCTTAGCTACTGTATAAGCATAAAATGATGCATATATCAGATTTCATGTGGTTAATTTGGTTTGACATCAACCGTAAAGAGAAGTGTTTTCTTCTGTAGAGTTGAGGTTTACCATTGCAGTTTCACTTCGGTTACACAATATAGCAACTGTATATTTACAATATTTGTAATATTACAATAATCAAAATGATTGATGCATGTTCAGAATCAGAATCAGTTTGTGTTTCATCATGTAAATATCATGTGTTTAGCGTTGCCTTCAGATCTGGCTTCTGTTGCTGGCGGTCTGGGTTCGGTTCTGCTGGTTCTGACTCTGTGTTCTGGAACCTTCATCATCCTGAAGAAGAGGAAGAGGAAATCTGGGACAGGTAACAGTTTGTTTGAGATTTAAATGTCCTACAATGTTTTTAGTGTTTGAATTGATTTGACTTGAGCTGTGTCCGAAACTGCTCACTCGTTCACTCGTTCACTCGTTCACTCATCCCTATATAGTGTATGGCATTTGAGTGCACTATATCTGCAAGGAGTGAACGAAATGAAGTGACTGAATTCGGACGCTGACGTTTACACTGCGTCGGAGAGAGCTGTCCCAGAAACGTCTTTTATCTTACATGTTACTTTATAAAATAATATTAACAACAATAACAATCATAATGACTTTATTTTGTAATTATGTATACCTCTGTGCCAGCTTTGTAGTTTCATCGATTTAAATAGTTAGAAACACTCACAGATGACGTGGTCGTTGAGCGCCCTCAGGCGTCCATCATGATTACATTCGAATGAATGCGTTTCCTACTGGTGATTAACGAATATTGTTAAATCATCCACCAAATTATCATCTCTTCCTTACAGTTTAACGAGTTAACAACAATGCCACAAATTATTAAAACACATGGCTTATTGTATAAGACATTACACTGAGTTAATGCCTAAATAATATATTTTAATAAAAATAATAATATACCTATATAATTTACCTTATTAATATCAGTTCATTTAATTTTAACAATCATCTATATAATATTGTCTCAATATTTTAATATGTTTTATTCAAGTAATGATTAATAAAAAATGTAGAAAGCCACCGTTCAACCTGAAGAGGGCAGCACTCAGACGTTTTTACACCATATATTGTAGAATATACACTTTAAACTTTACACTTTAAACTCAAATGTCAAAAGAATTTACTTGAATCAATGAACAGCATTAATAAAGCCCCAGACTTACAGATCATTAACTAAAAAAAAGTTGTTTTAGGGTTTAGTTACCCTTTAATGAATCGAGATTTTGACACACTTTTCTGTACAAAACACAGTTTATAAAGTTTATAATGTATATATAAAGTTCATAGTAAGTTAGGTTGCTAAGTGGATAACAGAAAGAAAAAAAAAAAGGTGTGAATTTCCATATTAGTTAAATAAAGTAAAAAAAAAAAAAAAAAAAAAAATATGCCTACCCTTCTTTTTAGCCTGTTTAAGCTGTGCACACGGTACACTTTTTTTTTTTTTGCTTGCAGGTGATTTTTTTCTCTCTCGAGGAAATCGTTGATGCTCGTATGGTCACGGCTCGCATTGTGTGAAAGGAATTACGAGTCGAGCCGAGTACGTTACGAGCACCTCCCAACCATTTTCAAACATGTTTAAAATATTCGGGAAATCAGCCTTATTTTGACCAGCGTATAGGCTGTCTCCCATTGCCAAATCATACACAACCACGTCACATAGATCTATGAATATATATAGGTTATATAGTATTATATGCAGCATGGTGGCTCATTGGTTAGCTCTGTTTCCTAACAGAAAGAAGGTCCCCGGTTCGAGCCCCGGCTGAGCCAGGAGTTTGCATGTTTTACCCGTGTCAGCGTGGGTTTGCTCCGGTTTCCCCCACACTCCAAAGGCTCTTAGGTCTCTCTTAGGACAGTCAAAATTGCCTGTGTGTGTGAGAGAGCCCTGTGATGGACTGGCCATCTGTCCAGAGTGCTTTCCCCTACCACTAGCCTAAGAAACTGGGATAGGCTCCAGCCCTATGACCCTAGAAGGTTGTATAAGTATTAATACATTAATATAGTGTTATAGCCCAGTGGCTGCAACTCTACAGAGTGCGCATACACTAACACACACACACTCTCTCTAGTCGTTTTTGTTGAAAGGAGTGGCTGTGTTGCCTGTTCTCGCTTTTCACAGAGTCATTTGCACACTCGTCTTTATATTGGCTTTCTTTTTTCTATCCAAAGCTATAGCAGCAACATGCAAAGCTCCTCGTCCGTGTTTAGTGTGAAAGCTCATGTGATGCAGTTAATATGCAGTTAATATGATTATCAGGTTAACTGACTAGTATCGTGTGCAATGGCTCGCGACCTCCAGAGTGTCCGAACTCGCACATTGAACGCCCGCCTTTAGAGTCAGGGTTGCCAGATTTATGTAACAAAACTAGCCCAATTTCCCTAGCTCAAACATCAGAACTATGCAAAAATATGCAAAAGTAGATATTTTTACAGTCACTGTTATGCATCACACACAATTTTAACTTGAAAAATCACTGTATTGTCTAATATAAATATAATATGGGTAAAATATTCCAATACAAGCATTATAATTAATAGCAGGGATGGGTAACGTCGGTCCTGGAGTGCCAATGTTCTGCAGAGTTTAGCTCCAACCCTGATAATAAAAACTCTCCTGCCTTCGAGTAATCCTGAAGACATTGATTTGCTTGTTCAGGTGTGTTTGATCAGGACTGGAGCTAAACTCTGCAGGACAGCAGCACTCCAGGACCGACGTTGCCCATCATTGACTTATTCAATGTGTCAGACCTTCAACTTGCAGTCCAGTTCTGCGGAGAAACTCATATTTGTCAGTTACTGGAGACCTGCGCTACATAGCGCCCTCTACAGGTGATGAATACTACACAGCTTCGACATGCTCCTGTCACTATTAATATGTTTCAAATCTCCATCTAAAATGACTCAGTTTGACTGAAATCAGCTGCAAACAGACAGTGAACTCATGAAACGACTCGTATACAGGCTAGTTTCAAACTCTCAAGCCTTATATTCATGGAAATACTCAACCTGTCCAGTGCTGTGATATTTTATATGAAACCATTTTGAACAGCAGTTTGCTCATTACATTAAGATTTAAAGATTACAGGGAATATCTGTACTCTAAAAAAACAAAAAAAAACATTTGTCCACCACAGGTCCATTTAAAATGAACAAGTGAAGGTAAGAATCAAGATTAAAACTCAAAAGAAACTGAGAAACAAAACCTAAAATATACAATATACAACTAAGTGTGCCGTTTAGATGACTATATAAGCAAACCATGTTAAGTTTGTCAGAGTAAGTGTGACCCTGGACCACAAAACCGTCACAAGTCGCACAGGTATATTTGTGTATATCAGCTTGAATGATGAAAAAGATTTACCCTTGAGACAGGTTTTGTGGTCCAGGGTCACGTGCTCTTTTAAGATTCTGTAGATCTGGATGTGGTTAGAGAGACAGAAGGGGAAGGAAATGTTAATATTAGTTGCTGACACACATTGTTCTCTCAGTACGGAAGAGAACGACAGTAACGTTTGTCACACAGAATTTGGTCTTTTAATTTAAGCGAAACGCTTGTCAAATTTCATCATGTTGGACGTCCTGCTGCTCTTTTCCAGCATCTGTACAGGTGAGTTTGAGACTCTCAGCTCTTTTACACAGAGTTTGACATCTTCTCTTGTTTTTCCTCTGTTATCACATGATCATCAGACTCATATGGATGATATTTGTAAGTTATTATTCTGGCCTGCTTATGTCTCTTGGTTAACGCTTTAGATTACAGCCCGGAAATTACTGTACTGAAAAACAAAATTCTTGACAACACTAAGTGACGTGGCATGATGGCGCCTGTGTTCGGCTTTGCGTCTGCCACCTCTCCGCTGACTCGGTTAATAGTTATTTGCCTAATGTTATTTTATGCCTTATCAAGCCTGTCAACTAAAAGCTGTGTCTCTGCTGTCATTCAATATGATCGGCACATGCTATTTCGAATTAAGGAGCAAATGAAAGACGTGTATGTTACCTGGGACAGGTACAGGGAATATTTCCCTCCGCATTTTGAATGCGCCACATCATCACCAGAGTAACTGCTGCTAGTGAAGCGTCGTGGCAGGAGAAGGAAGAGGAGATCGAGGGCTGGTGTACAGTCTAGACAGAGAAAGCAGCGAGGGCAAATATCATGGTTCGGCGGGTCCAGATCTTTCGGAGCTGAGCGGTACCTTCGTCTGGTTCCAGTCAGTGACCGGGCATTGGAGTCGCACTGTGCGCAACCGGCCTTCGCTTCTCACCCTCTTTTGCACTCTGATCGGATTTTTCCAACCCGACAAGCCCAGATCATTGCTCCGCGTGAGCGTGTTCTGCGAACTGTTATGATGAATATTCCCCTGACTGCGCCGTGGTGCCCCGCTGGTCATCGCACACCTCCAGTCCATTACGCGCTGGAAACACGGTTTGCTTTACTGAATGCCCGCTCCATATCGAACAAGGCACTTTATCTGGGAGACTTGTTCACAAACGCAAATCTTGATTTTATGGCCCTCACTGAGACGTGGCAGCGGGAACTTGAATTTTCTCATTTAAATGAACTGTGTCCTCCGGATTTCTCCGTGTTTGGAACTCCACGGGTTGCTCGGCGAGGAGGCGGCCTCGCGCTCTTCCACAGAAACTGTTTTCGCTGTAGGCTTATGAAGCCGGAGCCCTTTAATTCATTCGAGCTACAAATGACAAAGGTTGGAAATACTGATTTATTTTATTGTATTTTACTTTACCGACCTCCTGGTCCTGCACGAGAGTTCTTAGATGAGTTCTCTGAGTTTTTATCTACTATTATTAAATTAGACAATGTTTTAATTCTTGGTGATTTCAATTTTCACATTGACGACCCCTCTTGTAATATAGCGTCTGAGTTTTTAACACTCACAGACTCTTTTAACTTAAAACAACATGTTACTGGTCCTACACACAAAAAAGGCCACACTTTAGACCTTGTTTTCTCCTTTGGCTTAGACATAAACTGCCTGAATGTTGTGGATGTTCATGTGTCTGACCATTACTGTGTTTATTTTAATGTGTCTTGTAAGGTGGTCAGAAATGCTCATAAAGTGGTGTCCCAAAGGCGTATTATAAATCAAACTGTTGTAGAACAGAATTGTTTCAGCCCGAGTTTATTGAGGATTGTAATGATACAGCACTCCTTGTTAAGCATTTTAATGACCAGTGCCAGTCTGTTCTGGACATAGTGGCACCTGTAAAGCAAAAAACAACTTCTCCTAAAAATCTTTGTCCCTGGGTAAATGAGGAGATTGCTTCCTTTAGGAGAACATGTCGCAAGATAGAGCGCTTATGGAAATCCACTAATTTGGAAGTGCACAGACTACATTTAAGGGAGCTGATTGCATCACTAAATGAAATGATGAAGCAGGCCAGATCTATGTATTTCTCTGATCTTGTAAATCAGAATAAGAGAAACCCCAAAGTTGTCTTTGATACCATTCAGAACCTTGTTTCACCATCATCTCCACTGGTACCCATTTATACCATTGATGATAGCAATAGATTTTTAAAATACTTTGTAAATAAGGTTAATGAGATCAGAGCAAGTGTAAAACCATCTGATGAGAGCACCATGGTTGTAGCTTATCCAAATTCCTCCTGGGCTAGCTTTTCTACTGTCTCATTAGATGATGTCTTGGTCTTACTTAAAAAAATGAAGCCATCCTCTTATTCCTTTTGTCGTCAAAATAATTAACTTGTCACTTTCCACTGGGACTGTCCCAAACTTTTATAAACAGGCAGCGATAAGCCCCATTTTAAAAAAGCCCAATTTGGACCCAGCGGAGTCTCCAATTAAAGTGGTCTCCAATTAAATTCAGAAAAGACTGAAACCCTAATTGTTGCCCCAGATAACAAAATCCCATCAATCCTCCAACACCTTGGTTATCTGAGCTCAACTGTCCAGTCGAGTCTCAGAAATCTTGGCGTTTGGTTTGACCAGTCAATGTCTTTGGACTACCATTCTAGACTTCTGGTCAGAAATTGTTTTTATCATCTAAGAAATATTGCTAAATTGAGGTCAATTTTATCGGACTCTGATCTTGAGATGGTTATCCATGCTTTTATTTCGTCACGTTTAGATTATTGTAACTCTCTTTTTACTTATTTCAACAAATCTGCTTTAAATCGTCTTCAAATGGTTCAAAATGCCGTGGCAAGGCTTTTAACAGGATCTAGCAGAAGGACACACATCACACCCATTTTATCCTCCCTACACTGGCTACCCATCAAATTTCGAATTGATTTTAAAATATTAGTCTTAACTTTTAGAGCTTTAAATGGTCAGTCCCCACAATACATTGCTGATTTGTTGCTCCCCTACTCCCCAGGCCGTGCCCTTCGATCCTCAGGCCAGAGTCTTTTATTCGTCCCAAAGATTCGCTATAAAACCCGGGGTGACCGGTCTTTTCAGGTTGTAGCCCCCAGACTGTGGAATGCCCTGCCTCTGTCCCTCCGTGTGGCCGACTCTGTCGATTCTTTTAAAAAGCAACTTAAGACACTGTTATTTCAACAAGCTTTTAGTTGACTGGGCTTTATTGCCTTTTTATTTAAATTGTATAATTGTAAGTTTTATTAGTATGATTGCACTTTGTAAAGCACTTTGTGATTGTATCTGTGAAAAGCGCTCTATAAATAAACTTTACTTACTTACTTACTTACTTACTGCGTGATTGAGACAAATTTACAGTGTAACTTTCGGTAATTATAGTGTACTTATTAAAGTACTTACATGTAAGTATAAGGGAATAACATGTAAAGTTTGGGGAATAAAGGGGTTACAACCAGGAGAATTAAAAAATGATTTATACAGTAAGTATTATATAACTAAGGGGTACTTATTCTACTATTATGATACAACAATCTTACATTTGGGAGCAATTTAGCGAGAACATACACTGTATACCTTTTTGTAATAATAGTGTACCAATACATACTGTATAGGCTTTGGTTACACTTTATTTTAAGGTGTCATTGTTAGTGTAATTATATATTTAAGTACTGATTAATATTAATTAGCAACATGTACTTACTATAGGGTTAGGGTAGGATTAGGATTTGGTTGAGGGTTAGTTGCATGTAATTATGCATAATGTACTGTTACTATTATGGTAAGTACATGTAACGTATGTAACAAGGACACTGTAAAATAAAGTGTTACCTAGACTTTTTAAAAATTACAGGGTATATATATCTTTTATGTGTTCCATGTAGTGACAGGGTAAGTGTGACATTGCGGGCCGTAAATTAAAGTGGTGCTTGTTATCTCTTGTTCCATGTAGTTACAGGGTAAGTACAATAAAAATACATACACACAATCTGATATCACTGACTAATATCATAATAGTAGAATAAGTACCCCTTAGTTATATAATACTTATAAGTATAAATATTTTTTTAGAATTCTCCTGATTGTAACCCCTTTATTCCCCAAACTTTACATATTGTTCCCTTATACTTACATGTAAGTACTTTATAGGTACACTATAATTACCAAAAGTTACACTGTAAAATCACTTAAATGTACTCACTCTTTACTTGCTCTCTAAATGGGGATTTTCAATAGACATCTATTGATTTTATATATGTAGCTAGTTATAAATGCTATGTAAGCAAGGTGAAAGGATAAAAATTTTATAAATCAGAGATTAAATGAAGGAATCATGTCTTCATCTGGTTGACCTTGTGGAAAAGATGTTGACAGTCAGTCATTGAGCTTATCTAAAGATGCATGTACACACACATCTCTTTCTAATGTTTGCTGTTTGAATGTAACTTTATTTCTCCTCGTTTTGACAGTCGCCGTCGGGCTTTTGCCTTTGAATACAACAGCAGAAATCACTGCAGAGGTGAGTGTTTATGGTGATGAAGATGATGATGATGAAGATGCTGGTGATGATGATCTTATATCATGACTTCTTTTGCAGGACATTGACTGGAATGAACATAATTATCAGGAAATCAGCGAGTTCCAGTGCAAGAACAAAGACACTATCTACACTACAGCAGAAAGTCCAGATGATTCAATGATCTACTCCACTGCAGATAGTCCAGGTGATCCAGTGATCTACTCAACTGCAGATAATCCAGGTGATCCAGTGATATGGGATCCAGTGATCTACTCCACTGCAGATAATCCAGGTGATCCAGTGATCTACTCCACTGCAGATAGTCCAGGTGATCCAGTGATCTACTCCACTGCAGATAATCCAGGTGATCCAGTGATTTACTCCACTGCAGATAATCCAGACGATCCAGTGATCTACTCCACTGCAGATAATCCAGACGATCCAGTGATCTACTCCACTGCAGATAATCCAGACGATCCAGTGATCTACTCCACTGCAGATAGTCCAGTGATCCAGTGATCTACTCCACTGCAGATAATACAGGTGATCCGGTGATCTACTCCACTGCAGATAATCCAGGTGATCCAGTGATCTTCTCAACAACAAAGAGACCTTAGTGACATTTTTACTGACTGTGTCTCAAAGCAGCTTTGTGAAGTGGAAATGTAACCCACAATGCAACAGAGACAGGACAAAAACAATCCCTTATTTTAAGAAGAAACTTCAGCTAGATCTGGGTTTAAATGAGGAATCATGCACTCATCTGCTTAATTTTGTGGAACAGATGCCGAATGTCTGTCACTGGAGCTAAAGTTAAGTTCAGAGAAAGTTAGCAGTTTTTTGCAGTTGTGTGTCATATTATACTCATTACAGGTGTTATTTGTGTATTATTTGTTTTTCATTTGAAATGCAGGCATTTGCTCATCTGATCAAATGGGTTTACAGGGATATAGCTCAACATATTTTGCACAATTAAACAGTTGCGTTTACAGATGACAGATGACCGGACCAAACAAGAAAATGGAGATCGCTTCCATTAATTTTTCCCCATGGAGGGGAAACAAACAACTTTTGAAAAGAGGGATTGTTTTAATGTTCCAGAACAGCAGATCTATTAAGGAGTACGTGGAGGAGTTTTTCAACACCTGCCATCGAGCCACCTGCGATGACGTCTGCTTAATGGAGGGATTTCGGTGTGGACTGGACGAAGATCCCTGCTTCGTCATGCCCTGTGGCGATCCCTGCTGGACCTTAGAAAGTTATATCACATTCGCCCTGTGGACAGAGGGATCCCTATTCACAGTGGGTGAAGCAGAGGATGACATCAGCCTCGTCCAGCCACACCTCGAAGATATCTCGCAGCTAGACCCAGAGCTCAGCCCACCATCACCCAGCACCACGGAGACGACGATGCCTGAGCCCCCCATAGACGGAGAGCATCCAACCGTTGAGAGTGAGCCGCCTGTGATGACAGTGCCAAACATCGCCCCGGAGCCGATGCCCCAAAGGGAGTCTGACCAGGGGTGTGAGCCGGCAACCATTGGACCAGTGGGAATCTAGGTGGATCTTGAGACTGAGGACTGTTTAATAGACTGGGACTCTGAGGTACTGCTTCCCACCCTTCCCCACTCTGAATCGTCTGTATTATCATCTGTGCCTTCATCGCCGCTGGTTCAGCCCAGCATAATGGCATTATTGTCATCCTGTATAGACAGTGTATTATCGTCTTTGATTCCACCCAGCCTCCCTCACACCTCCACTACAGATCTCAGCCAGTCCCTCAGCCTTGCCTCAGTTGGTTTCCTGCCGTCCTTCGCCTTCCCCCGTGATGCCTTCCCTTGCGGTGTTGTCAAGCCTAAGGCCATGCACTCACCAACCTCGCCTAAGCGTGATGATCTCTCGGCTCCGCCTCCAGTGGCTCTTCCCTTCGCTCCACGTCGGCCCATCGATGCTACCTTGGCTCCTCTCACCCTCTGGCTCCAGCTGAGATCCCTGGCCTTGCGGTTTCACCAGGCTCCCTTGTCCCTCCGGCTTCACCTCGGTTAGCCCTCACCATGCCTACACTGCGGACATACGAGACATTCGCCAGGCTCCGGCTCTCAACCCCATTGGCTCCAGCGGGCTTCACCCTCCCTCCGCTCCACCTGGGTCCTCTGTCGCACTGGCTCCACCTCAGTCCCCGGATACTCCGGTTACACGTCGAACGTCCTCGCCTTGGTCTCCAGAGCCAGCGGTGTCACTCAGCTCCACGCTTAATCTGACTCCAATTTCAAATGATAATCAAATTTCGATCTTGTTTCTTATTAGAAAATAGTCATAAATATTGATTATTAATTCATTTAGATATTTGATTATTTTGAGTATCCCATACTTTCAATTATTCATTCATTAAGGGACCCGATGCCACACAGAGTCACACGCCCCGTGTTTACGTGGATTTCACGGACACAGCCTCACCAGTCTGATCTTGGTCAGAGGGTGCAAGGTTTGCTAATACCTCTTAAGTCGGTTGCCTACTGCTCACTCATACAAAAGAAAGTGTAGTTTATTTAGCTACTTCCGTACAACTTGCCAAGTCAGTGATAGACAGAAATCAAAAGGTCTTCAGATGACGTGCCTACTGCTCCGTTCATATGCGCCTTTAGTTTGACCTATCCTGGACACAGAGCTGCGGTAGCACCAGCCTCCTCATAATCTACTAAAATAATGATTTCAGAAAACTTCAGAATAAATCAAGATGTAACATTTATTTGTCAGGTAAAAATATATCATGCCAATTACACAAGTACATTATTAAAAGCCAATTCAGAAATAATAAATAAATGACATAATTTACTCAAAGATGACTCTAAGAGTAAGCAATGCATTCCTGACAGAGACTTACAGTGGTGTGTGAGTGTTTTCCAATGGGAAAACATTGAAACAGCACTGTATGGGGGTCGTTCCTGGTTACAGGCTTCCCCTAGACTGCTTTGTCACCTACCCTTAAATACCCAGACCAGAACAATAGGGTTGTACCAATATTTTGGGGTCAATTCATGTACCCCAGGGGGTAGCACCTGGTTTCGGGAGATATTTTGAAGATACATCACCCAGAGGGGAGAACAGGATTCTCCTAAGTTCTCAGTCTTTCTCATTAAACCAATGACTGCAATGAAATTAAGACCATTTTTCCATTCGCACTGAGACACTTAAAATGATACCAAACATGAAAAGGAAAAACAATATATTCACAAGATACATCATATGTGATATATAGACATTCTTAGTAAACTTTTGGTGACTTGACTCAGGGGGAGAGGAAGGGTGGAGGGAGTGGGGGATGCAGAGATAAGGAAAGAGAAAAGTTTGGACAGGACAATGTCCTGTGCTCTGTCTTTGCTATCTTCTGTCCAGGGTGCGTTTTATAGCTTTATTGCAGGGTGAGTTTTGTCTTAGCAGGAAAATCAGTTCTTACAGCCATCAGCTCTGGATCTGACGCGACTAACGCTGACACTCCTGAGGGAGGCAACGCAGTCGAATCCTCATTTCCAGAGGAATCAAGCCCGCCTTGTGATGCTGTGAGTGACATGACACCACCTGCTGGAGCCCCGAATGAAAACACTGGGTCCCCGGGAGGAACCAGGCACACACGGAAGCCCCACGGTTTGCGATGTGGAGGGGGGTGTGGCCCGAGGAATGCTCATCGGTATTATGCCACAGCATAACCCTCAGATCACCCTGGCCACCAGCCAAAGTATCCCCTCTCATTTAGGAAGAGATAGATTGGGGTGTGGCAGAGGGGACTCTCACACGGAGATCATTGAGTCTCGATCTATAAACATTGCGATGGTCATGTTCCCGCAATGAAAACATGACTCATCCACGAGCGCTGCCGAGCGTGATTAAGCCCAACACGCGAAACAGCGCTCATGACCGTTAGGCAGATCAATCACGCGCCCACATCCAGTAAATACACGGGCGGGCCATCTTGAAAAAGACGTGCCGCGTGCAGATCTTTTAGAGAGAGGAACAGGAACAGGACACAGAAGTGGCGTGATATACAACAAGGACTCCGTAACACATACTAAAACAGACAGGGTATAAATACACAGGTAAATGACAAAGCTAATGGGGAATTGGCTGAGTGTAATAATGAATGACAAGGGACAGCTGAGTGCAATGAAGAGACAAGGATCATGGGGAATGTAGTTCGAATGTGACAGACACCGTGGGGAAGGAGGACATCTAGTGGTGACCCAAAGAACACAACCCAGACACTGTGACATAACCCCCCCTCTACGGAGACGCTCCAAGACGTGACAGGCAAAACAAAAGTTCAGGCGGGAGGTGGACTGGTGGAGGATCAGGGGGAGGGATGGGGGGCCAGGTCCATGGAGGGAAACGGGGACAGGGAGTGACAGTCCATCTGGCAGCCAGGGCGGAGACGACAGTTCATCGGGCGGCCAGGGCGGAGACTCTCCCTCGGGCGCCCAGTGCGGAGTGGACAGTCCATCTGGCGGCCAGGGAGGAGACTTTCCCTCAGGCGGCCAGGGCGGAGCGGCCAGTTCCTCGGGCGGCCAGGGCAGAGCGGACAGTCCATCTGGCGGCCAGGGCGGAGACTTTCCCTCGGGCGGCCAGGGCGGAGACTTTCCCTCGGGCGGCCAGGGCGGAGACTTTCCCTCGGGCGGCCAGGGCGGAGACTTCCCCTCGGGCGGCCAGGGCGGAGACTTCCCCTCGGGCGGCCAGGGCGGAGACTTCCCCTCGGGCGGCCAGGGCGGAGACGACCCCTTGGGCGGCCAGGGCACTGGAACAGACACCACCGGCTCAGGAACTGGAACAGACACCACCGGCTCAGGAACTGGAACAGACACCACCGGCTCAGGAACAGACACCACCGGCTCAGGAACAGACACCACCGGCTCCGGCTCAGGAACTGGAACAGACACCACCAGCTCAGGAACAGACACCACCAGCTCAGGAACAGACACAGGCACCGGCTCAGGAACAGACACAGGCACTGGCTCAGGAACAGACACAGGCACCGGCTCAGGAACAGACACCGGCTCAGCGGCCATCTTGTCCGGAGACACAGGCTCGGCAGCGGCCATCTTGTCCGAAGACACAGGCTCGACGACGGCCATCTTGCCCGAAGACACAGGCTCGGCAGACGTGACGTGAACAGTCTCTGTAGCGGCCATCTTGTCCAAAGCCACAGGCTCGGCAGACGTGACGTGAACATTCCTGGGAATTTCTAGGATCTTGAATAGCGTCGAAAAATAATCCAACAACGTTTCAGCGGCCATCTTGTCAGGGGACACAGGCTCTGTGGCGGCCATCTTGTCCGGAGACACAGGCTCGGCAGACGTGACGTGAACAGTCTCTGGATTGGCAGACGTGTGTTTCTTCCCCCTTCTCCGTCCGTGACGGCGAGATGGTGGCTCCGATCCGTCCCTCACGAGCCCAGGGTCGAAGGGGGGCCATGGTGGAGAGTGATGTTGGATCTCCACTCGACCACCTCCTCTTCTGCGACCTCCCCGGGTCCCACGAAAAATGACTAGGCGGGTTCCCTTAAAATATTCTCTCCTCTCCAGTTCGGTGGCTGGGGAAGAGAAGTTTGAACTCATACCACTGGTTCTTGTGTGACGGAGTCCTTCTGTCACGATCCACACTTCATGAAACCAGGGAAGATCCAATAGCAGTATAATCATTTATTAAGGGTAATCCAAATCGTAGTCCTCCAGGCAGAAATCCAAAATCCAAATAAGCAATCCAACATGAGACACAAAAACAAGAACAGGCAGGAACAGGACACAGAAGTGGCGTGATATACAACAAGGACTCCGTAACACATACTAAAACAGACAGGGTATAAATACACAGGTAAATGACAATGCTAATGGAGAATTGGCTGAGTGTAATAATGAATGACAAGGGACAGCTGAGTGCAATGAAGAGACAAGGATCATGGGGAATGTAGTTCGAATGTGACAGACACCGTGGGGAAGGAGGACATCTAGTGGTGACCCAAAGAACACAACCCAGACACTGTGACACCTATTTGAGAGTGAATAACATTGTTGTCTGTGGAATGAGTGGATGGAGAGATGTTGTTTCCCCCTGCTGGTCACAACTAGTCAATGCACTGTGAAACCTGTACAAGTCTGATACCTTGCGTGTCGTTGTGAAATATTATTACATATTATTAAATGTGAATTATTATTGTCATTATTACTATATTTGTTTTACAGCCCCCGATTCAGCCTCTAAAATATCTGAACCTGGAACAGAAAACAGTGAAGCGGTGTGTAAAATCTAATTGTTGATAAGAATGTGTTTGAATGAATGACCTTCATCAAAAGCTGTAAATAATTTCTCTTTCTCAGGTTCATCAAATGCTGTACGAGAATCAAGACACCAGACTTCACATTGACTGCAAAAGCACCCAGTTACCCACAAACCCCTCTGATTCTTGTAACACTGTTTATGCTACTCCACAATTACCCACAAATCCCTTTGATTCTTTTAAAACAGTTTATGCTACTCCACAATTAGGCCTACCCATAAACCCCTCTGATACTAATACAGTTTACGCTACTGTTTAATAGTGGAGACGTCCAGTTGTTTAGAGATTAAAATCTATTTTACAAGAGTGACCTGGTGATCATCATCCTCATCGTCATGTACTGAAGTAAACAGATGATCCCGATGATGTTCATCTTTAATAATGATTATGATCAGTCATTATGTTAGTTATGAGCCAGTCATTACAGGAAATACATGTTACGGAGTGATTGACCATTTTCAGACTGTTATTTGCTCAATATACTTAAAAAAAATATATATATTTATATGTGTATAACTAAAGATAATTGTTCTTTTGCAACAATAAAGTTATTATTTTAACATTAAATCTCATTGGAAAGTAATGTTCTTATTCTTACAAACTCAGCAGCTCAAGACTGTCCAGATGAACCACTTAATGATCATCAATGATCTGTTGATTTATGTAATGTTTCATTGTCATACGCAGCTCTTGATGGTCAGTTATTCAGATGAGAACAGAAGATGGTCTGAACAGACAGTGAATGTGTTTGTGTGTCGTGATGAATCAGTCATTTGCTGCAGATCAGCTGCTGTCCGTGGTGCTGAACACCACCTGAACACTAGAGGGAGCCGCTTGAGACTCGCACTTCAATTTCTCCTTAAGTTTCACTTTCATTTGTTTGTGCTTTCCAGACAGTTTTGATCTGATTTGTTTCAAATGTCATTCAAGCAAAACTAGGTCGGAAAACTCAACAGACTGTGAGTTTATTCATGCGAATTCACTTATTTATTAAATGACATTAAAACTGTAATTAAGTAAATTCATAGCAATAATTTTGTGTATAATGTTTAATGAATTCAGATCCCAATGTTAGCTAATATTTTCAACAGCAATGACACCTTTATCATTTTCCAAGTTTTTTTTCTTTTTTCTACAGGTGTGTCTTTGGGCTGATTTCAGCAGCAAGCGAGTTAGAGTAATGCTCTGTTATTCATCTATTGTTTCAAATGACTCCACATATACACTAGGAGAATAGAGGGTTCGACAAAGACGATTATCAAATGACACTAAACATGGTGAATTCAAATGAAACACAAATATCATCATTTAAACCTCTGGTAATTCTCAATAAGAAGTTCTGTAGACATCTGACAGAAATATTCTGTAAATATTAATGTGATTAAGAGGAACACAAGTGGCTCAGTGGGAAACACTGTTTCCTCAAAGCAAGAAAGTCTTTCCTTCAGATCTGGTTTCTCTCATGATCCAAAGATGTGTGAATTACAGATGCTAAGTTGCCTAAATGTGTGAGTGGATTTTTTGTATTTATTTTTTTTAATGATTTTTGGACAAACACACACTTTCTGTAATTTGCTTTGCAGTTACAAATGGAAATTGCCATGAATGAAAATACACTGAAATAAACCTAAGTTTAAAATGAATGATTCCTGAGAGTGTTTGTTTGTATAAATTGTAATATAATATAATATAAATTGTCTAAATATAAAAATATGTCCACTATTACCACATTTGATCTAGTTTTTAGCCTTGTATTGGACGTGCAGAACTCTTTTCAACGTACGCTTTTGTGTCAAATACATTGAAAAGACGTCTTTTGGACATACTTTTGCTTAATGGGAAGAATTAGGATTAAAACTCAAAAGAAACCGAAACCAGTAACAAAACCTAAAAATATACAAATAATAACCTTATCTTAGTTTTGATTTTGATAAAAAAAAATATGACATTCATATAATGAAACTAAGTATTGTGTTGTTTAGATCAGTATATAAGCAAAGCATGTGTTGTTTGTCAGAGTAAATGAGCTCTTTTATGATGTCGTGTAGAGCTGATGTGGTTAGAGATACAGAAGAGGAAGGAAATGTTCATATTAGTTGCTGACACACATTGTTCTCTCAGTACGGAAGAGAACGACAGTAACGTTTGTCACACAGAATTTGGTCTTTTATTTAAGCGAAACGCTTGTCAAATTTCATCATGTTGGACGTCCTGCTGCTCTTTTCCAGCATCTGTACAGGTGAGTTTGAGACTCTCAGCTCTTTTACACAGAGTTTGACATCTTCTCTTGTTTTTCCTCTGTTATCACATGATCATCAGACTCATATGGATGATATTTGTAAGTTATTATTCTGGCCTGCTTATGTCTCTTGCTCACACATAACAGCTCTATATAATGATATTTGTGTTTTCAGCTGTTGTTGTTGGAGCTTCACAGACAATATCTGGATACAGAGGAGAGAGAGTTGAGATCAGATGCTCATATAAATCTGGATATGAATCAAATTCAAAGTATTTTTGTAAGGGGGAGTGTCCCATCATTGGATTTAAAAACATCATGGTTGAATCAGGATCTCCAGCTAAAGACGAGAGATTCTCTCTGACTGACGACACGACGGCCAGAGTTTTCACCGTCACCATCACTGATCTGAGAACAGAGGATGAAGGCCAATACTGGTGTGCTGTGGAGAAGACTTTTACTGATGACTATTCAGAGATTATGTTGCTGGTTAAACTGGGTAAGTGCTTATATTTATTAGAAGTGTACCTGTAGTAGAAATGAACTACAAAGGAACAGGAAAATTTGCCATCAAATAAAATAAGGCCACAATATGTTTTCAAAGCAGCTTCACAGTAATAAACAGGGAAGTAACAGTTTCATTGGTGCAAAGTTGATAAATTATAAAATCGCTTCATGTTCAGTTACAGTATGGTTGTATTGTCTATTTCTCCCATTACCCTGTGTATCAGCTGTTGCATAACTGTGCTCCATTCTCCAAATGTAGAGCGTCTGGGTAAAGCTGAGCTACTGTGACATTGACTGAACAGCCTTTAACTACTGGGAAAGATGTGTGTGTGGCGGAGGACGCTGGCCTTTTCTCATGTCTTGTCTCCTGGGGTTATTTCATGTATGTTACATGTGCAGTAGCAGCATGTGTGTGAGTGTATTGGCAGGAGAGAGTCTCTAGGCTTGCTCTACAGTAGCAGCAGTGTAGCAGATCTATTACGCCAAGAACAAACACATTAACATTGTCAAATACAATGATTATATAGAAGCTTACTCCTCAATGAAAAATTGTGTAAAAACATTTAGGTCGATTACACTGAATTATAGGTCTATGTGCGAACACTGTAATAATCAGTCATCAATGACAATTAAAAACAGCTTTATTTCAAAAACAGCTTGTTTAACATGAGCATTTAACAAATTAATAAAAGAGGCACAGTGGCTACATCACAGGTGACTTGGAAGACGTACAGTTTTTAAGTTTTAAAAAGCTTGTACGTTTTAGAGCTTGAGAAAGTACATACTGTTTGTCACAAAGAATGCTTTTCTCTATTTTTAGAGCAAAAACCAACACCACCACCTTTGTCATCTTCTTCATCTTCAGCACCATCATCATCATCATCATCTAAACCATCATCATCTTCACCATCATCATCATCTTCACCATCATCATCATCTTCACCATCATCATCATCATTTTCACCATCTTCATCATCATCATCTTCATCTCTGATCATCGGCGTGATTCTGCTTCTGCTCATCATTGGATTCATGTTATGTATAGTGACTCTCTACAAGAAGCATCAGACTCGAGGTAAACCAGCCAACAATGTTTTCACAAGTTTATCATAGTCATTTATTTGTCAGAATAATGTTTATAGTTGTTTGCCAGTCGATTACATTGTTGTCTGTGGAATGAGTGAATAGATGTTGCTTCCCCCTGCTGGTCACAACTAGTCAATGCAAGTCTGATATATTTAGAATCAATGTGAATTATTATTGCCATTATTTATGACTATATTTAATGTACTATATTTATTTTACAGCCCCCGATTCAGCCTCTAAAATATCTGAACCTGGAACAGAAAACAGTGAAGCGGTGTGTAAAGTCATAAGAAAGTGTTTGAATGAATGACTTTCATCAAAAGCTGTAAATAATTTGTCTTTCTGTTCTCAGGTTCCTCAACCGGTGTATGAGGAGATTAAAGACACCAGACTTCACATTGACTGCACAACCACCCAGTTACCCACAAACCCCTCTGATTCTTGTAACACTGTTTATGCTACTCCACAATTACCCACAAACCCCTTTGATTCTTTTAAAACAGTTTATGCAACTCCACAATTAGGCCTACCCATAAACCCCTCTGATACTAATACAGTTTATGCTACTGTTTAATACATGTTATGGAGTGATTGACCATTTTAAGATTGTTATTTGCTCAATATACTTAAAAATATATATATTTATTTGTGTATAACTAAAGATAATTGTTCTATTGCAACAATAAAGTTATTATTTTAACATCAAATCTCATTGGAAAGTAATGTTCTTATTCTTGCAAA
Organism: Leuciscus leuciscus; assembly: GCF_965113295.1. Lineage (NCBI taxonomy): Eukaryota > Metazoa > Chordata > Actinopteri > Cypriniformes > Leuciscidae > Leuciscus > Leuciscus leuciscus. The sequence goes on from NC_138727.1 coordinate 59,096,350, forward strand.
CTCAGCAGCTCAAGACTGTCCAGATGAACCACTTAATGATCATTAATGATCTGTTGATTTATGTAATGTGTTTCATTGTCATACGCAGCTCTTTATGGTCAGTTATTCAGATGAGAACAGAAGATGGTCTGAACAGACAGTGAGTGTGTGTGTCGTGATGAATCAGTCATTTGCTGCAGATCAGCTGCTGTCCGTGGTGCTGAACACCACCTGAACACTAGAGGGAGCCGCTTGAGACTCGCACTTCAATTTCTCCTTTATAAGTTTCACTTTCATTTGTTTGTGGTTTCCAGCAGGTTTTGATCTTATTTGTTTCATATGTCAAGTCAAGTCACCTTATACACTTTTAACAATGTAGATTGTTCCAAAGCGGCTTTACAGTGATAATAGGATATTACAGTAACAGATATTGTTTGGCTTTACAGCAGCTCTAGGATAAAGTTATTGTCCAGCTAAAGTTAGTTTTGATTGATTCACTTCTGTAGCAACGATCATTAATTAATTTAGGGGCCGCTAACACAACACCGTTTTAATAGAAAACTCTTAAAGGGATAGTTCACTTTGAAATTAAATTTTGGTATGTTTTAGCTTACCTCAAGGGCATCCAAGATGTAGGTGTCTTTTTTTCCGCAGTAGTTTCAATTTTGATATTTTTAGGTCAAACCGTTCTTGTCTGTCAGTCATATAATGCAGGTCGATGGTCACTATCTCAAAGAGCATGCACAGAGTCCAAATGAAACAATTCCCCATCGTAAGTACACATTGATGGCCTAAGACACGAAACTAGCGGCTTGTGTGAGAAAACGAACAGTATTTATATCGTTTTGACCTCTTATACACAGACACTGAGGGCGCACTATAGATATATATATACACTAGATGTCGCCTTAAAGGAGAACTCCGGTCAATTTTAACATTGAGCTAAATTTTTGGTCAATTTGGAGTGCTGTCAATACAGAGAACAACGACAAAAATCGGTGTTGCCTACACCGTGTTATCCTCTTTTTAAAATGTGCACCCTGTTGACTTCAATGGGGCAATATTTAAACCTGCTTTTAGCCTCTTAACATCCTTGATGTGTCATTACAAGTGCACAGGTCATGTGAGTGATTCCTTCAGAGTGAACACGAGTGAATCTGACTGCAGTAGATGTGAAAGATATGAACTAACCCTTTAAGTTCTTTCTGCACAAACATCATTCATTTGAATGTCAGAAAACGCAACAGATTGTGAGTTTTATTAATGCAAATTCACTTATTTATTAAATTACATTAAAACTGAAAGATGTAAATAATTTGTAATTTGTTACATTTATATACACTGTTAACTCTTGCTGTAAAAAAAGGCCAAATTCTGACAGTATCATACCATTTTCCATTAAAACAGTAATATACCGTAGAAAAAAAATGCATTCTGGGTCATATTTGTCGTTTTTGAGAAAATAGCCTACAGGAATATACTGTGAATTAACATCGATCAAAGTCGACACTCAGAGGCTGTTTTTCCAATCACACCCTATACCCTCATTCACTATTCCCTACATTAGTTCACTAATATAGTCCCCTTGAATGTAAAGAAGTGAGTGAATGGAGACACTGATGAACTCCTGATAAGCAGAATCACTGAAGGACAGAGAAACAAGAACAGAAAAAAGAGAAACACAAGAACTACAACTGACTTCCAGCAACACTGAGTGTGAAACCAGTTTACAAACCAGTTTAACATTTATTTCATACATGTTCAAAAGTTATTGTTGAGAATTAACATATATTTGGTTGTTGATGTTTTATTGAAAATAAAGTTATTATCACCATGATGGAGATCAGTGTTTGCTTTAGTTGGTCTCTTGACCCTTGACCCAGAATGCATTTTTTTTTCAGCAAAAAGTACTAAATGGTTTAGCTCTGCAGTACTTGAGCGAGCTCTTAACGCATTATAGTCCTTCACGTCTATTGCGATCTCAAAATTCCGGCCAGTTGATAATACCTAGAATATCAAAATCGACTGCTGGCGGTAGATCCTTCTCCTATTTAGCTCCAAAACTTTGGAACAGTCTTCCTACCATTGTCCGGGAAGCAGCCACACTCTGTCAGTTCAAAGCTAGACTAAAAACACATCTCTTTGACCTAGCTTTCACATAATACATTATAGACTTCTATAATTCAATGTTAGGCTGCATAGATTAGGTCAGCTGGAACCGGGAACACTTCCCATAAATCCTGATGTACTCGTTACATCATGAGAAGAATGGCATCTACGCTAATTTTAGTGTCTTTGTTTATCCCGAGGTCTTCCCGCAGCCTGCCGTATCCAGGCCGTATCCAGATGAAGGGCCTTCGCCTGGACCTGATGACAACGCAGTGCTGAAGTGCCAACTAGTCTCTCCCTATGGAGGATCCCTTTACCACTCTACAGATAAAGCGTCGTCGGGAAAACTCAATTTGCGTATCTACACCGAATTGATCAAATAAAATAAAATTCTGAATCAAAAATTATAAGGAAACACCAGTACTTTGTTTAACCAGTATTTGCGTGTAAAGTCTGTGTAGAGAGAACGGTGTCGTCTTAGCGGCCCCTAATTTAATAACAAATGATTGTTGCGACGGAAGCGAATCAATCAAAACTAACTTTAGCTGGAAAATAACTTTATTAAAGAACCGCTATAAAGCCCAAATTATCTCTGTTACCTTAAATTATACGTTTATCTCTGTAAAGCTGCTTTGAAACAATCTACATTGTTAAAAGCGCTATATACATGAAGATGACTTGACTTGACTTGACTATAACATTAGTTTTTCTCTGGCTGCTGTAACTGTGTGTTTTTAAAACACATTTGTTATGGCAAGAAAAAGCCAAGAGAAAGTTGATCAGGTGTTTTTGACTGTAGAGATGATGGCATAATCATCCTGGACATGTCTAATTCACTGATCTAATTCACTACGTAAGCTTTGAATTTATCAGTATTTAATAATTATCATATATATGTTAATCTACAACATGAAATACAGCAATGTTTCTGTAATCAGTTATTCTGAAGAATAATGAAATCATAAAGTGCATTAAAACATTTTTACCACCTGCTTAACTCAGACAAATAGTGATGTTACGTCTGACACCGACGCTCCGAAGCTTGCTTCAAACTCGAACGGTCCTTGCAATGAACCACTGCTTCGGAGCTTGTATCATTACGTCACTAGTCACGTGAAAATGACTTCTGAAGCAAACACACTGGTTCACTCCTGTAGTGAACCACCTTTGACAGCCCAATCCAGTGTTGACAGGTTTGAAACCTGGCGGCTGTATTTCTTATAAAAGTGAAGCCAAACCATGGCAACAGTAGTCGGTGTCAGTAGTCGGTGTCTCTAAAGCTGGTGAAATTGTTTAAAAAAAAAAAGATATCACCTTTCACCAAAGACAAAGAAAATAATATTTCTGAATAAAAACCATACCATTTAATGAACACTTTGTCTAAGCCTTCTGCATGTACCCAAAGCACACCATCTGCCACATTTTTTTATTATTAATTAGAGAACATATGAACATTGTTGCATAAAAATATGCATCAAAGACAGAAACTTCAAAAACCCTCTGCTACATTATACAAGTACAACCAGTTACACAAGCACATCCTTTTCAACATACAAAAATATCAGTCCCACCAAGTTAACAAGTTATAGAGTTCTGCTTCCCACAGCTAAACAAGATAAAGCTTTCACACATGATACTGCCCTGCAAAAAAAAAAAAAAAAAAAAACTATAGAAACCATTACCGAAATTCTATTGGATTTAATGGTTTTCATGAGAATTTTATTGGTTGTAATGGGAATTATAGTGGTCTCTGTGAGTCTCTACTGATATGTGTTGGGTTCTATTGGTGGGGGCATTAAATCCTAATGGAATATGTCCCAAACACACTACAAAAAAGAATTCTGTAGTGGTTTAAATGGTAAAAGCCAATGGTTCCTATTGGTATTTTAATAGAAACCATTAGTATTTCTGTGATGGTTTCCAACTTTTTTTAAGCTGGTCTGATCTTCTGTCATTGTCTAAAGAAATAATTACACACACACATCATGGTTAATGTTTTATTATCAAGGTGAACACATGAAATTCATCAGTATCTGTAAAATTCACCTACATAAATGAGTTTCACAGCACTAACACTGTTTCAGCTTTGATCGCCTCGGTAAACACGTAATAAACGGGACGTTGACATATAAGCCTATTTGCATTTTATGGTTGTCAGCTTTGTTGCATTACATTTACTTCACCAGGAGATGGTGCTGCAATTTCTATATAAATGAAGCTTCGAGTAATGAACCATTTTCGACACAATTGTATCAGAAAGCAATAATGCTTCGAAACGCTTCATTTGGCCATCACTACAGACAAACACAGACATCAACAATCAGCACATGAATCTCAACAATGGTGACAAGCAAAACTTTCATGTCACAATGCATGCTGGGTTCCAGGATAGTATAAAACTCCCAGCATGCACTGCTGCATGAATGAATAAATAACAAAATTATTGCCACCATTGTTGAGAGACGTGCAGATTTTTTATATCTCTGTTTCTACAACACAATATAGCTCTGTTTCTTTGGTTGTGCATAATGTGTGAAAACAATGTGTCAATGTAACTCATTACTGTAGTTTCATAGTGCTGGTAATGAAACACTTTTGATAGAGGAATAAACTCTGAATGAGATTAGTGAATAAACAGGCTATATGACTTTTTGTCATCATAATCAATACAACAAACTGCATGAGTGTGAGCACAAGTGTGACCTGCTAAAACACAGTTCAAACAGCAAGAGAGAAACTAATATTAAAAAGTCAAGAGTCCAGAACCCAACTAAAGCACTGATCTCTATAATGGTAACTTCAAACAAAATATTTTCAATTAAACATCTCAATAATAACTTATGTAAATGTGTGACAGAAATAAAGTCATACTGGGTAATAATAAGTGTAATAATGTATAATGTAAAAATCTCTATTTTCTGTTTGTGTGTTCCTCTTTCCTTCAGTGATTCTGCTTGTTAACAGCAGGTGTTCATCACTAATGCTCAACAATCACTTACATATTCACTTAATTATCTCACTGCAACACTGTCTCAATGTTACTTTTACTCTTTTTAGTGTGGATTTCCCTGTGGTGTTGAAAGGGTTAACAGTGTAAGATAAAAAGACACACCCCATAAAATGTATTTTAACAGTAATAAACTGTAAGTTATGAAACTGGTTTACTGTAAAATGTATTTTTTTGGGTCACCATTGTGCAGAAGAGTAGAGCCTGTGCTTCAGTCCAGGAGAAGATCTACAAACATTGATGATTTGCTGCATGATGCTTTAATTAACAGGCGGTGACTGTGTAGTTGCTGGTCCAGTGGAAATATTTTTATGTACAATATTTTTTTAGTGGTCTCAAATGAAATAAGTTCACAGTAGTGATGGGCAAATGAAGCTTTGGTGAAGCACTGAACCACTTAGAAGAATTGTTTTGAAAATGGGTTCATTACTCGAAGCTTCAGTTACAGTGACCTCGTCTGGTGAAGTGCCAAGGCTATCCCGGGAGTGGAAGGAGGCTTTAAGACCAGTGAAATAAATCTAGTGCACGCACCTACCACGTGCTGCGAACCACTCAGGTGATTCATTCCGAGAATGAAACAGTTGCTGCTTCGGACGTCATATGTCACGTGATTTTTCCGTACCAAAGCAACCTTCAGAGCAGTGCTTCAAATAGAATTGTAGTTAATGGTTTGAAGCACGTATCAAAGCTTCAGTGTCAGACTGCCATCACTAGTTCACAGTAATACTTTGCTCACATTATTTGTGCATTATAAATTGTAGTTAATACGTTTAAATGACAGTTGGTCAATTTAAGGCAGTCGGTTTCTGCAAGTGAAATTAGTTAACTCGAGTTTTAATTTTGTGCATTTTTACAGTAACATACTGAAGATTACAGTAAAGAACTGTACAATTAACAGTAAATTACTGACAACAGTGTTGCCAGTATTTTACAGTAAAAAAAGCCTGGTAAGGTCTTACAGTGCAGTATGTTAGAGTGCTCTTTATTGCTGAGCGGTAGAGCAGTTTCCTACATAGATTGTTCTTTAGGACACGCAGAAAGTACGCTGATGGGCCTTTTTGACAGTAGCTGTGGTATTGTCTGAGCAGGAGAGATTGTCTTGGCTTGTATTGTCTATTTATTGTGCCTCCTGCTTTGTTGGGGGGTTATTTCATGTATGTTATATTTTTCTGCAGAAGCAGGTCTGTGAATGTACTGGCAGTAGCAGCAAAAATCAACAGAAGATTAGACCAAATACATAAACATTGTCACGTCCATTACCATGCCAATCTCTCTGAGACTGAACTGCTGTTGTTCGCATATGTTTCCATCAAATGTCACTGTCAGATGAAGCATGTGTGAAGTATTACTTACACTTCTCGATTTATAACACACACTCTCGCTCTCTCTCTCTCTCTCTCTCTCTCTCTCTCTCTCTCTCTCTCTCTCTCTCTCTGAGGAAGTGGGCGTCTCTGTCACATTCATCTCTTCATGTTAAACATGTAACCAGGAAAGAAACACTCAAAACTCTTCTGAACACACACCGAGAGCTTCAGAAGAACTGAATCTACTAACAACAGAGAAGATCATTTAATAAGAGAGAAGAATGAAGATCATCTGGACTTTCACTCTGCTGATGATTCCTGGTAAGAATCTGATCTCAGAGTAAATCATGAAAAACAGCACAGATTCGATCTTTTCAGTCTTTTACTTCAGTTCAAGTTGTTCTATTGACTGTTGAAGAAAGTTCATTTCTGTGTATATTAAAGTGTTTTAATGCTGGTTTGTTGTAGGTGTCGTGAGCTCCATGAGTGTGACAGGATATTCTGGAGGCGGAGTCACAATCAAATGCAAATATGATAAAGGATATTCAGATTATATCAAGTATTTTTGTAAAGGACAGTGGTCAAAGTGCACAGACCAAATCAAGACTGATATTAAAGATAAATGGGTTAAGAATGATAGATTCTCTCTGTATGACAACACAAGATCAGAAGTCTTCACTGTGACCATCAGAGATCTGAGAGAAGAGGATTCTGGGACGTACTACTGTGGAACTGAAAGGGTTGGAAACGATTTATACACTGAAGTGAATCTGAAGGTTTTAACAGGTGAGTTAATGGGCCCCTCAAACTCATGATGATCTCCACAACATCACGATACTCAACACTGACTGTAATTACTGACGTTCACATGTGTAACTCATAAAAGATGCCATAAATAACCTTTATTTGTCTCCTGGTGTAACACTCAAAATATTCTTAAATGGTGCCAACAGCAAAGTGATCAGATATTTGTTTATTGAGAACAAAATGAGAGTTGTTATTCAGGTATTCCCTACGTCAGGGGTCCTCCACTCTGGCCCTCGATGTTCAGAGGCTCACTCTCCTGCAGAGTTTAGCTCCAATCCACCTGAACAAGCTAACCAAGGTCTTCAGGATTACCAGAAAGCTAGATGCATGTGAGATTAATCAAGGTTGAAGCTAAACTCTGCAGGAAAGTGGATCTCGGGTAACGTTGACCTACGTTATGGGGAAATGTTTTGGTCCAATGAGTAACATTTTTCACCTTTTTCTTTTTTTATGTAAGAACGTTAGGTTTATGGGATAGTTTGTATGGTGTAAAAATCATTGTCTATGGAAAGTCCCCATAAAACATTGAAACCTGTGTGTGTGTGTGTGTGTGTCTATGTAACTAACCATAGTGCATTAAAAATGACTAAATCTCCTCTTATGGCCACCCTCGCATGTTAGCTTTGTAATGGACAGTTATTTTTAAATGATATGCAGATTAATGTGGTTGTTAGAGTGTTAGAGTTTTTTTTTTTTTTTTTTTTCTTCTGTCACATGCACACTCTGCCTCTTTCACACTCTGAGGGTGCATCTAAATCAGCTTCCTATGTGGTGAATGAGTATATCATGTACATAAATTTGGGCACTGGTAAGGACAGTAAGTACCCTTGCTTACTACACATTGGGACACTGATTGCCAAGTCCCCATTGTGCAACATCACTGTCCTTCTGATGTTATTTAAAGTCCATTATAACAAATAATTTGCTTGTTACTTATACGTACAACATTGCAGGCATAGATCCATTCTAAATGCTTGATTATGTTCATTCAAAACATCTAGCTTGTGTCATTATGTGTAGTGAGTTGGTTCATGTGATTTGTGAACTTCCATTAAGGGAACATAGTGAGCATTGATGCTTCCTGGTTTTAACAGTGCATTGTGGGACATTTAGGGAGCAAACATTTCCGTGCACTGGTAGGATTTTGCAATTTGAGACAACCCTTAAAATGTCTGACTCCCTAATCAGTGTCCTGACTACTGAAATAGGGAGCTGATTGAGACACACCCACAGTCTCCCACTCACACTCTGATCACTCGCACCTGCAGCCAATCACCCGCTCATTTGGACTGACATTAACCCAACACAATTGCACTTATTCATGGTCTGGCCTTGTTGTCAACGTTGTTGTGGCTAGAGATGTATGTTTTATGAACTCACCTTTTGGACTGGGAAATTGAAGGTTTTGTGGAGGAGGTTTAGGAATATTGCCACCAGACATCATTTTTGGAGTGGGCTGAAAAACATCGGCCTATGGATGCCAGCAGGAGATTCCAGCATGTACCGGGCAAAGTATCTGGACATTGTGCTGAGTGGTGCACCATTTACCTTTGGAGAGTTGGAGAACGACATTGCCACACAGCTACAGTCATCCCAGCCCTCTTCCACCATCATGTTGCCATCAATCATTTACATTGAGCCAATCCCCACCACAGACCCAGAACCGGTGCTGATGGCAACCACATACGGTCCTCTACCGAGGCAATGCCTGCCACCATGTCTGTTCCATAGCCAAAGCCAGGGGTGCCCAATCCTGGTCCTGCCGATCGACTGTCCTGCACAGTTCATCTCCAACCCTAATCAAACACACCTGAAGCAACCAATTAAGGTCTTCTTCTTCTTCTTCTTGCTTTTTTACGGCAGATCGCAGACAGATATGTGCATTACCGCCACCTATCTAGGAAATGGACCATTGACACAACTATAACCTCTATTTACCCGCACAGAGGCTTCATAGAGTTTCATCCGGCGCTGCGTGTTCAGCTCCTCCGTCTACTCTCAGCCCCCATGACAGGTAGAAGAAGAAACCAATTAAGGTCTTCAGGATCACTTGACAATTAAAGGCAGGTATGTTTGATTAGGGTTGGAGATGAACTGTGCAGGACAGTCGATCGGCAGGAGCAGGATTGGGCACCCCTGGCCAAAGCAGTCTGACCAGGTGTGTGAGACAGTTTTTTCCCTCTGTGCCTGTTGGAAATTTGGTGAAGCTAGATGAAAAAGTGGAGTGTCAGCTTCATCCTTCAATGTTGGAGAGTTGTGTTTCCAAAGTCAGAAAAACCTGCCTGTTCCCAATCCCTTCCTCCTGTGTTGGTTCCGGTTAGTTCCAAGTCCCACCTTGCCTCCCACTCCCACCTCGCCTCCCACTCCCACCTCTTCTGCCTGTCCCATGTCGGCCAAGGAGGCTGTTTCTGAACTCTGCCTGTCCTGTGTTGACGAAGGAGGCTGTTTTTTTTAACACTCTGTCCTGTTACAGCCAATGAGGCCATTTTGTAACCCTTTGCCTATGCTACCTAGTTCTTCATCCCTGTCTCTGTTGACTCCCTTCAGCTCATTCTACGCTGGCTACCCTTGGGCTTCTTGTTCACCAGCTCCACCCTTGTATGTTGACCCCCTTGTTCCACATCAAACCTCCAAGCCCTTCACTCCACCTTGGCCTGTCGACCAGCCGGCTCAACCTTGACTCCTCATTCTCTTGGGTCCACCTGGGACCATCGTCCCTGCAACTCCACTAAGCTTCCTCGTTCCTCTGGTTCACTCTGCCTATGTTATGGACTTCCGGTCCTTCAGCTATGCCTTGTTCCTTCACCCCCTCAGCTCTGTCAGGCCTCTTCTTCTCTCCAGCTTCACCTTGGTCCTCTGCTGCACTGGCTACCCTAATTTCTCCAGCACCCTGGCTCCACCCCGTTCACTCATCACCTCAGGTCTGCCTTGGCCTCCAGATCCATTGTGTGTCACCTGGGCTCTTTGGCTCCACCTGGGTCTCCACCTCCACAGCTCCGCCTCAGTTAGTAATGGTTGTTTCCGTCAGGTATTTCCACTAAGGCTCCAGCATGGCTCCTCCCTCCTTCGAATTCAGTGGGCCAACATCCTAGTTCTCCTGCTGGCGGTTGCTCCCTGGCTCCTCCCACCACTCTTCCAGCGATCGCCTAATCATTTGGACTGGCATAAAGCCAACACACTTGCACTCACTCATGGTCTGGCCTTGTTGCTATTGATGTATGTTTCTTGGACTCATCTTTTGCACCTGTGTTTATTTTTGATGGACAAACTTTCCTGAGTTTAGAAGATAAGTGAATTTTTTTTATTTTTTTGGGACTTTGTTGGACACTCACCTTTATTTCTTTCCTGTGCCTTGTTTTGTGGATTTAGAAGCCCTGTTTCTTTAAATTGAGGTTTGTTTTCCTGGTTTTTGTAAAGACTGATATCCTGAGTTTTGGCTTTGAGCAATATTAATAATATATAGTATTAGCCAAGTATAAAACAGTGAAAGTATATGGTCCCAGTAAATAGCTGTGTGTGTGTGTGTGTGTGTGTGTGTGTGTGTGTGTGTGTGTGTGTGTGTGTGTGTGTGTGTGTGTGTGTGTGTGTGTGTGTGTGTGTGTGTGTGTGCCTTTGAAAAAAAAAAAAATTCTGTTGTGTTTTGCAGGTCAAAAAATCGGGACAATACAAGGATATACAGGAGGACATGTCCTGATAAACTACAAATATGAGATGAAAAACACAAATCCTGTGAAAGAAGTCTGTCAAACTGCAGCAGATCAGTGTTTTACTGTGATAAACACTAACAGTAGAGCAGGATGGAAACATGACAGACAATTCTCCATTCATGATGACAGATCTGCAGGACTCTTACTTCTGTTTATCAGAGATCTGAATGAGAACGACTCTGGAGAATATAAGATTATAGTAAAAGTTTCTGAAGATTACAGTTTCTTCTCTGAGTTTAATCTGGACATTAAGAAGGGTGAGCTGCTTTCAGTCATTTATGCATTATTTGACAGAATCCATGAATATATCTGGTGATTGTAACATTGCTGCACTTTATCTGGATCTTAAACAGATGATTGTTGTGTGAAGAGCATCAGTCTATCAGCTTCTGCAGGAGGATCTGTGAACATCAACTGCAAATACCCACAATCCCACATTCATGATGTGAAGTTTCTGTGCTGGACATCTGGAGCTGTTCTCTGTGCTAAAGAGACGTCTGTGAAGGAGAGCAGAAGATGGAGGGATGAGGGAAAGATCCAGCTGTATGATGACAGAGAACAGCAGCTCCTGACGGGAAGCATCAATCATGTGACTGAAGAAGATTCAGAATACTGGTGTGGAGTTCAGTCTGATCAAGGACACAAGATCTTCATCACACGAGTCCTGATCAATGTTACAGGTACAGATGCAGATCACTGTGTGTCATGTGTCATGTTTGCAGCTGATCATGTTTAACCACAGGATTATTTTTAATTTGGATGTTCTTTCTGTTCAACAAAGCAAAACCACAAACAGTTAAAAAGAGGAAGTATAAAAACAAAGTACAGTTTATATGTTTGTAGTTTATGAAGGTAAAAGTGCAGCTTTGTGTAAAACAATGATGCTGTTCTGAACAATGAGAAAAAGTCCTTTTACCACACTTTTACTATAGTTAACTCCAGTTTAACAGTGTTCATCAGTAACTCTGCTATACTGTATAATTCAGTGTGAAACCACAGGCTTCAATTCTGGAAACTCAAACTAACAGCTCACGATTCTCTGTCTGTGAGTCACCAAACATGAATTCTGGGTAATGAATGTGTAAATGACATCAGTAACACGTATCATGAGAAAAGAGATGTCAAGTTCTGTGTGTGAAAAAAACATTGTTTTATTGTTTTATATACAGATGTTTTAGAAACAACATCACCACCATCATCCTCATCAGCATCATCATCATCATCATCATCATCATCCTCCTCATCTTCCTCCTCATCCGTCTCATCAGTTGAATCTCCACCGCAGAGAATGTGTATAAAATGATTCATTTAAAAGGACAGGCAGATGTGCAGTAAATATGACACAAGATGAACATTGAGCTCCAAATGAATGACAAATGTTCATTGTAATGTCACAGGGAAAAAAAATCACCTAGATGAGTCTGTTTGTTTCTTTAAACATTTTATGCAGGTTTTTTTTTATTTTAGTTTTTTTTTTAGTTTTTTTTTTGCCACAGTTGCTTACTTTTTTGTTGTTGCTTGAATTTAAGGCATAAGACATTAGCGCAATATTTTCTGTAAAACTGCTTTGAAACTTTGAATGTGAAAATCAATATGAAAATAAAAATGACCTGAATCTTAAAAACTTATCTTTTCTTATATAGTTTGACTGGATCATCTAGATTTAATCTGAGATCAAACTTTTTACTTTACAAATTTTTTATCTAAAGGTGAAGTGTGTATTTTATGTCTCACTAGCATCATCAAACACTATTCACTCAAAATCTTTTCATTGGTCAGACAAACCGATAGTCCCGCCCAAAACTTTTGTTATTATAGAGCTCAGTCAGACTGACCAAGTAATCAATTTAATACAGCGCTAAACATGATGTCAAGAGGGCATATTTGTTTTTAAAGGTGACAAATTATGCCCCTTTTCACAAGATGTAATATGATATTTTGTGTGTGTCCCTTTAGATGCAAATGAGCTGCTGATCCCGGCCCCTGTTCTGAAGGCTGACGATCCTTTACACGAGATTCGGATAACAATAACAAACGCAAATTTCACTCATCTACAATCTCAGAAATAACCAGTAGGGGAATGAAGCCTTACAGAGAGACTCCGGAAGAGGTTTTAGAAGCACCTGGACGTTTCTGAATAGTTAGTGAATAATGTATGTAGTTGTTGTGGAGTTAAATTGATTCATGTAATTCTTACATGAACCGTCATGTTTAACTTCTACACAAGTTGACACAGTTCCCTGAGGTCTTTATAAGACAGCTGTGACATGTTTTAGTGCTCGTCTGTGCAGCAACGACAGAACAGTTTCATGCTTTGCTGGAACATTTGCCATTGCGTTAGAACTGGTCACTGTTGTTGCTTTTGTAAACCAAATGTCGGGTGGAAACGTGCAGATTAAGGGCCGGTAATATTATAATAATATCCACTTTCTACATCAGAAGGGGAGTGAATTAAAAAAAGTTAATGGGTTGTCACTTTTCATGTTTTCAGGGTTGATAGATGCACCTGGGACCCGATTATAGCACTTAAACACGGAAAATGTCTGATTAAGTTCAAAATATGAGGAAAATATTTAATATTTTAAAGGTGTGATTTTTGAAATATGCTTCTAGGCAATGTTGATATTTGAAATCAACCCAATCACATCCCTTCTTTGCTCCGCCTCCAAAACTCACAATCTAATCCTAACAGTCCTGCTCCGAGTCGGTCTCAAACCTTGATCCCCCTGCGAGCGAGTCGAGTTCACTAACAATGACACTAAACACCGCATTCACTAAGGGTGTACTCACACTAGGCACGGTTGCCATGAACCGGGCCCGAGTACGATTGTCCCCCCTCCCCACTCCCCCTCTGTCCTGCACTCACATAGGGTTTCAGCATTCGTGCCGGAGCACGCTTACTTCATTATGGTGCGACGGTTTCGGGATAAACAGGAAGAGCGGCATTCTCACTGAACACAATGGAGTCCAGCACGGTTAGCGCTCACACTGCATGCGAACCGCGCCCGAGTCCAACTGAACCGTGCTCTGGCCCACCTCTTCCAAGCGGGCCAGGGCCGGTTAATCGAGCCGCGCCCGGGCACGGTTCGGAGCACTCACACTAGTCAAACGAACCGCGCTTTGGTGGTCAAACGCACTCGGGCACGGTTCAAACTGGCTAGTGTGAGTACACCCTAACAGTCGTCAGAGCGACTCTCACTAACAGAAGTGCAGCAGAATAATGCTTCCCGAAAAATAAAGCGCAGATGATGAACGAACGACAGGGAAACACAAAAAATGAACGTACACTACACAATAGTAAATTACAAACAAGAGTTGTTAGTTGTTAGTACAGCACAGCAGCTCCAGACACACAATGACACTCAAACCCAGTGTTACTCACAAAGTTCTTTATTTATTTTTAGTTTTTTACTGGCGTATAAAATCGGTGCTGCTCTTTCTCAGTAATGCATTTAGTCAAAGGCATTGTACAATACCAGTCTATGAAAGATCAAATTGGGGAAAAAAAATATAAATCATAATCTATAATTGGTGGATCAGCCATTAAAGGTGAGTGACGCCTCATTTTATAAATGTGCAAAATTAAAATTGATGTATTCAATACTGTATTCATGCAGTTACCATGGAAACCACTGCTGTTTTCATTATCAGTAAAAGTAATTTGATGCAGTGAACAGACACTTCATTAAACTTTTAAGTCAGTTAAAAACGTTCTGGTTCTGAAAAACAGCTTTGGCTTTGAAATAATAGAATAATTCTGTTGAAATATCTTTAAAATAACACTAATACTGAGTTTTATCTGCATGTGTTTGTTCTGTCATGTTCGTGTGAACCATGTGTTAAGTAGTTTCACTTCCCTTTTTATTAACTTTTAACTGGAATGTATTAATTAATATATTGTTGGAAGAAGGTTTTATAAATGTTCTCATAATGTTGGGAGAAAATGTTCTTTGAACAACTTCCTGAAACATCCTTTAAACATCAGAATGACAACGAACTTCAGATGAAAAAGGGTTTGTTTGTGGGGGAAGTTTTATAGCCTGTCCCATCGTTATTTTTCCTAACTTTTCTCTTAAATGTATGTAAAGTTTATGCAAGCTTTAAAATTAAAAGCTTTCAAAACAATGTTCATGAAATCGTCAAGTATTGTCATTAGTATTTGATGAATGTTCTCATAATGTTAGTAGAAAACATTCTCAACATCATTCTTCGAACGTCCTTTAAATATTAAGGGTCACTATAACTTCTTGGCATAAAATGTCTTAAGGTTGGATGTTACTCACCAAAATCCAGTTTTACAATCCTCAGTGTTCATGTGCATCCATCTGAAGTCTAACCACTGATCAGAAGTGTGTTTCGTTATTAATTCATACATTGTGCTACTGATCATGTGATACGCTTGTGAAAATCTGATTTTCTGAAAAAAGAAAACATGTTGTGATCAGAAAGTTATTTACTACGGTGTTATTCAGACGCTCACAGACATCGACAGTCAGCAAATGAAACTCAACAATGGTGTCATGCTTCATGCCAGCATACAAAACTCATTCCCGGCTCCCAGCATGCATTGCGGCACAAGAAAATTATGCAGATTAATCATTTTACTATTTACATATGAATAGTTTTGGATTGTCACCATTATTGAGGTTTGTAAGAGGAGTGTTGATGTCTAAGTGTGTCTCAACTTTTACACAAGAATTGGTAGCGTTTCTGAAAGTTCTCGAGCAAATATCACAATGTCTGAAATTATTATGTTGTATGTAATGCACATTATTACATTACATACAACAGCATTTTGTAGTTGCATGTCACTCATTGCAGGTGTGATTTATTTGTGTGAAATGCAGGCACTGTGTCATCTTATCACTCGCATTTAAAGGGATAACGCTCAATATATTTTACTAATTAAATGAGAAGCAGAAAACAGACTCAAAGAAAATAAAGACAAACTAATCAGAGCTTCACAACTGACAGGATCAAGTCATAATACAGATCTTCAACCTCACTATCTCGTTCTCTCTACTGTATGTTCATGTGTACAAATATATGTTTTCTCATATAGCAGCACCTGTACATATGTGTATTATATGGCAATTCCCCTTTAACCTGTGCATCTGTACAGTGTGAAAAGTGCTTTACAAATGAATAGAATGTACAGCAATAGTATCTTTCAGACAGAAATGTAATATATTTAATTCAACTCTAATCATTGACTAAAAACATGAGCTTAATGATTAAGTAAAGTGTGAGTGTTTTCTGTAGTTTATGCAAACTAAAAGTATTCATGAATACTTCAATAGAGAGCGAGAATGTGGAAATTGAGGGAAATGGAGACGGGAAGTAAAGTGAAATTATGAGAAGTGTGTTCGCTTACTACTTCATGTTATTGTAATATTTATTTTCATACAAAAGCAGGAGAATAATAAAGTGGAACTTATAACAATTGATTACAGTCCTAAGTGAAAAACTTGCTCAGCCATGTGGGGCCCAAATGGGTTTACCCTGGGATATCTAACTGGGACCCAGCCAATTTTGTCCTCAGTTTCCATGTTGCCACATGGGTTTGCCCAGATGAAATGAACACTGCTTAGTGTGCACACTACAGGCTGTTAAATGTAACACTGAATCAGTGTTGGCGTTAATGAGATAATTAAGTGATTGAATAATGATTGAGCATTAGTGATGAACACCTGCTGTTAACAAGCAGAATCACTGAAGGAAAGAGAAACACAAGAACTACAACTGACTTCAGCCACAGCCTTGGATGAAATCAACTGAAGATAAAATACATTAAATCTCTCACAATCTGATTAAACAACTCCACAAACAGCATTACCAGCTTCACTTATTACTAACCAGACTGACTTTATTTCTGTCAGACGTCTACAGAAGTTCTTATTGAGAATTAACAGAGGTAAAGATATTGATGATTTATTGAAAATAATAGTTTTATTTGATGTTACCATTATTGTGACCAGTGTTTGCTTTAGTTGGGTTCTTGACTGTTTAGCACTTTAGGACTGAGGAGGTTAAAAATAATTTGATGTTCTGATTATACCGTGATGGATCTCTTACTGTAGAATCACAATAATACAAAATGAATAACATATCACCCTACATAAAGCTCACACATAATAACATAGAGTTAAGCCATTATATGACAATTATATTCTTATCATCAATCACATTAAAGATTTTTAGTTGTGTGCAGCATAGTACTTAATTCTGCGTAACTGGGAATCTAAAATGCACACCAAACCAAAGAAAAAAATTGCACACAGAGAATCATCAAGAATCAGCATATGAATCTCAACAATGGTGACATGCTTCATGCTGCAATGCATTCTGGGAGCCATGGATACGTTTTTTTTTATGATGCACCCGGAATGCATCGCAGCATGAAGCATGTCACCATTGTTGAGATTCATAATCTATCATTTGACGTTCTGATTAAACTATGTTAGATCACTTGCTATAAAATCAGAACAATAAAACAAAATGAATAGCATGTCACCCGCATAAAAATCACACATAATATCAGTGAGTTAAACCACTAAATGATGATTATATTCTTATCATCAAACAGTTTACAGCATCTGATTGCATTTTCTCTTGCTGTTCTCGTCATTAACAAACAGATACAGCTGCTAGAAAAAAAGTAATGTTAAAAAGTCAAGAGCCCAACTAAAGCAAACACTGGTCACAATAATGGTAACATCAAATAAAACTATTATTTTCAATAAATCATCAATATCTTTACCTCTGTTAATTCTCAATAAGAACTTCTGTAGACGTCTGACAGAAATAAAGTCAGTCTGGTTAGTAATAAGTGAAGCTGGTAAAGCTGTTTGTGGAGTTGTTTAATCAGATCTTGAGAGATGTAATGTATTTTATCTTCAGCTGATTTAATTTAAGGCTGTGGCTGGAAGTCAGTTGTAGTTCTTGTGTTTCTCTTTCCTTCAGTGATTCTGCTTGTTAACAGCAGGTGTTCATCAATAATGCTCAATCATTATTCAATCACTTAATTATCTCATTAACGCCAAAACTGATTCAGTGTTACATTTAACAGCCTGTACTGTGCACACTAAGCAGTGTTCATTTCATCTGGGCAAACCCATGTGGGGCCAACATGGAAACTGAGGACAAAATTGGCTGGGTCCCAGTTAGATAGCCCAGGGCAAACCCATTTGGGCCCCACATGGCTGTGCTGGCTGGGAACTTCATCCACAAAATGTTATATGTCTACAGTTCTGTGTTATGCAGTCTAGATCGTTCTTATTTTGTTGATGCATTTATTTATTTATTTTGCAATCTCTCTCAATTCAGTTCAGATGAGCTTTTATTAGCATGACTGTGTGAAATAGCACAGAATTACTTTTTGGCTCGCTTGCTGAAATTCAGGTAAATTGTGAACTTTATGAGTGAAATAAGTGTCTCTAATGTTTTTATATTTGCTACAATCCATGAGGAAATGCAGCTCGTCCTCTATGACTCTCTCTCTCTCTCTCTCTCTCTCTCTCTCTCTCTCTCTCTCTCTCTCTCTCTCTCTCTCTCTCTCTGTCTCTCTCTCTCTCTCTCTCATTGTCTTTATCTGTTTCAGTTGTACCTGTGACACATGCAGAAGTCAAAGGAAGAGGAAGTCAGCATCTCATCACATTCATGACGAAAACACTATATAACGCTGAAACACACGGAGAGCTTCAGAAGAACTGAGTCAACTGATACAAAAGAAAGGCTTTAGAGAGAAGAATGAAGATCATCTGGACTTTCACTCTGCTGATGATTCCTGGTAAGAAACTAAGGAAACTTTTGAAAGCAATTTGACGCCTCATAATCAAGTGAGTGAAAGTGTTTTAATGCTGGTGTGTTGTAGGTGTCGTGAGCTCCATGAATGTGACAGGATATTCAGGAGGAGTCAACATCACATGCACATATGATAAAGAATATACAGAAAATGCTAAGTATTTTTGTAAAGGACAGTGGTCAGAGTGCACAGACAGAATCAGGACTGAAGAGAAATATAAATGGGTTCATTCTGGAAGATTCTCTCTTTATGACAACACAAGTTCAGCAGTCTTCACTGTGACCATCAGAAATCTGAGTGAAGAGGATTCTGGGACGTACTACTGTGGAGTTGATAGACGTAACATGAATGATCCCTACACTGAAGTGAATCTGAAGGTTTTAACAGGTGAGTAACTGAGACCCTCAAACTCATGATGATCTCCACAACATCACAATACTCAACACTGACTGAAATTACACAGCAAAATCCCCAGTGTTAAATTAACACTCCTCAGTGTACAGTGTAACACTACAGAGTGTTAAAATTAACACTGAAGCAGTGTTGAAGTTAATGAGATAATTAAGTTATTAATTAAGTGATGATTGGCCATTAGTGGTGACACCTGATGATAACAAGCAGACTCACTGAAGGAAAGAGAAACAAGAACAGAAAAGAGAAACACAAGAACTACTGACTTCATTATTGCACTTATTATTTTACCAGTTTGACTTTATTTCTGTCATACATTTACACACAGTCTTATTTAGATTTAACAGACGTTTAGATGGTAATGTTTTATGGAATTTTTCGTTTCATGTCACCATTATGGTGGTCAGTGTTTGCTTTAATTGGGCTCTTGACCCTTTACTTTTTAACATTAGTATTTATCTGGCTGTTCCAACTCTGTGTTTATAGAGAATATGTGTTTTGGTAAGAGAAACTATGACTTTGGCTGTGTTTCCTGAAAGCATCGCAAGCCTAATTTGATCGCATAGACCATTTGTTGCAGTTGGTCTGTGATCAAGTTAGGCTTAAAGGGGGGGTGAAATTTTATTATATATATAAAAGAAAGATAGGCTGTACCGAGTCTTTCCGGAAAAAAACGAGCGGCTGGAGGCGGGCCGTGTGGGCGGAGCTAAAGCTGTGCTAACGCGCCGAGCTAGTAACAACACACAGAGACATTTGAAGCAGTTTTACTCACCGAACCTTTATCATTGTGACTGCTCGATCCTTAAGCATTAGACGATCTGCAAATCCGTCGATCTGGGCTTTGTTTATAAAACAATCATCGTCGAAATGCAGGGAACAAACAGTCTACACAACTCCGTTTATGCTCAGGAAAAACAAACTCCATCCACTGGTGCCTTAACGCCGGGGTCTTTGGGAATCTGTGCAGGGTTGTCTTGCCCTGGCAACCAAAAACACACTTCTTTGGTGACATTGGCTTCCCAAAAGCCGAGCACAGCGCTTTGATGGCGAACTGCTTTCGCTCTCTTGCTCTGGTCTACGAGTGCGCGCGCGCCCGCAATCTTACCGGAGAAGTGCCCTTAGGACCCATATAAGGAAATTCCGACCCAGCTGACGTCACGAAGACCCATACTCGAAAAAAACTTTCCGAAACTTGTGACAAACCGGAAGGACAATTTTTGGCACAGAAATACTCCTTCAAACGTACAATTTAATTTTTGAAACTTTGTCCATGTTTAGCATGGGAATCCAACTCTTTAACAGTGTAAAAAACTCAGTATGCATGAAATAGCATTTCACCCCCCCTTTAAGATGCTTTTGGAAATGCAGCCCTGGTTATGATTTGATGATGAAATTACTAGTGACCTGATTCAATGATGGCACCCATTATTATAAACTGATTATCCAAATGCTTTATTCATTTTTTACTACAGTAGATATTTCCAGCAATATTTTAATGATCTGAAAGTTTTTAAATCACACACAGACATAAAAAATCTACATATGAATCTCAACAATGGTGACAATCACACAAATGCTTCATGTTGCAGTGCATGATGGGAGCCTGTGTGTTTAAACATAACAACTTCTTTGCACAAAGTATTTTCAAAAATTTTCATATTGCTGTTGGATCTCAAGCTGTAGAATCTCAGAGCTAAGTAGGCCGGTTCCCGACTTGTACCCATAAATGCTCCTCACTTCTTATAGAAGGCCATTTTTCTGAAATCCGTCTAGTCTAATACTAAAACGAGACATCAAGCATATAGTCAAACATTTAGACTGAATTACATCAGTGAATCAGGTCACTACATGATGATAATGTCATCATCAGAACATATTGTGAGCAGGGCATGTTTTCTCTTGCAGTAATAAATGTGCTTTATAAACACAATGTTGGAACAGTCAGAGAAAAATTAATATTAACACAATGAAAAGGGTCAAGAGCCCAACTAAAGCAAACACTGACCACCATAATGGTGACTTGAAAAGAAAAATTCCATAAAACATTACTGTCTAAACTTCTGTTGAATCTCAAGAACTTTTGTAGATGTATGACAGAAATAAAGTCAAACTGGTAATAATAAGTGCAACAATGTGTAATGACTCGAAGTCAGTTGTAGTTCTTATGTTTCTCTTTTTTCTGTTATTGTTTTTTCTCTTTCCGTCAATGATTCTGCTTATTAACATTAGGTGTCACCACTAATGGCCAATCATCACTTAATTAATCACTTAATTATCTCATTAACTTCAACATGAAGTTGGGAGGGGTGGGGGTGGGGGGGTGGGGGGGGTGGGGGGTGGGTTCTGATGAATTCGGTTCGATAAATCTCCAACCCTAACCCTAACCCTAAAATCCCGAGGCACACACGCACACTAGCACACACACGCAAGGTCTCTCACTCCCTCTCTCTGCCGCTCTTGCTTCCGGGAGATTTTAACTGATTTGCGGGCATCAGGGAGCCGCCATCAATATGCGGGAGACTCCCGGAACTTCCGGGAGACTTGGGATGTCTGTCATCCACATAGTAAATGTCTACACCAGATAGCAAGCAATCATCAAAACAATGTTAAATCAGTGTTAATGTGTCAATGTAAACCACACTGAATCAACAAACTTTTGCACCAGTTGTTAACCCTCTGGTTTCTAAGGTATTTGGGGGTCCTTGAGATGTTCTGACATGCCCTGACATTCGTGCTTTTTTCAGTTGCTTATAAACATATTAATGGCAAAGGTGTAATTACACTCTATTTAGCACAAACAGGGCTACCATACACGGCAAAATCCCCAGTGTTAAATGAACACTCCTCAGTGTACAAATGTGTCCACACTACAGGGTGTTAAAATGAACACTGAAGCAGTGTTGAAGTTAATGAGATAATTAAGTGATTAATCAAGTGATGATTGGCCATTAGTGGTGACACCAGGGGCCTGTACCATGAAGGTAGCTGAACAAACTCGGGGTTACAGGATTAGTTTTGAGTTGACAAAACCAAACCGATGCAATCAGGCTTTATTGGTACCATGATGCAGCTCATCAACTTTCTCTGTCAACTCAGGCTTTGATCCTTAAGCTATGATTACTCCACACGCGCGTGCACATAAAAGAGTGACGTCGACACTGAACAACCAATCGCGGGTAGAGCGAGAGCGATATATTTTTCCGCGGAGGAGCAAGAGATAATCATTCAGAATTACGCTGAATTTAAATATGTATTTCAAGCTCGAAACAATACGGTCTCTGCTGCCAAAGCAAGAGAAGACTGTTGGAGAAAGATTGCTGATTGTTAATGTGTAAGTTAAACAAATACGTTCTATATTTATGTAAAATTATGTATGCATGTGTAGCCTATATGTGTAATATAGCCTATAGCCTATTTTTATAATATATAAAAAAATGATACATGCACATTTTTTATATATTATAAAAATAGGCTATAGGCTATATTACACATAGGCTACACATATATAACGTTACATAATTTTACATAAATATAGACCGTATTTGTACTACTAAGAAAGCTAGGGAATCCTATCATAAGATTAACAGAATAATAATAAAGATTTAAAATAATTCTTAACATGTATTATATTGTATAGTACATTTGTGCAATTTGCTTTTTGAAAAAATAAAATAAAATGTGTTCATGTGATGTCACCCTATCAATATATCTTACCGGCAATTTTATAAAAGCCCTCTTTTATGGACATGGCCGATAAATGTCCGGGGAACACTATTAATGAAACTATTCATGTACTCCTGCAGAGCGAGGACCACCTTACGAATGGTTCGACAAACCGTGTTTTCCCCTATAGCTTCTGTGCGTCACCCACCGTGCAGGAATGTACCACTTGCAACAAAAAAAAAACGCAACGCAATATTTGCGGTACAGTAAGTGCATGAATTCGACGTGTTAAATTCTTTATGTGCGGCTCAAGAAGTTCGCAAAGATAAGACATTCCTTCCGCGGAAAATCTGTATCTTTCATACAAGTAACTATCAGGAAAGGCAAGGGGATTTTGTCTGGCTAAAAACTCTTTCTCTACGAAGTGCTCGTCAAACAATTTGCGCTGAGATGTCACAGGATTTGGAAGAAAAGGTGAAGTCATTGCAACAGACACTGGGAATAAGTTACGTCACCTATATGTTTCTTTGCTCTCAGCTGATTGGTCAAACTTCAGTCTGAGATCTTGAATCCAGAACATAACCTGCCCCGGAGCAGGTTAGCCGTGCAGCGTAAGATACCATGGCAACGAACACCGATTCAAGCCAAGCTACTTTCATAGTACCTAAAACCCAGGGTTGGCGGAAACTAAACTGAAACATAGCTGGCTAGCCACCTAAACCGGCTTCATGGTACAGGCCCCTGATGTTAATAAGCAGAATCATTGACGGAAAGAGAAAAAACAATAACAGAAAAAAGAGAAACACAAGAACTACAACTGACTTCGAGTCATTACACATTGTTGCACTTATTATTACCAGTTTGACTTTATTTCTGTCATACATCGACAAAAGTTCTTGAGATTCAACAGAAGTTTAGAGTAGACGGTAATGTTTTATGAAATTTTTCGCTTCACCATTTTTTTTTCGTCACCATTGTGGTGATCGGTGTTTGCTTTAGTTGGGCTCTTGGCCCTTTTCATTCTTTAATGTTAGATTTTCTCTGAGTGTTCCAACATTGTATTTATAAAACGCATTTGTTATTGTAAGAGAAAACATGACCTGCTCACAATATGTTTTGATGATGATGACATTATCATCATGTAGTGTCCTGATTCACTGATGCAATTCAGAGTCTAAATCTTTGACTATATTCTTGATGTCTTGCTTTAGTATTGCTGATTCTAGTCCTGAGATTCTACAGTTTGTGATTCAACAGCAATATGAACAATTTTGAAAATACTTTTTGCACAGAAGTTATTGTGTTTAAAGACACAGACATCAAGAATCAGCATATGAGTCTCAACAATGGTGACAATAATCAAACTAGTGACAAACAGATCAACTCTGAACATCACAAAACTAAACTCATAACAAAACAATAGCAAAATAAAAGCAAACAGAAAAAAAAAGCAATCAGCTGCATAATTTATTCATGCTGCAATGCATGATGTGAGCCATTGATGCGTTCTGATTGGTGGCTCCCATCATGCATTGCAACATGAAGCAGTTCTGTGATTGTCACCATTGTTGAGATTCATATGTAGATTCTTGATGTCTGTGATTTATGTAATTTGTATACTTTCAGATCATTAAAACATTGCTGAAATTAACTACTGTAGTGAAATAAAGCATTAGCACAATAATTTTATAATGCTGGGTGAGATTAGTGAATCAGGACACTAGTAATTTCATCATCGACACATAACCAGGGCTGCATTTCTCAAAAGCATCTTAAGCCTAACTTGATCGCAGACCAACTGCAACAGATGGTTTACATGATTAAAATAGGCTGATGATGCTTTCAGGAAACACAGCCCAGGTCATACTTTTTCTTGCCACAACACATATGCTTTATAAACACAGAGTCGGAGCAGCCAGAGACGTTAATGTTAAAAAGGAAAGGGTCAAGAGCCCAAAAAAAAAAAACAATGACCACTTTAATGGTGACTTGAAACGAAAAATTCCACAAAATATTACCGTCTAAACTTCTGTTGAATCTCAATAACTTTTGTCGATGTATGACAGAAATAAAGTCAAACTAGTAATAATACATGCAACAATGTGTACTGACTCAAAGTCAGTAGTTCTTGTGTTTCTCTTTTTTTCCGTTCTTCTTGTTTCTCTTTCCGTCAATGATTCTGCTTATTAACATCAGGTGTCACCACTAATGGCAATTCATCACTTAATTAATCACTTAATTATCTCATTAACTTCAACACTGCTTCAGTGTTCATTTTAACACCCTGTAGTGTGGACACATATGTACACTGAGGAGTGGTCATTTAACACTGGGGATTTTGCTGTGTAAACATGTGAGTAACATGTATGTACATGTTTGTATTTTTGAGAGAATAATGTTTATGCATGGTTATTGAAAAAACTAAAAATTAAAGTTTCTGAAATAAGGCCACAAAACACATACTTAATATGTGTCCACAAGACTTTTGACTAATGGATGTTGTTGCCTAGAGTTTTTTCTTCAAAATGATGTGAAAATCATCCTGCCTTATCATTCACATAAAACAATACAACTTTGAAAGACACTTTTTTTGTTTGGAAAGGCAATATTTGCAGGGGCGTGAAGGATCATGCATAATGAAGTGATTCACACCTGAGAAGACAAAGATCTGCATAATGAGCTGCATAATGAGAGGCATTCATTCAGGTGTGTCACTGAGAGTACCACAAGTAAAGAGTGTGAGGACTTATTTTGAATGCATGCAAATTGTATAATATCCAAGTTAGGCTAAACATTTCTAGTTCTCGAAATGACACTAAACCGCACTTCTGAGGTATATTTCCCATGATTATTATTACAATAGTATTGTTCCTCACAGCGAAGCAAGATGACGTAGTGCACGTAAAATAAACTTGTGTTTTATCCAGCTGATGTGTGATCATTTGCGTTTGAATAGCGCGTGCGTGCCGTGGGTGGGGACACATTAACACTTAATGAGATTAAATGAGAACGACTGACATCTCTCTCTTTTCATACAGATTACATAAACTGAGAACTTTTTTTATATATATATATTTTTTTATATTTTTTTATTTAAAAGAAGAGAATTCAAGCTTCATGCCTGTGTGTCTGTATGCCTGTTTGACTGAGTATTCGCTGAGTTATTGTTCATTTTCGGACGCATTTCAAAATGGACTTCACTGACAGAGAAAGCAGAACTCGCATCATGTTTATTTTTCTTTATTTGGCAAACAGCACAACACTTAGTTTTTATTGTTAGTATACACAAAAATAATACACACTTAACAGGATCGAATGATGTATAACACTTAAAATCAACATGTATAAGATCAAAATCAACAGAGTATTTTGAGTCTCTTTTGCACTGATAAGAAAAAAAAGCGAGCAGATCACGCCGGCGCAATAGTCGACCTCAGGGGGTTAAAGCTGCAGTCGGCAAGTCTGGCAGATTGGGTCGACTTAGCCAAAATTTTGAATGTTTACAACTCTCATGCCCCTCCCCCACTACCAGCGAGCACCCTCCCATTGAGGTCGTGCTCGTCAGTGCGTCACTGTGCGTGTGTACCTGATTTTCTGTGAACGTGTACGTCTCTTCAGCATCTATCAACACCATGGACTCGGAGGTAGGCTGCCCTGGCTAATCTATCCATAGATAGCAATAACCGAGGAATTGGAAGCTTGATAGTAGATTTTCTCTCCGCCATCACGCTTCGTACAATCTTCAGGCAAACTTCAGGCGTGTGCATGTGATTGTAACGTGCGCGAGGGGGGAGCGGGATCTGTGGTGTGTGCACGACCTATGATTGACAGTCAGATCTCACACCGATGATACGGGAGCGGTGGATTTTTGCAAAACAAATAACACGCTCCAAGTGGAGTTAGAAGCTCGGGTTTTTTTCTAAAACCAACTTATTTATGTTGTTCTGTCGGATTATAGTGTCGATTTCACTGAATATGATCAACATTTTTTTGCCGACGGCAGCTTTAATATTGAACAAATTTGGTTCAACATCATGCTTGCACTCTCAGACAGAGGTGGATAGATTATCTATTTATTTTATTTTATTTAAATGACTATTATTATCATAATTAGGCTATCTTTACCACAAAAACAGAAGAGACTAGCATTATTTCTGGCATCTGTAGCCCGAAATCATTGTCTGTCCTTTGGTTTGTATACATAGACTGTAAAAAAATATGGACGTAGTGTCCGTGACGTCACCCGTAGGTTTCTGAAGAGCATTTTTGAAGCCTAAAGTGGGCGGAGCCGGCCGTCGCCATCTTGGCCTTGCGTCACTCCCGGATAACAGAAAATGGGCAAAGAGGAGGGGCGTTGGTGGAGCTGAGGAGCCTGACTATCTGAAATTACGCACATCTAGCTCGACGTGATCTATAACGTTAATGCTACTGACAGTACCAAGTCTGCAACTGCACAGGGCCTCGCGCTAAAGTGACAGTTGATGATGTAAAGCCAATTAAAAGTTCCTATTTTTGCCATTGGAAATATTATAATAGTTAAAAGACATGGCTACAAGTGAGACTGTGTATCGTGATTCTGTACTATTCTGCTGAAAATGTATTATGCAGTAACTTAATATTACTCTGAGAGTGTGTGTGTGACAGTGATTTATGAGCATACATGTCAGTCACTCTATTTTTAATAGTCTATGGTCCGTACGCGCGGCATCGCTCGTCAAGTTCGTAGAGAGCTTATTCAGTCCATTTTAAATTCTGATTTTGGCCGCCTCTCAAGTGGGTTAAACCATAGATATATTGCCTATGAAGTTCAAGTAAATGTGCTAGAAAATCCGCGCTCATTCAAGGATGTGCATTTATTGCATGGACGGAGAAAGCGCCGACACCTGCAGGATTTCATCTGACGGTACATAAGCATATTATAATCTATCTGTTCCGTGAGAGCAGAACGAACGAGCCTTTATTGATGTTTTAAATCTGAAAACTCCAAAAAGCAACGAAATTGTCAGACATCCATTAGTGCATGTTCACAGAGGAAAACAACTGAAATACAGCGCTGGTTGTTCTCTCGAACGATACTCGACGACAACGACGGAATCCAAAGCCGTGGGCGAAGTAATGGGTGTATTAAATTGTATGAAATAATCCAGAAAAAAGCACAAACACTGCAGAAATGGCAAGTTAGCAGCTAACATTTGCTGAGGTTAAGTGACGCGGCTAACAGCAGACAAACAGCTAGCATTGACATCAGCGGCAATCCACCTGTCACTCAAGTGGCCACACCCTTAATTATGCAGAACTTTAAATATTAATCAACTAAACGGATGAGTTATAAAAAAATTCACCCCCCTCACAGTTGTTATGAAGGGCAAAATTAGCTGTATAGACCAAAGCCACAGAGAGAACCAGGCTGTAAACATGTTTTTTTTTTCTGCTGTAAAGTTGGTAATTTTAACATGGGGGAGATACAGATTTGACTCACTTTTGACACCAGCCTCAAACGGCCAGTCAATGAATTGCAGTTTAACTCACTTCCGTGTTGGTTTCAAGAGAGAGACGGGGACGTTGCCGCTTGTTTGTATATAGTAATACAACTGACACAGAGCAGAAAGAGTTAAAACTCTTCACACGTGCTCGCGCTCCTGAACATCTGAACACAAACAACTATTAAATGCACATTGATAGATCTTCTTCTGTCTGTTCTCCAAAACATGTAATCAAATGTATATTTCTGCAAGCATGTTTAAACTGGTTAACTGTGTCTAAGGCCAGCAAAGGCATTCATTTTCAAGATGAGTTCCCACGCCAATGCACAATACACACAAATTACCACAGGATGGCGGGTGTTCATTTCAACTGTGAACAATGGCTTATTTAATGTATACATTTAGGTATATGTCCAATAACCTGGTAATGTCATACTTTATATAAGTATATATATAAGCTTTATATAAGTATATATATAAGCTTTATATAAGCTCAAGAATATTTTATAACTACGGATAATCAATTTGGCTTCAAAAGTAAGCATGGCACGGATCTATGCATATATTCATTAAAAGAAGTAGCTAGTAAGTATAATGTACATAATTCCACAGTCTTCGTCTATTTTTTAGATGCATCTAAGGCATTTGATCGAATTAATCATACTAAGTTATTTCTAAAATTGCAAGAAAGAGGGGTTTCCCCATATCTAGGGTGACCATATTTTAGTTTTCAGAAAACAGGACGGGGGCGTGGTTTGGGAGGCGTGGTTAAGAGGTGGGTGCATGGTTGGGGTTAATGCATCAAAAAATACTTGACAAATGCATTCACAACCTTGCAAATATGTTATTGTACTTTAATACATAAAGTAATACATCCTTTCCATTCAATGTTTGGCCCGCAACAATAGAATAGCCTTCTATTAAAAAAAAGTTTAGCTTTCAACGCCTTTTACATGACACTATTTCTTTTCATGGCCATAGCAGGTTAAAAATCTACTACTACTACTACCAAAAAAAAATCTACTACACTATTTCAGTAAAAAAACAATTTTAATCCTCCTGATGTTCTCTTGTAGCCTATACTTTCTTTATGTGGGCTTCTACTTCGCTAGCACCTTTATTTGACACTGACACGTACGTTCCAGCTTTGCAGTTCATGCATTCTGCTTTACATGGATCCCGACCGAAACGAAAAAAACGGGAATTTTCTCTGTAAATTATCTGTGAATTTACATTTGGGCTTTTTTTTTGTTTTTTTGCTGTTAGCTACTTACATCTTATCTCGCACTTGACCGTAAACTGAAGCGTCGACCGTCGAGTCCTGGTGTCACTTAAATTCTGTGCCTGTGAACGTAAAGTCCGCCTACTTTGATTTGATTGGTCATTTCAAATATTCTGACATTGACGAGCAGTGTGACAGACCAATGAGGCTGAGATGAACACACACACACACACAACACACACAGGCCTCTGTATTCTGACGTGCTCTCTGTTTGCCGCTGCGGATTGAGGAACGCGCTGATTATAACAAGACGGGGCGAAGCCGGTTTCATATGTTTTGTGTGCAAAGGCAAGCATGTATTTAAAGTACACGCTTAATGGCCCAATGAAAACCAGGACATTTTCATCACTTTATAAAAAACAGACAGGACGGCCAGGACAGGACGTGAAAACAGGACATGTCCTGGGAAAACAGGACGTTTGGTCACCCTACCCCATATCTGATAAGAATTTAACATTTCTGACATCTAATAATGTACCCACTTTCCATGTTGTCTTAAGGAAGTGTATGTATAATTTCATATGTCGGTTGAGTGATTCAAAAAATAGTATTATAATGATCTTAAATAATATTACATTAAGTGATACAAGGTATTTTTCCTGTTTCTGGGAGCATTGGAATGAAAGCTTGAATGTTTTTTTTTTTATTTGTCTGTTGTTTGTTAAAATTAATGTTTGTATGTATTTTTCTTTTTTCTCTTTTGATATGGACCCATTAGTCTGAAATAAAGAATAATAATAATTTGTAGTAGTGGTATCGTGGCGTAGGCTAATAATCTAATTGATTATATCAACTAATATAGATCTTCATCGCTGGCAAACAATATGATGCATTTGCAGATTTGCTTTCACTTGACTGTACTGTAGGTCCACGGCCACTTCATCCAACGCTCTTGATGTTCTTAAACCTTCCTGTTACGACTCAGAGTGTGAAACCACTTCAGATTCAGTGCAATTCTTTCAGATTGATGAATCTGAATTTAGTGTTTACATGAACGCTTAACAAGTGATCGGGTTGTCACAAGCTTCAAATCACAATAGATCTTTTGACATGCGCTTGTATTTGGTTGCATGTAAATGTAGCCACTGTGATTTTGGTTTAACATGATATTTGCAGGGATAAGATTGGTAAATAATTTTACTTTTAATGATATATAAAAAAAAAACTATATCACCAGATCATCTTTATTTCTGGCTTGTTACAAAGACCACAAACTCACTTAAAATGGCAAGAGTCAAACTACCCAACTAAAGCAAACACTGATCACCATAACGGTGACCGAATATTTTCAATAAAACATCAACATCTTTTAATTCTCAATAAGAACTTCTGTAGACGTCTGCCAGAAATAAAGTCAATCTGGTTAGTAATAAGTGAAGCTGGTAATGCTGTTTGTGGAGTTGTTTAATCCTCCTCTGCTGAGATCTTCACAGATTTAATGTCTTCAGTTGATTTGAAGCTGTGTGCTTTAAGTCAGTTGTAGTTGTTTTTCATTTTCAGAGAGTGCAAGCATGATGTTGGACCAACATCATAACATTGATTAAATTATTATATTTTTTCAACATTTGCAGGTGCAGAAGTGATGTTGATTCAGTGTGGTTAATGTTGACACATAATTGATTTAATCATTTTTCGATGGTTGGTTGCTATCTGGATACAACACCTGCCCAGGTTTAGATGGGCACCCCTGCATGGCTAAACTTTTCCCCTAAACAAGAACAATGAGCTAAAGTGTCTTAAAGAAATGGAAAAGCGTGTTTTGAGTGTCTGTTTTAGAGACATACTGTTTGTAAATATTTATATAATCCCTGTAGTAGTGTATGATATTTATAGCTGAAGGTGTAGTATGATCATAGGCGGGATCCCAGCTAGAAAGGTTTTGTTCTAAAAACGTTCTGAGAACATTACCATGAAGTTCTAATAATGTTTTCTGCGGGTAGTTTTATTTTGGTTCCCAGAATGTTCTCCTAAAACGTACAAAGCAAAAACTCCAGTGATAAAAATTTAATGAGATAATTAAGTGATGAATTAAGTGATGATTGAGCATTATTGAAGACACCTGATGTTAACAAGCAGAATCACTGAAGGAGAAAATCACTATTTTTAAGACACCATTATGGAGAACAGTGTTTGCTTTAGTTGGGCTCTTGACCCTTACAGTTATTACTTAAGATTTTGTTTGGCTGTTGTAAGGACAACCTTACACATTATAACTGCCAGATGAACAAAGAGGAAAAGTGATCAGATGTTGATGGTTATGTTTTGACATAATCATTACTTGACCTGAATCACAAAACTCATTTAGAGTCTAATCCAGGGTTTGCCAATCTCGGTCCTGGAGGGCTGCTGTCCCTGCAGAGTTTAGCTCCAACCAGCTCCAACACACCTGTTTGAAAGTTTCTAGTGTGCCTAGTGAGACCTTGATTAGCTGGTCAGGTGTGTTTAATTGGGGTTGGAGCTAAACTCTGCAGGACAGCGGCCCTCCAGGACCGAGATTGGTGAACCCTGGTCTAATTGCTGACTTAGATTTATATTGTTGATTACAGCATCACTGTGATTCTAAAAAATGAGATCCAGAATGTTCAATATAATCTAAAGTATTTCTTAAAAGTTGTTTAGATTTAAAAAAAAAAAAATAAAAAAAAATGTAGGCACAAACAGAATATTTTTAAGGATGGCCTCAGTAGGCATCGCTTGGCACTGATTACATTTACACCATCAGCTATCCAATGCTCTCTGTCTTTCAGAAGCAGACTGCGGTTGTGTTGCAGCATCTTCCATCTCTTGTAGTTCAATGTCTGTGTATTCTGGTTCGAATAAGTATGGTTGGTTAAAAAAAAATCAAATCTTCATCTACATCGAAATCTGCGGACATATTTACGAATACAGTTTTACATACAGCGCGCGTCTTCAGCTGCTTGTAAACAGACCGTTTTGCGCTCCCGGCAATGTCGGGACGTCATCTTGTACAGTAGATGGCGATAATACTCCTAAGGAGTGAGCAGCCAGTAACAAGTAGTAGTAGAAGAAGAACGCCGTAATCTCAGTTCTCGCGCATGCGTCGTGGCGCTCCCGTGAACTCTCGTCAGAGGCCCACATTGAAGAACACTAATAGTTGAATAAAGTCGTTATTTTTGTTGTTTTTTCGCACAAAAAGTATTGTCGTCGCATGATAAACTTAATGTAGAGCCACTGTAGTCACTTGGACTATTTCAACATTTTCTTCACTGACTTTCTGGGCCGGCGAGTTTCGGTCCCTCTGGAAGCCTATGGAGGAGTGAGATAGCTCTCAGATTTAATCAAAAATATCTTAATTTGTGATCCGAAAATGAACGAAAGTCTTACATGATTGGAACAACATGAGGGTGAGTAATTACTGACAGAATTTTCATTTTTGGGTGAACTAACCCTTTAACATCAGGTGTCTTCAATAATGCTCAATCATCACTAAATTAATCACTTAATTATCTCCTCAGCCCTAAATGCCGCTTCATCTGAAAGCAGGTGATGGTGATTTACTACTAATCAAGGAACCGGCTTTACTGACGAGATGCGCATAACAATATCGCGATTTAAATCGCCCAGCCCTAGTGTGTGTATGTGTAAAGCTACGTTTACTTATGTTATTCATACAATACCTACTCACAAATAAACATCAAAAACAAAGCCGGCTGCAATGAATTTCTGTGTAAAACAGCTTTTACTACAAACACTTCCACACAAGAACATTGTTATCACACAAGAACATTTTGATAGAAAACAAAAAATATTTAAAGTTTTAAATATATACTAAAATTAGAATGAATAAAATGGAAATGTCTAATAAAATGTCTAATAAAATGGAAATACAGTCCACTATTACTACTATTACTACTGGGTGCGCCCCTCCCCCTATAACTGTTCTGTCGCGGAGGAGCTAATTTGTGCGCATCTGTGTGAAACACGCATCTATAGGAAAAAAATAAAGACAGAAAGAACGGCTCCCCTCCAGCCGCGACTCGGCTCCCATCGTTCATGTTTATGTTTACAGTTAAAACGTTATATCTTAGTTTACATTTTACCTTGTAGAAACATTATTTGGAATGAGAAAGCATCCTCAAAACATTCTTTGAACATTACATTCAAATGTTTTCTTTAAAACATTAACCAAACTTGTAGGGAATGTTAGCCAACGATCTGAGAACGTTCCCTGCTAGCTGGGATGTTTGCCTCATGTAGCTCTCAATAAGCTTGAGGTTTACAAAAATCAAAGTTTATCAAGATTTTCCATTTATAAAAAGGAAAATGAATGGGGTTCCTGGAGTTTTTAGAGCTTGAGAATGTACATACTGTTTGTTACAAAGAGTCTCTATTTTTAGAGCAAAACACATCATCATCATCATCTAAATCATCCAAAGCATTATCATTTAAATTATTATCATCATCTTCATCATCATCATCTTCATCATCATCATCTTCATCATCATCATCATCATCGTCATCATCATCTTCATCATCATCATCTTCGTCATCTTCATCATCATCTTCATCATCGTCATCTTCATCATCATCATCATCGTCATCTTCATCATCGTCATCATCATCTTCATCATCATCTTCATCATCATCATCGTCATCATCATCTTCATCATCGTCATCTTCACCATCTTCATCATCATCTTCATCATCTTTGTCTCTGATCATCAGCGTGACAGTGATTCTGCTTCTGCTCATCATTGGATTCATGTTATGTATAGTGACTCTCTACAAGAAGCATCAGACTCGAGGTAAACCAGGCAACAATGTTTTCACAAGTTTAGAAGTTTATCATAGTCATTTATTTGTCAGAATAATGTTTATAGTTGTTTGCCAGTCGATTACATTGTTGTCTGTGGAATGAGTGAATAGAAAGATGTTGCTTCCCCCTGCTGGTCACAACTAGTCAATGCAAGTCTGATATATTTAGAATCAATGTGAATTATTATTGTCATTTATGACTATATTTAATGTACTATATTTGTTTTACAGCCCCTGATTCAGCCTCTAAAATATCTGAACCTGGAACAGAAAACAGTGAAGCGGTGTGTAAAGTCATAAGAAAGTGTTTGAATGAACGACCTTCATCAAAAGCTGTAAATAATTTGTCTTTCTGTTCTCAGGTTCCTCAACCGGTGTATGAGGAGATTAAAGACAGCAGACTTCACATTGACTGCACAACCACCCAGTTACCCATAATACCCTCTGATTCTTCTAGTACGGTTTATGATACAGTTTTAACAGTTTTCAGTTTTAAAGGTGCATTGTGTAATATTTAGGAGGATCTGTAGACAGAAATGCAATATCATAAACACAACTATGTTTTCAGTGGTGTATACCCAGCTAACAGACTTTTGTTATAAGAACGTTCTCCAAATATTCAGTGTTGGTTCTGGGAACGTGAAAAAATGTCCAGTTTTCTTGACGTTAGAGGAACGTGTTTTAAAAGGTATAATGCTCCTCAAACGTTCTTTCAACTTAATTTTGATTAAAAATTCAACATTATAGGAACGTTGATTTCTAACATTCCAAGAACATAAAAATGTCCAGTTTCCTTAATGTTACTAGAATGTTATTTAAAGGTTAGTGTGATGTTCCTGAAACATTATTTCAATCATCTTTCAAAAGAGTAATAAAAGCACAAACTAACGTTCTCATTACTTTGTATAGCGTTCTGGCAAGGATTTCTCAAAATTATGAACAAACGTTCTTCTAGTAACATCTTCTAGAGTGTGTGTTCAATGTTATCTTGTCTTCAATAATGTTCTCAAATGGTTCATACA
The DNA here is from genome assembly GCF_965113295.1 of Leuciscus leuciscus. Taxonomy (NCBI): domain Eukaryota; kingdom Metazoa; phylum Chordata; class Actinopteri; order Cypriniformes; family Leuciscidae; genus Leuciscus; species Leuciscus leuciscus. The sequence goes on from NC_138727.1 coordinate 59,131,704, forward strand.
AAAACATTATTAATATATTGTTGGAAGAAGGTTTTACAAATGTTTTCATGATGTTGGGAGAAAACGTTCTTAGAACAACTTCTTGAAGCATCCTTTAAACATCAGAATGACAACGAACTTCAGATGAATAAGGTTGTGTTTGCGGGGGAAGTTTTATAGCCTGTCCCATCGTTATTTTTCCTAACTTTTCTCTTAAATGTATGTAAAGTTTATGCAAGCTTTAAAATTAAAAGCTTTCAAATCAATGTTCATGAAATCGTCAAGTATTGTCATTAGTATTTGATGAATGTTCTCATAATGTTAGTAGAAAACATTCTTTGAACATCATTCTTCAAACGTCCTTTAAATATTAAGGGTCACTATAACTTTTTGGCTCAAAAATGTCTTAATGTTGGATTTTACTCACCAAAATCCTCTTTACAATCCTCAGTGTTCATGTGCATCCATCTGAAGTCTAACCACCAGGGCCGGCGCTAGCCATTTGGGTGCCCTAAGCCTCACCAAACATGAAAAGAAATAAATAATATAAAGGTTAAAATTATAAATACCAAATACCACCACAATTACTAAAAACACAGATTTGGAACTGAACAATGTAAACACAGAAAGTTAAAAGTGCAAAGGTCAGGCACAATATAATAATTCTGTACATAATTTGACAACTCTGTGAATATGAAAATATACAAACACTGAGATTGTGGGGGGTTTTTTTCTTCTAATTGCAGTTTCAAAGTAAAAAAAAAAAAAAAAGAAAGATTTTAGCCATGCAGGGCTAAAGCCCCGGATCTTTTGCACTACTATAGCGACGCCCCTGGACATGCATACGCATAGGCGTAATTTGCGGGTAGGACATGTCCCCACCACTTTTGAAACATCTCGCGGCACGAATGTACCAATACAAACAAACAAAACATCTCCAGTTAACCAGCAGAGCATTCATTTCATTCGTTTTTTAAATAAGAGTCGATCTAGCGCTGAAATGTGTTGTTTTTTTAAATCAACTGATCAAAGTGCTCGTTGCCGAGCGATCAGTGGCGCGGATATTATGTTTGTTTCTGGCTCGCGCACAGCCTTCACTCAGACGCGCGTTTCAATCCGTTGTGGAGAGACTCTCTATTCGCTCCGGTACAATTAGAAAACAAAAAGCACAAAAAGTGTCCCTGCCTGATATACAACCACTAAAAAACATAATCGGTTTTGATGAGAAAAAAAAAAAAAAAAAACGATATGAGTGCGGATTAGAACTCAGAACCTCTGACACGCTTGGCAAAAAATCTACCACTGGACCACTTAAACACACACATAATTTTCGTCGGATCAACATATAATAGGCCTCATTGAACGACCACTTAAACCCAATATTAACATGCTTTAGACATATTTTATTTGTTATTTATACTAGTACCCTATTGTGATGATTTTTCACGACCTAGATTTTTTGGTGCCCCCCCAAGCACTTGGTGCCCTACGCGCAGTGCGTGATGTGCGTGTGCGGAGCGCCGGCCCTGCTAACCACTGATCAGAAGTGTGTTTCGTTATTAATTCGTTTAAATATTGTGCGACTGACCATGTGATACGATTGAAAAATCTGGTTTTCTGAGAAAAGAAAACATGTTGTGATCAGAAAGTTATTTACTACGGTGTTATTGAGACACTCACAGACATCGACAGTCAGCAAATGAAACTCAACAATAGTGTCATGCTTCATGCCAGCATACAAAACTCATTTACGGCTCCCAGCATGCATTGCGGCACAAATTATGCAGATTAATCATTTTACTATTTACATATGAATATTTTTGGATTGTCACTATTATTGAGGTTTGTAAGAGGAGTGATGATGTCTAAGTGTGTCTCAACTATTTCACAAGAATTGGTAGTGTTTCTGAAAGATCTTGAGCAAATATCACAATGTCTAAGATTATTATGTTGTATGTAATGTATTACATTACATACAACAGCATTTTTCTCATTGCAGGTTTTATTTGAAATGCAGGCACTGTGTCATCTTATCACTTGTATTTAAAGGGATTCTGTCTACTGTATGTTCATATGTTCAAATATATGCATATCTGCCTGTTCAGCAGCTTGTGTTCTCATACAGCACGTGCACATATGGTTGTATTGTCTAATTTCCCTTTCATTTCATTTTCATGTCATTTATTTGTTTATTTTACAGGGACAGTGCTCATTAATTAACAGTAAAATAACTGTAAATGAGCCAGAGTTAGCTCAACAGGCTAATTTTCCTCTGTTGTCCCTGGCCAGTTATTATAAAGGCAACCTAAAATCAGCATACAAAAAACATAAAATGACTTTTTACAGTCCACAAGTAATAACAACATGAAGTAATAATAAAAACTAATACAACACACCACAATAAGTACAAGCAACGTCAGCACACAATATAGGCTAAAACATAATGAGAAATTTCAAAGTCTGACACAAGACAATCTGCTAACAAGCAACAATTCTCAGTAGACAGTCAATAGTCTAATGTCCACATATCTGATTATCAATTAGCCAGTTCTTAAGCTGACCAGTAAAAGAACGATAAGTGTCTGTTTCTCTTATCATCCTTGGCAATAGATTCCACTGTTTAGTTGCTGTTACAGAGAACGCTGACTGACTAAAGGCACTTTTTCGAGTGGGAATGATACAGTCCCCTCTTGTGATACCTCTGGTGACATGACTCAGATAGCAACATTGTTTCGGTCCGGATCCGGCCCACATCTGGCACTTGTGGAATACGGATACCCTTTTCCTTTTGGAAAATATTAAATCCATGATGGATACGGGTGGTATTGTGGGAGCAATTTTCTTGGACCTTAAAAAGGCCTTTGACACTGTAAATCATGGAATACTTATTAACAAGTTAGCTTCTTTTAATTTTTCCTATGATACCATTAAGTGGATTGATTCATATCTAAAGGGAAGAACAAATTATGTAAAGGTCCAAAATCATAAATCCACTTCTTATACAAATAATACTGGTGTTCTGCACAGTAAATTCCCCAGTGTTAAATTAACACTGCTCAGAGCACATATGGTCCCACACTACATGGTGTTAAAGTAACACTGAAGCAGTGTTAAAGTTAATGAGACAATTGAGGCTATGTTCACACTTAACGTCTTTTTTCAAACTGCCAGCATCTGTTCTACATTATAACCCTATGGAGTAAACCGTTTTTTCAAAAAAGTCCTGAGCGCTTTTTTAGACGCCACCGCCGGCGTCTTTTTCTGCAGCTCAGAGCGTCTTTTTAAGTTGAAAAAAGTTCAACTTTTCTGAAAAGAACGCCCTACGTCAAGCGCCTTTTTGACAGCTGACCAATGACAAGCGAGTAGCGAGACCTGTCGTTTCCATAACAACAAGAACAACTGTCTGTCGTGCACCCACAAACGTCTTTGTGAACCGACATTCTCCTCCCCGGTAACTTCAAAAGCCAACGCAAGAGCCAACTTTCTCTTTCTCTACATTTTTTGCATCACACAGCACTAGGCTACTGTTGCAGCTCTTGTTATAGCAGCCCGGTCTCACCCCAAAACGTCATACTGACGCGTCTTGACCATGCGTCAACATACGACGAAAAGGGTACCCCTTTAACGTCAATATGAGACGCAGACAGAAGCGCACCAGCAGCGCCTCCTAGCGGTACCCTAACGCATACCTAAACCTACCCATAACCCGAATCGTCACATATGGACGTTATGGGGGTACCCTTTTCGTCGTATGTTGACGCATGGTCAAGACGCGTCAGTATATGCGCCAGCCACAAAAGACGCGCTCGGCTGCTATTTGTAACCGAATGCTGCCAGCGTTTTTTTTTGCAAAAAAAACGCCGTTGTCAACTTTTTCTTGTCAAAAAAGACGCTAAGTGTGAACATAGCCTAAGTGATTAATTGAGTGATGATTGAGCATTATTGAAGACACCTGATGATAACAAGCAGAATCACTGAAGGAGAAAATCACAAATTGTAAGCCACCGTTATGGTGATGGGTGTTTGCTTTAGTTGGGCTCTTGACCCTTAAATAATTAACTTTAATTTTTTGTTTGATTGCTGTATCTGACTTACAACTGCCAGATGAACGAAGAAAAAAAGTGATCTGATGGTGTTGGTTATGTTATGACAATCAACATTTTAACTTTATGTTTATGATTTATGTTGTTGGTTACAGCACAACTGTGATTCTGCATAAATATCCAGAATTTTAGATATAATATAAAGGATTTCTTAAAAGTTTTTTTATTTTTTTATATTTCTTTTGGGCACACACAGACATAAAGATTCAGTCTATGCATCTCAACAATGGTGACAATTGGGAAAAGTAAATTACATAGACAATTCAGATCATAATTTATTCATACCGCATTGCATGATGGGAGCCATTAATGAGATGTGATTGGTGGTAGCCACTGCAACATGCTTTATTATTGTCACCATTGTTGGGATTCACAGGCTGATTATTGATGTCTGTGTTTCTAAATTAATACATTTGAAAGTGTTTTGATCAGAACAATGTTTATTAAATATATTGGATTATAAGAAAAATGCTGATAATCATATACTGTAGAATCAAAAAGCTGCTGCTAACAAGTTACACCAAACTATCTCAATAAGTTTCATTTTCGGATCACAGCATGATTATTTCAAAACATAACCAACACTATCAGATCACACTTTTTCTTTGTTCATTTGACTGTTATAAATCAATAACAGCAGACAAACAAAAGTCTAAAGTTAATAATATACAGTAAGGGTCAAGAGCCCAACTAAAGCAAACACCCATCTCCATAATGGTGGCTTACAATTTGAGATTTTCTCCTTCAGTGATTCTGCTTGTTAACATCAGGTGTCTTCAATAATGCTCAATCATCACTCAATTGATCACTTAATTGTCTCATTAACTTTAACACTGATTCAGTGTTACTTTAACACCATGTAGAGTGGGACCATATGTGCTCTGAGCAGTGTTAATTTAACACTGGGGAATTTACTGTGTGCAAGGATCTATACTTGGGCCAATGTTGTTCAGTCTTTATGTTAATGATTTGCCTTTGGTTTGTCCCGATGTAGAAATTCTGTTATATGCTGATGATGCTGTTATTTATGTACATAACAGCACAAAACAGCAAGCTGCTTTAAAACTAACCAGTGCAATGAATTATATCACAACATGGCTTGACAGATCATGTCTAACATTAAATGTTGGTAAAACGGTTAGCATGTTCTTTTCAAAGCGACCATGTAGTGTTCCAGACCCTGACATAATGATATCAGGTCAAAATTTGCAAGTTGTGACTGAATATAAGTATCTGGGTGTTTGGATTGATTCGAATCTCTGTTTCAGAACTCATGTTAAACGAATGTGCAAACGAGTTAGATTTAATTTAAGTAATTTTAGATTTTTTAGGGATTCATTCACCTTTGAAACTGCTATGATATATATATGCCATGATTATCCCGCATTTTACATATTGTTTGACAAGCTGGGCACAAGCCAACAAGTCTACAATGAGGTCACTTGAAAGTCTTTATAAACATACTCTTAAAGTTTTAGTTCAGAAACCTAATAATTTTCACACTTGTCAAATTTTAAATACCCATAGACTTCTGAGCTGGGAAAACTTGATCACTTACAGTAATCTTTGTCTAGTCTATAAGATATTGCGTATGGCCCCACCTCCACTGAAGAGATTTGTTATGCAGAGAGCAGGCACTCATGTCACCAGAGGTATCACAAGAGGGGACTGTATCATTCCCACTCGAAAAAGTGCCTTTAGTCAGTCAGCGTTCTCTGTAACAGCAACTAAACAGTGGAATCTATTGCCAAGGATGATAAGAGAAACAGACACTTATCGTTCTTTTACTGGTCAGCTTAAGAACTGGCTAATTGATAATCAGATATGTGCACATTAGACTATTGACCAGAGGTGGTGAGTCCAGGGGTCAGAAAGTAAAAGTCCTGCCATATTTTTATTCCACCCATGAACTCACACAGCAAAAACTCAAGTGGAGTTTATTTGGCTCCAGACTCAAGAGTGTTAAAGTTAATGGGCTAATTAAGTGATTGATTGAGTGAGTGATGATTGACCATTATTGAAGACACCTGATGTTAACAAGCAGAATCACTGAAGGAGAAAAATCACAATTTTAGTCACCATTATGGAGATCAGTGTTCGATTTAGTTGGGCAGTTGACCTTCAAATGATTATCTTTAAATTTTGTTTGGCTGTTGATCTGAGTTATTACAGCCAGATGAACAAGAAGAAAAGTTGATCAGGTGGTGTTGGTTATATTTGAACATAATCATAATTTGATCTGAATCACTGAACTCAATTAGAGCCTAATCTCTGACTTAAATGTATATTGGTCATTACAACATCACAGTAATTCTACAGATTAAGATCCAGATTTTTCAATATAATTCAAATTATTTCTTAAAAGTTGTTCTGATAAAGAAAAGGAAAATATTTCTTTAAGGCACACACAGACATCAAGATTCAGTGTATGAATCTCAACAATGGTGACAAAAAGAATATTCAATTAGGAAAACAAGACAATTCAGATCATAATTTATTCATACCGCAATGCATGATGGGAGCCATGGATGAGTTTTGATTGGTGGCACCCAGAATGCACTGCAACATGCTTTATTATTGTCACCATTGTTGAGAATCACAGGCTGATTCTTGGTGTCAGTGTGTTCAAATAATATATTTTTTCAAAGTCTTCTGATTAGAACAACTTTCAAGAAATCTTTCTGATTACACTGAAAATTATTAACCCTCTGGAGTCTGAGCGTTTTTTTGGGCCCTGGGGGTGTTCTGACATGCTCTGACATTTGTGCTTTTTTCAGTTGCTTATAAACATATTAATGGCAAAGGTGTAAATTCACTCTATATAGCACAAACAGGACTACAATAATATGTGAGCCACATGTATGTACATGTTTTCATTTTTGAGAGAATAATGTTTATGCGTGGTTATCGAAAAAACTAAAAATTAAAATTTTTGAAATAAGGCCACAAAACACATACTAAATATGTGGCAATAAGACTTTTGACTAATGGATGTCCTCGCCTAGAGTTTTTTCTTCAAAATTATGTGAAAATAGTCTTGCTTTATCGTTCACATAAAACCATACATTGATTTAAATTGATGTAAAACAGGTTTTGCTTGGAAAGCCAATATGCGAGGGGGCGTGAACGAGGAGTGGTTTACACCTTAGAATACAATGTCCCACCCACTCTGCATAATTAGCCATTCACTCAGGTGTGACACTGACTGAGCCACAATGCAAGGACAAAAGATATATTTAGAAGAAGACTTATATTGACCATTTAAGATTTTGCTTACATCTATCTTGTAAATATGTTTTGCTATTTTATTAAAACGGTTACAATTACAACAATAATTACAATTTCAACAATATTTCAAGTGTACTCTTTCTTTGTAAAAAAAAATGATTATAGGCCCTACATTTAATCTATGTATTCATTAGTTTGAATATAACCAACATTGGAACAGCTAACATCTTAGTTGATGACTTTATTTTTGACAAAAATAGTATTTTATATATAGAAATGGCTAAACAAAAGCTTATTTGATGTGGCAGTATATTCTACAGTAAAAACTGTACCTAAATCTGGTCAACAAAATGTTGTCTTTCATATTTCGTCTGACTGTAACGTTGTTTTCATGAAATATTAGGGCATATTGTTAATTTGCAGTTTAATACGTTGCTTATACAAATAGCCTACATTTTATTTCAACATTCAGTCGATGTTTACTTATCTCAGTATAGCAATACAGTTTGCTAAAACATCATCATTCATTCACACACGCGATTTAAATTTAAACTGTCTTTGCCAGCTGTGGTAAACAGCGCGCATTCATGCCGTTTATTCATTCATAAACAGAAACCCACGTGAAGAAATTCACGTGAGAAGGAAAAAACTTACTAGTATTCCTCAGCTCGCTCCTCGATATACCCGCACTTCTGAGGGACATTTTCCATTAGTATTATTCCTCACAGCGCTGCAAGACGGTGTAAACAATGATCTAAATAAACTTGTGTGTTTTCTCGAGCTGATGGGGGCGTTCACAGGATTGCCTCAGCCATTTGCGTTTGAATAGCGCGCGCTCTCCGTGGGCGTGGCCGATTATAACGTAATGAGATGAGATGAGCTCGACTGGAATCGCTCTCTTTTAAAGGCACAATATGTATTTTTTTTGCTTTAAAAATATAAAAAATCACTATATCTATGTTATATATTTTTTAAAGTTGTGTATTTACATTATCCCGACAGTTCCAATTAACTTCTAAATCCAGAGAAATTAATATTTTAATTCGAAGACACGGGCCGTGTCTTTATTTCCGTTATGTCGCAGTCAATGGCGTCATATCCGCGTTGTGCCTGGTTTCCGCCTGTACTGCCATGGTAACCAGAGCTATGAGCAGAGCCCTCTGATTAGCCAAAGCGACAGACGCAGACAACTGTGGAGTTCGCAATGTCTATCTGAACGCTGTTGTTGTTTCGTTCAAACATTATGGACCATGGCAAGCAGACTTTGGATAAAAAAGGAGAACTAAAACGAGAATCAATATCAGCGTGGTGTTTTCGAGATGCCGAGAGCTGCCATAGACAGTATATAAACGAGAGCTCCACGTCCGAGACTTCGACCGCTTCTACATGTACTTTATTAAACAGGTGAGCACATTTACATAAAACTAATCAATTTTATATAGTTCAACAATGATAAAATGTTAGAATATGATCTGTATGTTATTCTAATGTTGATCTAGCTTACTGCTAGTCTCATACAGACAAACTAACACATACATTTCAACACATTCAAATGCAGTTTAGTGTGATAGTGTAATGTTAGACCAAGTGAAACAGCGCTGCGTTACCTCACAAGTTTAATTTGTCTAATAAACTGACCTGTGAGTAGTAATTCTGCGTGTAGTTCGATAGAATGGAATGTCCATATTCCTTTTATATCCGCGGGACTCGCATCGCGTTTGGAGCTGATAGCTGTCTCTTAGCAATCCCGAACTGCTTCATATCACAGTCATGATAAAAGCATCGATGTATTCAGTCATCCATAAACATTATTAGATCGGTCGGCTTGACGTTGACGACAACATCCATAATTCTTAGCAAATGTTGCGTCATCAAACTACGCCTTTGTTATTGTAAATAAGTTAGCGACCCCTAGTGGAGAAAAATGCTATACTGTGGCTTTAATACAGATTTCACAAGATGAGAATAATTGTTTTTTTATATAAATTACTTCATTTAAAAGAAGAGAATTCAATCTTCATGCCTGTGTGTCTGTAATTGTTTTTTTATATAAATTACTTCATTTAAAAGAAGAGAATTCAATCTTCATGCCTGTGTGTCTGTATGTCTGTTTGACTGAGTATTCGCTGAGTTATTGTTAATTTTCGGACGCGTTTCAGAATGGACTACACTGGCAGAGAGAAGGCAGAACTCGCTTCGTGTTTATTTTTCTTTATTTGGCAAAAAGCACAACACTTTGTTTTTATTGTGAGTATACACAAAAATAATACACATTTAACAAAATCGATTGATGTATGAAACTCCTATGGAAAATCAAAGTCAACAGAGTATTTATGAGTTTCTTTTACACTAATAAAAAAAAAGCGAGCTGGTATCGCCGGCGATACCGTAGACCTCAGGGGGTTAACATGGCATAATATTAGAATCACAGGCTGTTGTAATCAACAAGGTAAACTTAACTCTCTAAATGAGTTTTGTGATTCAGGTGAAATTATGATTATGTCAAAACATAACCAACACCACCTGATCAACTTTTCTCTTTGTTCATTTGAGAGTTGTAACTCAGATACAACAGCCAAACAAAATCTAAAGTTATTAGTTAAAGGGTCAAGAGCCCAACTAAAGCAAACACTGATCACCATAATGGTAACTTAAACAAGAGATTTTCTCCTTCAGTAATTCTGCTTGTTAACATCAGGTGTTTTCAATAATGCTCAATCATCACTAAAACAATCACTTAATTATCTCATTAACTTTAACACTCGTGAGTCTGGAGCCAAATAAACTCCCAGGAGAGTTCATTTAACACTGGAGTTTTTGCTGTGTGAGTTCATGGGTGGAATAAATATATGGCAGGACTTTTACTTTCTGACCCCTGGATTCTCCACCTCTGGTTTTAGCCTATATTGTGTGCTGACGTTGCTTGTACTTATTGTGGTGTGTTGTATTAGTTTTTATTATTACTTCATGTTGTTATTACTTGTGGACTGTAAAAAGTCATTTTATGTTTTTTGTATGCTGATTTTAGGTTGCCTTTATAATAACTGGCCAGGGACAACAGATGAAAATTAGCCTGTTGAGCTAACTCTGGCTCATTTACAGTTATTTTACTGTTAATTAATGAGCACTGTCCCAGTAAAATAAACAAATAAATGAAATTAAAATGAAATGAAAGGGAAATTAGACGATACAACCATATGTGCACGTGCTGTATGAGAACACAAGCTGCTGAACAGGCAGATATGCATATATTTGAACATATGAACATACAGTAGACAGAATCCCTTTAAATACAAGTGATAAGATGACACAGTGCCTGCATTTCACATAAAACCTGCAATGAGTAAAATGCTGTTGTATGTAATGTAATAACCCAGCTAGCAGGGAACGTTCTCAGAACGTTGGCTAACATTCCCTACAAGTTTGGTTAATGTTTTAAAGAAAACATTTGAATGTAATGTTCAAATAATGTTTTGAGGATGTTTTCTCATTCCAAATAATGTTTCTATAAGGTTAAATGTAAACTAAGATATAACGTTTTAACTGTAACATTTTGAGGATGTTTTTAGAGAATGTTATCCTACACAGCAAAAACTCCAGTGTTAAATGAACTCTCCTGGGAGTTTATCTGATCCACACTCAAAGAGTTAAAGTGTTAAAATATGAGTGTTAAATGAACACTGAAGAGTGTTAAAATTAATTAGATAATTAAGTTATTAATTGTGTGATGATTGACCATTATTGAAGACGCCTGATGTTAACAAGCAGAATCGCCAAAGGAGAAAATCTAATTTTAAGTTACCATTATGGTGATCAGTGTGTGTTTTAGTTGGGCTCTTGACCCTTAAACTATTGACTTTAAATTTTGTCTGGTTGTTGTAACCGAATTACATCAGTCAGATGAACCAAGAGAAAAGGTGATCAGGTGGTGTTGGTTATGTTTTGACGTAATCATCAATTGACCTGAATCGCTAAACTCATTTACATTTAGTCATTAAGCCGACACTTTTATTCAAAGTGACTTACAGAGGACTAAAATTTAGAGAGTTAGGTTTGCCTTGTTGATTTCAGCAGCCCAGTGATTTTTTAGCATACGATTTGTAGCATTTTCTATAGAATTAAAAATATTTCTTAAAAGTTCTGTTCAAAAGATTTTGAAAAAATGTTTTATTTGGACACACAGACATTAAGAATCAGCCTGTGAATCTCAACAATGGTGACAATAATAAAGCATGTTGCAGTGCATTCTGGGTGCCACCAATCAAAACTCATTCATGGCTCCCATCATGCATTGCAGTATGAATAAATTATGATCTGGATTGTCTTATTTATTTCGTTTGCCACCATTGTTGAGATTTTTTTAAATCAAAATGATTTTTAAGAAATGACTTTTCTGTTTGTTCTAGTGATGTTACGTTCGTGAACAAATCATTCTTTTTGAACGAATCGTTCTCGTTCACGTAATCCATTGACTCATATTTCTCGTTCACCGAAATTCCTCCCTCCACAGCCGCACGGCGCTATTGCAGCGCATGCGCAGCTCAGTGAACCGGGTAGCTCTGTGTTCTCTTACGAGAGGTACTCTCGTACTGCGTAATATCTTACGCTAGGGGGAAATCTCTTTTCCGCGAGATACTGAAGCCAAAAAATTATCCTTAATTTTGAAATAATGTAAAACGCGTTGAGACAGCTCGCGCGCCTATTGGCTGCCCTGCGGCAACTGCAGCAGCCTATCGATAAGGCCCTATCGTGACGTCATCACCAATGGGGGCGCTTCGCGCCCCATACGTCACGTCCCGCCGAAACGGGCGTGGCCTGGGGCTATAAATATAGCATCGAAAGGCTAGCTTACCGATTTTTCATCTCTTCAGCGGAGCTCACGCATCGCTGGATCCAGAGAGAAGAAGAGCAGAGCGTCTTTTTCAAGATGTCTCGTCCATCCTGTGGCTCGTGCCGAGCCCCACTCAGCGACGGGGACCGCCATGTCATCTGCGTTTCCTGCCTGGGTGAAGGACATGCGGCTCTAGCGCTCGCTGACGGCGGATGCCCTCACTGCGAGCTTATGCCTATGGCGACTCTGAGGACTCGCATGGCAACTTTCCACGAGCCTGCACCTCCTGCTTCGACGCCGCGCCGTAAAAAGCGCCGTGCTCAGCGGATCCCTGAGCCTCCCACCGAGAAAAGCTCGCCGGTGCGCCTGCCAGCTTCGCCGTCTGCTTCTCTCGAGTCTCTCACTCCCGGACAGTGGCCGCCGCTGGCCGCCGCTTCCGCCGGAGATGACAAGGAAGAAGCGGCAGTTTTCGAGGAGGACAACTGCTCTATCCTGGCTTCGGACAGCGAGGATTGGGCGAGCTCTGTGGACCTCGCCCCTTCTTCTGCCCGCGAGTCGTCAGGAAAACGGGCCAGCATTGAAGCTGAGCTGATGCGTCTGCTCACACAGGCCACAGAGAGCCTCGGCCTCGAGTGGTCCGCGCCCGCCGAGCCTACACGCAACCGTCTGGACGGCTGTTTTCTACAAGGGGACCGCGTTTCCACGCCCTCAAGACCCGCCCCGTTTCTTCCTGAGCTTCATGAAGAACTGGCAAAGTCTTGGAGCGCCCCTTTTTCAGCCAGGCTACGTTCCTCTGCTTCGGCGGCATTCTCCGTGGTGGACGGTGCCAAAGACAGAGGATACCTCGCTCTCCCTCTAGTGGAGGAGGCAGTAGCAGCCCATCTTTGCCCGCCCTCTGCTGGACGGCGGACTAAGACGGCGCTACCTTCAAAAGCCTGCCGCGCTACTTCCACCCTGCACAGTCGCGCTTACACCGCCGCTGGGCAGGCTGCATCAGCGCTACACACTATGGCCACTCTCCAGATCTTCCAAGCTAACCTTCTCCGAAAGCTGGACGAGGAAGGCACGGAAGCAGTCAACGTGGCGGATTTAAGGAGCGCTACGGACCTCGCTCTCCGCGCTACGAAATCCGCTGCACAGGCCATAGGGCGGAACATGGCCTCTCTCACCGTTGCTGAGAGACACCTCTGGCTGACGCTTTCAGAAATGCCGGACTCGGAGCGCTCTGTGTTCCTCGACGCCCCCGTTTCTGCTACTGGCCTCTTTGGATCGTCCGTCAAAGATTTCGCGGACAGATTCGCTGAGGTACAAAAGACGTCGCAGGCCATGAAGCACTTTCTGCCAAAGCGCTCTAGCTCCGCATCAGGCCGCTCTAAACAGCCGTCTGCTCGCAGCTCGCAGCCACCGCCCCCCGCCGCCGCTTCACAGCGTCGACAGGCCCGGGACCAGAGACCACGCTCTCGCTCTGCCGGCCGCCGCCCCCCACAGCGTGGGACTCGGCCGAAGGTTGAGATGAAGCCCGAGGCCTCAAAGTCTTCCTAGCCAGCTTAGGAAAACGACGGTGTTCAAGCCCCGCTGCGGCCGGGTTTCCACCAAAACTTCCCGCTCGTCCAGTTCCATTACATGCGACTGTTCCAGTGTACTCTGCAGTAAACAAGTCGGTTACATTACCCGCTTGCCTGTACACAAACGCCGTTTTCACGGCGACCCAGATAAATCCTGTAAAGAGTGTATTTTCTGGTATTCCGGCCACGGCCGACGGTGTTATGAGTGTAGTAAAAATGCCCACTGCCCAGTGCCCATTCCTACACACAGACACAGCCCGCCCCACAGGGCTCGCGCACATAAAATCGACTCATGTCGATTGCGCACAGAATGTAGTGAACGTGCCCACGTCCCAGTGCCCACAAACACTACACGCTGCATGTCTCTCGGTTTCTGTAAAAACGAAACCAACACACATACAACCGACTCAGGTCGATGGTGTTTTCAGTGCAAATGTGCCCGCTGTCCTGCGCCCACATTCACTCACAGACATGACGAATCCCTCGGTTTCCCCCACGCTCGCCGTCTCTCAGCTACCTGCCGTGAGAGAGCCGAGCGCGGGCGAACCGCCCGCTGTGATCAAAACACTCCCCGCCTCGAGCGCTGCAAATGCGGTGTCTATAATACAGCATACCGAAGCTCCCCGGTCGCCACTATGTCACGACCAGAGCTCCGATCTCATTCAACCCTTAGCTATGCACGCACATGCGTGGGCAAAGCTTCCCGGTGTATCAGAATGGGTGCTGAACATTATAGAAAGAGGCTATTCGCTACAGTTCGCTCGACGTCCCCGCCGTTGTGCGGTGCGAGTCGAAACCACGGTAGAAAAGGAAGTAGCAAGTGTACTTCGTACCGAAATTGCGAAACTGTTGAGCAAAGGGGCAATAGAGCCTTTATCTCAAGCTCAGAGCGAAGGGGGGCTATACAGCAGATATTTTCTGGTTCCGAAAAAAGACGGGGGTCTCAGACCCATTCTAGATCTAAGACAACTGAACGTAGCGCTTTCAAAACGCCGGTTCAGAATGCTCACAACCAAGAAAATCCTCGCGCAAATTCGCCACGGGGACTGGTTTGTGTCAATAGACCTGAAAGACGCGTATTTCCAAATACAAATAGCGTCACGTCACAGGCGATTTTTGAGATTCGCCTTCGAGGGCCAGGCTTATCAATACACAGTCTTACCGTTTGGCCTGTCCCTAGCACCCCGTACATTCACGAAGTGCATGGACGCAGCCCTCGCTCCCCTGAAACTTCGGGGAATGCGAGTTTTGAACTACTTGGACGATTGGCTGGTTCTAGCTCAGTCACATACGGAGCTCATAGAACACAGAACCATTTTACTCGAACATCTCGAGAATCTGGGTCTCAAAGTCAACTGGGCGAAAAGTTCACTGTCTCCCAGTCAGAGAATATCTTTTCTGGGCACAGAACTGGACTCGCTGTCAATGACAGCTCAAATATCGCTACAGCGCAGATTGACTATTCAGCGCATGACAGAATCCTTCCGCCGCGGCACTATAGTCCCGCTAAAGAAGTTTCAAAGGATGCTCGGTCTCATGGCAGCAGCATCCACAGTTCTCCAGCTGGGTCTGCTTCGCATGCGCCCACTGCAGTTCTGGCTACAAGCACGAGTACCGCGTCGAGTATGGACTTCAGGTCTCTTTCGTCTCAAGGTCGATCAGGAATGCGTCTCAGCACTGATACCCTGGAGAGCGACCGACTGGTACCAGTCAGGTGTAAGCCTGGGGACTTCCTCGAGTGTGAAGGTGGTGTCCACGGACGCCTCCACCTCGGGATGGGGAGCACTGCTCGAGGGCAGACCGTTTTTCGGCCAGTGGTCAGAACGGGAAAAGCTTCTGCACATAAACTGCCTGGAAATGATGGCAGTCGACAACGCGCTGAGGCGCTTTCGTCCCCAAATAGCAGGACACCACGTCTTGGTCCGCTCGGACAACATGTCAGTGGTAGCCTACATAAATCGCCAGGGAGGCATCACATCCCGAAACCTATACAGGTTAGCGAAACGCCTCCTGGTATGGGCTCAGCACAATTTGCGCTCGCTCAGAGCAGCGCATGTGCCTGGCCACCTGAATGTGGGACCAGACAGACTGTCGAGGAACAATGTTCCAGCAGGAGAATGGTCACTGCATCCGCAGACAGTCCAACTGCTGTGGCAGACATTCGGCAGAGCAAAGATAGACCTGTTTGCGTCTCAAGAAAACGCTCACTGCCCGGAATTTTTCTCAAAGAGCAGGGATGCGCTGGCCCACGTCTGGCCCCGCTGCCCGCTCTATGCCTTTCCCCCCATCACGCTCCTACCTCAGGTATTAGAGCGGATCAGGGAAAGCAGATGCTCAGTGTTACTGGTTGCTCCGTTCTGGAAGAACCAGGCTTGGTTCCCAGTTCTTATGCAGCTGACGAGCACTGCCCCATGGCCAATACCAGTGAGGAGGGACCTCCTCTCTCAAGCCAGGGGCTCGATCTGGCATCCTCGCCCGGAGCTTTGGTCCCTACATGCGTGGGCCATCAACGGGTACCCTCTGATATCCCAGAGGGAGTGTTAAACACGATCATGCAGGCTAGAGCTCCCTCTACGAGACGGCTCTATTCCTCAAAATGGTCAGTGTTCTCCAGCTGGTGCACAGCACGCGGCTTTTCACCCCTGGACTGTGGAGTGACGGAGGTTCTCTCCTTCCTACAAGAGCTACTGGATGAAGGCAGAGCCCCATCCACGCTCAAAGTCTATGTGGCGGCTATAGCAGCGTTTTCCAAACCAACGCTTGGTCAGTCACTAGGAAGGAACGATCTGGTCATTCGGTTCCTTAGAGGAGCTAAGAGGTTAAATCCTCCCAGACCTCCCTCAGTCCCCATATGGGACCTTTCTACGGTCTTGGAGGCCATGAAGGGTGCCCCATTTGAGCCTATCCAGTCAGTAGATTGTAGCGTAAATGCCTCTGGGTTAATGCGAATTAGCTCAAGAATATAGGGAATTTTGGCAATATTAATATTTATAACGCATGGTCATAATTCATAAATCGCATATGCATTTACTTTATCAATTATAGGAAATGCCTCGTTCTGTACTGTCTGATCATTACAGTTAAGAAGAAGTATTCCTGTCTACAAAACTCCAAGAGAGTTTGTCTTCTGGCCACGAAGACAAAACCTCTTTGGGTTTATTAATAAAAACTATTCAAAGTAGTTTTATAATATAGAGCCTGTAGCTTTATAGATCTTTTGTTTCATTGACTTTATAAAAAGTGGGTTTTCAAACACAGAGCCAGTTAAAAGTATAAATGGGTTTATTAATAAAATGGCACACACTAGAGATTATATAAACTACAAACATAAACGTACGTAAAATTGCAAACAAACGAATAAACATTTAACCGAACAAAAACATAAACATAGCGTGATCAGAATGAAAATGGAATGAAAGAAAGAAAGATATAGAGGGAAGATAGAGGGTAACTTAAATCACAGACCTAAGACCTAGACACCTGGAACAGCTTTTATAGGAATCAATATACTTGCGAGATGTGGTACTCTTTCAGTGTGATGCTGAAAAGGGGACGCGCGTGCGCGTGTCCGGCTGGTTTGCGTCTAGCTTCTTCTTCTGGGTCGTTTCGAAAAACGATGTAAAGGCTCACTTGAATTTAACGTTACCGGAAAAGTTCAGATTCGTCTCCCGGGATGGGAGAGGCTGGAAATCTTAGTTGCAAAGACCGGCGGTTACGACTCGAACATGGGTTCGTTCGATGGAGAAGGCCAGGGCCTCCTTCAGATGTTCCTTGGAGAAGCGCTGCGCCGGGGAGGAGGGTCCAGAGAAGTTGGATGAGTTGAGAGGAAGAGATGAGAGAGTGAAGAGAAGAGAGAATCTTCCTTTTAACAGACATCTGTTTACGCCCTGTTTTGGGGACAGAGCGAATCAAAACTTCTGATTTGTAGCGGGAAGAAGTCTTCTTTGTGTGAAGAAAAACACGCCCCCTTTTACCATATGTCTTATGAGGGAAAGGATTCATACTTAGAAATATGATATTTCCTGGAATCAAATGCATATTATTGTACCTTGCAGTCAAGATTCGTCTCCGTGAGATGGAGAGGATTACAGAGATATCAATTATGACAGGTAAAGATTGGGGAAACATAACGTTACACTTATATGCATAATTACACACAAATAAAGTTTGATTAAACACACAATAAAGTTGTCAGTGTTTCCGTTATGGCAAGTGACGACACTTTGAGAAACATAGGAATACATATCAACATTCAGTGGCTTGTTATGTGGAAGAATATCTGTTTCCAAAGTTCCAGAGTGTGTGTGTGTGTGTGTGTGTGTGTGTTCTGGGATGCCTTTGAGGCTTGGGTCGTAAAGTTTTATGGTCTGAGTTAGGGTTACAACACTATGGAGTGAATATTCTTTCAATGAATCTTCAGAATTAAAGATTTTACTCTAGCAAAACACACCTCTATTATAAGGCAAAGCTAATCACACACATACATATCGGAAGGTATACATTCAAGAGCCATATTTCTACATGACGTTGCACTTTAGTGGCTTTCGTGTGTGTGTGTGTGTGTGTGTGTGTGTGTGTGTACGTGTGTGTGTGTTCTGGAATGTCACGAGTCTGTGAGGTTGTAAAAGTCACAGGGAGTCCAGAGCTGAAATGGGGGTTTTAGAGGGGATTCTAAGAAAACAGGGTTTCCTTATGTGACTCAAATGTCCCTCGGGGGAGCCACAAAGATGCAATTTTGACCGTTCAAGCAGACTTGGAGATCAGGATTTACTAATTTGAACAGCATGTGACCGCATGTCATAGTCATTGTCGTTACAAGATATCAAACACTTGTCTTTCAAAACGGTGTTTCTTCTGGCTCTCGCTTCAGTGAAGCGCATAGGGGACTTACAAGCGCTCTCAGTGAGCGCGACGTGTATGGAGTTTGGGCCAAATGACTCGAAAGTCATACTCAAACCAAGGCACGGGTACGTCCCTAAATCCCTCAATACACCGTTCAGGGCCCAGGTAATTTCCCTGTCTGCCCTGCCGGTCTCTAACGAGGAGAAGGATGCCAGCTTCCTTTGCCCAGTCAGGGCGCTAAGGGCTTATGTGTCCCGCACGTCTGTTTTCAGACAGACGGAGCAGCTCTTTGTTTCACTCTACGGACGTTCTAAGGGACTCGCCGTTTCGAAACAGAGCCTATCCAGATGGATAGTCGATGCTATAGCGCTGGCTTACACCTCTAAGGGCTTGCAGTGCCCATTAGGTGTCAGAGCGCACTCCACGAGAGGCGTGGCCTCGTCGTGGGCTTGGTCTAGTGGGATTGCCTTGCAAAATATCTGTATGGCGGCAGGCTGGGCCTCCCCGTCTACATTTATAAGGTTTTATAACCTAGAGGTTCCCGCTCTGCAAGCTAAGCTGCTTTCAGTCTAAAAAACGGTACTGTCTGCCCCGAGTACGTCCGGCCCAGAATACCGAAATAGCGCGAGCAACGCTCGTTTAGATCGCGCAGCTCTATGGGCAATGTGTAAGACCCACTATATTCATCAGTCCAGGCCGGGGTCGCCCTGACTGAGTAAATACCATCAGTATAACTGTTCTTATAGGATGCTGCATTACAGGAATGATGCTATTCTAGCCACTCTTCCTGGGCTCTCTGTGAGTCACTTATGATCATGTACTACATGAGCCCGGGCACCTGCCCTTGGGACTTTGGTGCTGGATCATAGCATGCACGGCGTTTTACACTGTTTCCCCTAGCGTAAGATATTACGCAGTACGAGAGTACCTCTCGTAAGAGAACGTACTCGGTTACTAACGTAACCTCGGTTCTCTCTAGAGAGGAAACGAGTACTGCGTATCTTGCCGTGCCTGCGCACGCTCCGGTTCGCTCCGGCGATGAAAAACCGGTAAGCTAGCCTTTCGATGCTATATTTATAGCCCCAGGCCACGCCCGTTTCGGCGGGACGTGACGTATGGGGCGCGAAGCGCCCCCATTGGTGATGACGTCACGATAGGGCCTTATCGATAGGCTGCTGCAGTTGCCGCAGGGCAGCCAATAGGCGCGCGAGCTGTCTCGCCTATGTCTGCATGCTGCCGCAACGCGTTTTACATTATTTCAAAATTAAGGATAATTTTTTGGCTTCAGTATCTCGCGGAAAAGAGATTTCCCCCTAGCGTAAGATATTACGCAGTACTCGTTTCCTCTCTAGAGAGAACCGAGGTTACGTTAGTAACCGAGTACGTTTTCAACCTGTCAAGAATGACTAAACCTCAAGCCAATAGCCTTCGAGTATGAGATGTGACGGAGCATGTGATTTGTTGGATGTAGTGAACGAATACGCCCTTCACTGACTGTGACCGAGTTGCTTTTGAGTCTGAACGAGAGAGAGAGATCTTCTCGTGAACGAACTGGTACATGTCGTTCGTGAACGAAAAGAACCAGTTGTTTGAACGATAATGATGGCGAACCGATAGAGCTGGGTTTGTGTAGTCAGCATATTTGCATCAAAGAAGGAAATGTACACTTTACCATTGTAATGAAAACAGTTTAATAACGCAAGCATGTTTAAATATAGGCTAACAAAGACAAATTAACATTGTCATTTTGTACTTCACTGTTTACTTGATTTAAATGTACACTTCTCTTTACCTGCTTTTCTTTTCTTTTGTTTGTGTGTTTTAGTCTTAGTTTTGTGGTATTTTGCACTTTGAAAAATTTACTTTACTACTTGTGTTCATTTTGTATTATCAAAAATGAATTAATTACGTTTTATTCATGTCATATGCACTTCTCTAAAAACTAAAACAAACCAAAAAATATGACAGTATTGGTTAGGTCTCATTTGCGTAACGTCAGCAAATAACATTTCAGTTTGGGCTGTGAAGGGGCATGTAATTGGTTGGATCTACTGAACGAATACGCCCATCACTGACCGAGATCGCTCTGTTTCGAGTCTGAACGAGAGAGAGATCTCGTTCGTGAACGAATTGATCAAACTGGTACTTTCGTTCGTGAATGAAAGTAGCCTACTGGGTAGATCGGTCATTTAGCATGCGATTCAATCTCATTCAAAGCGCAGTTATAGGTGTGCGTATAATTGTTTATCATATTTAACATATAACATAACTCAACGTTTAATATAATCCCAGATTTATGAATGTGTATGTCTGACCAAACAATTAAAATGTTAATTATGCAAGAAAACCTTGGTTTGGTCATCTAAACCACTTATTTAGACTTATTTGATTAATTTAGTAAATAAGGCACAAATTGTAACAAAGCCAAATAAGTTTTTTTTTGTAACAAGTAAATACGTTCGTTAAAACATATCATAAAATACACTCTTTTTCACCACCTGCTGCAGTATTTATGTAATAGGAAGAAATTGTCACTGAACGAATCAGTGATTGAATCATTTTGGTGAACAAACTGAAAAATGAACGAGTCTCTGGAAAGAATCAAAATTTCCACCACTAGTTTGTTCATCTGGCAGTTATAACGTGTAAGAGCGTCTTTACAACAACCAAACAAAAACTTAAGTGTAAAATGTAAGGGTCAAGAGCCCAACTAAAGCAAACACTATTCTCCATAATGGTGACTTAAAAATTGTGATTTTTCTCCTTCAGTGATTCTGCTTGTTAACATCAGGTGTCTTCAATAATGCTCAATCATCACTTAATTCATCACTTAATTATCTCATTAACTTTTTATCACTGGAGTTTTTGCTTTGTACGTTTTAGGAGAACATTCTGGGAACCAAAATAAAACTACCCGCTGAAAACATTATTAGAACTTCATGGTAATGTTCTCAGAACGTTTTTACAACAAAACATTTCTAGCTGGGAATGTACATTACATACAACATAATCATTTTAGACATTGTGATATTTGCTCAAGATCTTTCAGAAACGCTACCAATTCTTGTGAAATACTTGAGACACACTTAGACATCATCACTCCTCTTACAAACCTCAATAATAGTGACAATCCAAAAATATTCATATGTAAATAGTAAAATGATTAATCTGCATAATTTTCTTGTGCCGCAATGCATGCTGGGAGCCGTAAATGAGTTTTGTATGCTGGCATGAAGCATGACACTATTGTTGAGTTTCATTTGCTGACTGTCGATGTATGTGAGTGTCTCAATAACACCGTAGTAAATAACTTTCTGATCACAACATGTTTTCTTTTCTCAGAAAACCAGATTTTTCAAGCGTATCACATGGTCAGTAGCACAATATATTTAAACGAATTAATAACAAAACACACTTCTGATCAGTGGTTAGACTTCAGATGGATGCACATGAACACTGAGGATTGTAAAGAGGATTTTGGTGAGTAACATCCAACATTAAGACATTTTTGAGCCAAAAAGTTATAGTGACCCTTAATATTTAAAGGACGTTCGAAGAATGATGTTCAAAGAATGTTTTCTACCAACATTATGAGAACATTCATCAAATACTAATGACAACACTTGACGATTTCATGAACATTGATTTGAAAGCTTTTAATTTTAAAGCTTGCATAAACTTTACATACATTTAAGAGAAAAGTTAGGAAAAATAACGATGGGACAGGCTATAAAACTTCCCCCGCAAACACAACCTTATTCATCTGAAGTTCGTTGTCATTCTGATGTTTAAAGGATGTTTCAAGAAGTTGTTCTAAGAATGTTTTCTCCCAACATCATGAGAACATTTATAAAACCTTCTTCCAACAATATATTAATAATGTTTTTGTATGAACCATTTGAGAACATTATTGAAGACAAGATAACATTGAACACACACTATTAATGTTACTAGAAGAACGTTTGTTCGTAATTTTGAGAAATCCTTGCCAGAACGCTATACAAAGTAATGAGAACGTTCCCTGTTATCAGGGTTGGTGTCTGTTATGAGTTACACATGTGAACGTCAGTAGTTACAGTCAGTGTTGAGTATCGGGAAGTTTTGAAGATCACACTCTTTTGCTAATCTATCAACTGCACAGTAGAACACATAAACACCTGCGATTACTGATGAAGCACAAACTTAAAGAAAGTCAAGGGTCAAGAGCCCAACTAAAGCAAACACTGATCTCATGGTGACCTCAAACTAAACATTTTCAATAAGACATCAACATCTAAACCTCTGTTAATTCTCGTTAAGATCTTCTGTAGACGTGACAGAAATAAAGTCAGTCTGGTTAGTAATAAGTGAAGCTGGTAATGCTGTTTGTGGAGTTGTTTAATGAGATCTTCAGAGAGTTAATGTATTTTATCTTCAGTTCATCTAAGGCTGTGTCTGAAGAAAGTTGTAGTTTGTGCTTTTATTACTCTTTCGAAAGATGATTGAAAGAATGTTTCAGGAACATCACACTAACCTTTAAATAACATTCTAGTAACATTAAGGAAACTGGACATTTTTATGTTCTTGGAATGTTAGAAATCAACGTTCCTATAATGTAGAATTTTTAATCAAAATTAAGTTGAAAGAACGTTTGAGGAGCATTATACCTTTTAAAACACGTTCCTCTAACGTCAAGAAAACTGGACATTTTTTCACGTTCCCAGAACCAACACTGAATATTTGGAGAACGTTCTTATAACAAAAGTCTGTTAGCTGGGTATACACCACTGAAAACATACACTGTTAACCCTTGCTGTAAAAAAAGGCGTAATTCAGACAGTATCATACCATTTTCCATTAAAACAGTAATATACCGTAGAAAACAAAAATAGCCTACAGGAATATACTGTAAATCAACAGTGCTCAAAGTCGACACTCAGAGGCTGTTTTCCCAATCACACCCTATACCCTCATTCACTATTCCCTACATTAGTTCACTAATATAGTCCACTTGACAGAGTGAATGAAAAGAAGTGAGTGAATTGAGACACTGATGAACACCTGATAAGCAGAATCACTGAAGGACAGAGAAACAAGAACAGAAAAAAGAGAAACACAAGAACTACAACTGACTTCCAGCAACACTGAGTGTGAAACCAGTTTACAAACCAGTTTACGATTATTTATTTCATACATGTACAAAAGTTCTTGTTGAGAATTAACAAAGATTTAGTTAATAATAAAATTTGTTGTCACCATAATGGAGATCAGTATTTGCTTTAGTTGGTCTCTTGTCCCTTGACTTCTTACCATTCATCTCTCTCTGGCTGCTGTAACAGTGAGTTTATAAAACACATTTGTTATGGCAAGAAAAAGTCAAGAGGAAGTTTATAAGGTGTTTTTATTCTTTTGTGATGATATCACAATCATCCTGGACATGTCTGATTTTCAGATTATTCCTGTATATATTCATTGATATTATGGGTATGTCATATTTAGCATAAATTTGTGTAACTACAAAATGAAATCAATATTTCTGTTATCAGGTCTTCTGAAAAATAACAATCATATAGTGCATTCAATTTTATTTTACTCCTGCTTGACTCAGACACACACAGACATCAACAATCAGCACATGAATCTCAACAATGGTGACAATCAAAAGTTTCATGTCGCAATGCATGCTGGGTTCCAGGATAATATAAAACTCCCAGCATGCACTGCTGCATGAATAATAAAAAAAAAGAAATATTGCCACCATTGTTGAGATTAATGTGCTAAATTGTGATATCTCTGTGTTTCTCAAACATAGTGTAGCTGTTTTTTTTTTGTTTATGCATGTGTTAAAAAAAAAGTCATAGTAATTTATTGCTGTAGTTTCACAGTGGTGCTAATGTAACACTTTTGATCGAGAATAAAACTCTGAATGAATAAGAATTAATTCCTTAGTGAATGAACAGGCAATATGATGATTTCGTCATCATAAGCATTACAACCACAATCATTCATAAACCATGTGTGTGCACAAGTGTGACTTGCAAAAACACAGCTCAAGCAGCAAAAGAAAAATGAATGTTTTAGCATCAACATCCCAACTAAAGCAAGCACTGATCTCTATAATGGTAACTTCAAACAAACATTTTCAATAATAACTTATGTATGACAGAAATAAAGTCATACTGGTTAATAATAAGTGTAATAATGTGTAATGGCTGGAAGTCAGTCGTAGTTATTGTGTTTCTCTATTTTCTGTTCGTGTGTTTCTCTTTTCTTCAGTGATTCTGCTTGTTAACAGCAGGTGTTCATCACTAATGCTCAACAATCACTTACATATTCTCTTAATTATCTCACTGCAACACTGTCTCAATGTTACTTTTTACTCTTTATAGTGTGGATTTCCCTGTGGTGTTGAAAGGGTTAACAGTGTAAGATAAAAAGACACACCCACAAAATGTATTTTAACAGTAATAAACTGTAAGTTATAAAACAGGTTTATACTGGCAACACTGTTGCCAGTAGTTTACTGTAAAATACATTTTTTGGGTCACCATTGTGCAGAAGAGTAGAGCCTGTGCTTCAGTCCAGGAGAAGATCTACACACACTGATGATATGCTGTATGTTGCTTTATTTATCAGGCGGTGACTGTGTAGTTGCTGGTCCAGTGGAAATCTTTTTACGTTCAATAGTTTTTTAGTGGTCTCAAATGAAAGAAGTTCACAGTTTTACTTTGCTCACATTATTAATGCATTATAAATTTTAGTTAATACATTTAAATGACAGTTGGTCAATTTAAGGCAGTCGGTTTCTGCAAGTGTAATTAGTTAACTTGAATTTTAATTTAGTGCATTTTTACAGAAACAAACTAGACTACAGTAAAGAACTGTACAATTAACAGTATTTTACTGGCAACAGTGTTGCCAGTATTTTACTGTAAAAAAACCCGGTAAGGTCTAACAGTGTAGTTATGTTTATGATATTGCATTTCTGTCTACAGATCCTCCTAAATATTACACAATGCACCTTTAAAACTGAAAACTGTTAAAACTGTATCGTAAACCGTACTAAAATAATCGGAGGGGTTTGTGGGTAATTGTGGAGTATCATAAACCGTTTTAGAAGAATCAGAGGGTATTATGGGTAACTGGGTGGTTGTGCAGTCAATGTGAAGTCTGCTGTCTTTAATCTCCTCATACACTGGTTGAGGAACCTGAGAACAGAAAGACAAATTATTTACAGCTTTTGATGAAGGTCGTTCATTCAAACACTTTCTTATCAACAATTTGACTTTACACACCGCTTCACTGTTTTCTGTTCCAGGTTCAGATATTTTAGAGACTGAATCGGGGTCTGTAAAACAAATATAGTACATTAAATATAGTCATAAATGACAATAATAATAATAATTCACATTGATTCTAAATATATCAGACTTGCATTGACTAGTTGTGACCAGCAGGGGGAAGCAACATCTATTCACTCACTCCACAGACAACAATGTAATCGACTGGCAAACAACTAAACATTATTCTGACAAATAAATGACTATGATAAACTTCTAAACTTGTGAAAACATTGTTGGCTGGTTTACCTCGAGTCTGATGCTTCTTGTAGAGAGTCACTATACATAACATGAATCCAATGATGAGCAGAAGCAGAATCACTAGCTGTGTCCCAATGTGAAGGCTGCATCCTTCGAAGGACTGAAGACTTCAAGGATGCAGCCTTTGCGTCCTCCGAAGGACGCACCATGTAGCCTTCATAGGATTTCCTAATTGCGCAACCAGGTGTTTCTGATCACCGCTCCTCAACAGTGCAAGAGGACAGCTGCCATCCTGATCATTCATTTGATATAGCCTAATTGAGTAAACAGCTATGGAGCCAGAATTGGCTATTGTCATTTTTATGTTTTATATTTTACTGGAGGACATGGTGAGGATGTTTCAGCCCCGGCGCTGCCAGGTCATGTATTTTTGGTTTAGCCCTGTTTGAATATAAAACCCAATTGAATATAAAAAAGAATATAAGAAATGCAGTATTTCTCGCGCTCGTCATCGGCAGCTGTCACGGTTGCCAGGCGACAAGAACAGTCCTTGTAGGCTAGACCGGTCCGAGCGCTTCAGATGCGCCCTTTGATATGGGACATATCAAACTTATATGAGACTTTAATTTTCGGAACTGCATATTTCATTAAATATTCACGTACAAATGTGAAGTAACCTACTGAAGTACCTTTTTTCCCTCACATATGATTTTACATTAAATTACACAAAAGTATATAATGTAACAACCTTGAAAATATTCAGAAGTAAAATGCAGGAATATCATAATATAAATACAAACTATAATAAAAACCCTGACAAGGAGTTTTTTCCCCTGCAGAATACATACCTCTAGTTTTACTCTTGATACTAAAAACTCGTTATTAAAAGTACTTTTTTCAGAAATTACTCTTTTTGAAAGTCTAATTATTATTCTAATAAATTCTAATAAAAGTCTACATCATTTTTTTCTTATTTTATGTACTGTAAATGTTTGTTGATTTTGATATGTTTAACGTATGTTGTTAATAGTTGGAAAAAGTACTTTAATGTATGTAGCCCATGGAACAAATGATTTTCATTTACCAATTTTATTTGAAAAAAAAAGGTATACAAGAGTTTGTTTCAAGTAGAAATTATGACTGTCAAAAAAATAAACAATGTCCAGAACAATTCATTCTCTTTTATTTACACATTTAAAGTTGCATAAAAAAGAATGTACAGATTTTCTTTCCTTTTAAAAAATAATGAAAAAAGTTAAAGAATATGTAGAAAAAAAATATATTTTTTCAATCATTTTCTCAAGAAGAGAAAACAGCCTGTCCATCCTCTCCCTACTCTCCTCGCCTCTGCCTTGGTGCTGGTGCTGCTGGTGCTGGCTCCTCCTCACCGTGGGCACCCACTGCTGAACTGGGCCCTGAGGACAAACCAGGGCCGAGTTTCAGCAGTGGGTTTCCCACTCATACCCTCACCTGTCCCAGGACACTTGCAATCCTAAGGGCAGAGCAAATTAACCATGGCTTGTTAACAACAACAGCACAATACATTTCAGCAAAGATGTGTTTTTGTTCTCCTGAATTGCTCTAAAAAAGCTTAACACAGGGGTGCAATCTTAAGTGCATTGTTAACACTGCAAAATATGACACATCAAGACATGCATACAAAATACTTAAGAAATCATATTTCTATATACTCAAATTTGGTTAAAACCACTATAGCTTGCATGACAGCACTACAAAAACACATACAAGTGAAACCCCATTGCCTTACCAACTGCTTTTCTTATTGTTGTGGGCTTACTTCTTTAACATATTTCTTTTAGCCTAATACACAAGTGAGATAGACTAGTGCAAATATTACAAATAGGTCGTTAAACTAATATTAGCACAAGTTTTGCCTCAAACTACCTGACAAATGAAGCCACGCAATGGTGACGAAGGAGTTAAGATGAAGTTTATAATAAACTTTAACTCGGTTTCGCTAGCCATTTAAATAAATGAAAACATAATACTTACATTTAAATGTGAATTTGCTGTCCACCACCGATCTCTAGTCTCGGCCGCCTTTAAAAATAAATAAATAAATGCTGTCGTCACCGGCGCGCAATGAGTTATGGGGTAGAATAGGGTAGGATAGGCCGCTAAGTGTTCATTTATGTATCCTTCCTTTCACGGGGAAACGAAGGACGCATTTGGCGTCGCTTTTGAATCAGGGTAGCCTTCGTCGCGTCGCGATGACGCAACCGGCCTTCAAATACGGACTTCGGAGGATGCAGAACTGAATTGGGACAGCCTTCATCGAGCCGCGTGACGCAATCGGCCTTCAAATGCGACCTTCCAAGGATGCAGTCTTTGAATTGGGACGTCCTTCGTCGCGCCGCTGTGACGCAATCGGCCTTCAAATGCGGCCTTCGGAGGATGCAGCCTTCACATTGGGACACAGCTAGTGTCACGCTGATGATCAGAGACAAAGATGATGAAGATGAAGATGATGATGATGGTGAAGATGACGATGATGAAGATGATGATGATGAAGAAGATGATGGTGATGAAGATGATGATAAAGATGACGATGATGAAGATGATGATGATGATGAAGATGATGATGACGACGATGATGATGATGATGATGATGATGATGAAGATGATGATGATGATGATGAAGATGATGATGAAGATGATAATTTAAATGATGATGCTTTGGATGATTTAGATGATGATGATGATGTGTTTTGCTCTAAAAATAGAGACTCTTTGTGACAAACAGTATGTACATTCTCAAGCTCTAAAAACTCCAGAAACCCCATTCATTTTCCTTTTTATAAATGGAAAATCTTGATAAACTTTGATTTTTATAAACCTCAAGCTTATTGAGAGCTACATGAGGCAAACATCCGCCTATGATCATACTACACCTTCAGCTATAAATATCATACACTACAGGGATTATATAAATACTTACAAACAGTATGTCTCTAAAACAGACACTCAAATCACACTTTTCTATTTCTTTAAGACACTTTAGCTCATTGTTCTTGTTTAGGGGAAAAGTTTAGCCATGCAGGGGTGCCCATCTAAACCTGGGCAGGTGTTGTATCCAGATAGCAACCAACCATCGAAAAATTATTAAATCAATTATGTGTCAACATTAACCACACTGAATCAACATCACTTCTGCACCTGCAATTAATGTTGAAAAAATATAATAATTTAATCAATGTTATGATGTTGGTCCAACATCATGCTTGCACTCTCTGAAAATGAAAAACAACTACAACTGACTTAAAGCACACAGCTTCAAATCAACTGAAGACATTAAATCTGTGAAGATCTCAGCAGAGGAGGATTAAACAACTCCACAAACAGCATTACCAGCTTCACTTATTACTAACCAGACTGACTTTATTTCTGTCAGACGTCTACAGAATTAACAGAGGTTTAACTCTGTGTTTCACTTGAAGTCACCATAAGAGTGATTAGTGTTTCCATTAGTTGGGCTCTTAACTCTTATTATATCTTTTATCTTTTTTGGCCGCTGTGACAGTGTGTTAGTCAAACACATTTGCAGCTGCAAAGAAAGCTAAAGTGAAATGAGATCAGGTGATGATGGTTACCTGTTGATGGTTTTATAATCATCATGAAATAGACTGATTCACTGATGTCTTTTGAATCTAACAATTATGTTATCACATTAATATTTTTTCACAACACAAACCCTGTGTTACTGCAGAGTTTAGCCAGAGAGATTGTCTTGGCTTGTATTGTCTATTTATTGTGTACCCTCAAAACTCTTCTGAACACACACCGAGAGCTTCAGAAGAACTGAATCTACTAACAACAGAGAAGATCATTTAATAAGAGAGATCATCTGGACTTTCACTCTGCTGATGATTCCTGGTAAGAATCACATCCACCAATAATCACATCACAGAAGAACAGAGATTAAGTAAGGGTTAATGCCCGACGAGGTGTCCATTGTCAGGTATTAATGGACGACGGCGAGGCGTGAACAGTCCGACGCGCAGCGGAGGACGGTTGCCTCCGCCGAAGTCCATTAAAGGTCCCGTTTTTCCTGTGTTTTTGAAGCTTTGATTGTGTTTACAATATAACATGTGTTCATGTTTCGCATGTAAAAAAACACAGTATTTTTTACACAATTTACTTATCTGTATACCGCTGTTTTCACTGTCCTAAGAACGGGCTGATAACTTCCTTGTTCTATGAAGTCCCTCCTTCAGAAATACGTAACGAGTTCTGATTGTGCCAGCGGTTCCTGTGTTGTGATTCGACAGCAGCTTAGCGCACGTTGCCCGGAAAGGTCACGCCTCTTACGTCTCTTATAACGCGGAGATGCATGCGCTCAGTGTTATTGTAAATATGTCTTTAATATTACCTTATCAATTTGAGCCGGAATCAGACCCGGAGAACATATATGAGGATCGATTAGAACCTGTTCAAGCACGACTACTTTTGCAGGATGTTTCACAATGGTAAGCTGTTTATTTAGTAGTTGTCATACTTTTACGTTTGGCTGTTACCTTGGTTAAATTGTAATGTTAAATGTTACAAACTGTAAAAGCTTGTGGTATATGGTTTTGTCCGTCTGTCGAATTAATGATGGTGTTGTTGAATTTTTAAAATAAGTGCATTGTTTATTCCTACCTTAGTTACACGTGAGCACGAGTTTTGATTAGTAATATATGTTTTATAGGTGTACATGTGGTAACTGTGACAAAATGCCAACGGAGGTTGAAAACATCTGCTGCAAAGAAATACAAAAAGTACTGTAACACCTCCTAATTAAATACGTTTTTGTTGTGTATAGTTCTTTTGAAATTGTTTTCATCCAAACAACTTTATGTAAATACACTTTTTTTTCACCATGAATATAGCCTTAAAAGCTGCCATGTTGTGTAAAACAAATCGTTGCCATGCATTACAATAATTTATTTATTAAAAGTTGAATGTTACGTGACTGCACTTTAAATTCTGGATGTCTCGACGACATGGCGACAAACACACTCTACAAACGCAACTCTTCCTCTTCTCCGTGGGAGCGCAACAAGACCACGCCCCCTTTTTTTGTGTATCCCTGTGGGCGGAGGTTAGTCAAAAAAACGGTTCTAGTGACGTCATTAAAGAAGGAAGTAGAGGGATGTAGTCCAAACCGGCCGTTCACTGTAGGCGACTTCTGTTAAATAAAATATCTCGCTTGGCATTGAACTTTGAGCTTTATAATTTTACAGGTATTATTTATGCTCTAACAGCAACATTACACACTAACTAAAGTTTGAAAAATGGGATCAGGAAGAACAGGACCTTTAATACCTGACAATGGACACCTCATCGGGCATTAACCCGCTTATACCATGGTCACTTGCCAAATAACACATTTTTAAAACATTAGTTTATATTTTAATTAGTTTTACAATCGAAATCTAAAGTTTTTACAAACAATAACTTGGTTTCCCTGGTTAGGCCTGACAGTTTATTTACCAAGTGTCCTCTATCACTTTTTAATGGACACCCTGCAGCCAATCAGAATCGAGTATTCACCCAGACCATGGTATAAATAATGAATAAAAGTCTTTATCTTCAACTAATATGGTGACATTTCCTTTAAAAACACTGTGAAAATGAATCCAAATTTGGTGTATATTAGTGTTGTATGAAGATGCTGGTTTGTTGTAGGTGTCGTGAGCTTCAACAGGATATTCAGGAGGAAGAGTCATGATTGTTATGTTTTATATTGACGAGAGGACTCAGAACGCTTGCTCAGATGACAGTCAGTTTTTATTATATCCTTCCCACTCGTTGCACGTGACTGCTACCAATGTACACACAATACATAAACATGACAACGCTCACATGCAGATATGATATACAAACAATACAAAGTATTATCTAGATATGCTACAGATTGGATGGTGCACTGACCTCATCAGGACTGATGGGTTTCATTCTGAAAGGAAGGATAGATTCTCTCTGTTTGACGACACAAGTGCATCAGTCTTCACTGTGACCATCAGAGATCTGAGAGAAGAGGATTCTGGGACGTACCAGTGTGCAGTTGATAGATTAGCAGAAGTATCTTCACGATACTCAACACTGACTGTAACTACTGACGTTCACATGTGAAACTCATAACAGACACCAACCCTGATAACAGGGAACGTTCTCATTACGTTGGATAGCGTTCTGGCAAGGATTTCTCAAAATTATGAACAAACGTTCTTCTAGTAACATTAATAGTGTGTGTTCAATGTTATCTTGTCTTCAATAATGTTCTCAAATGGTTCATACAAAAACATTATTAATATATTGTTGGAAGAAGGTTTTATAAATGTTCTCATAATGTTGGGAGAAAATGTTCTTAGAACAAGTTCTTGAAACATCCTTTAAACATCAGAATGACAAAAAACTTCAGATGAATAAGCATAGGTTAAATTGGGCCGGAGCGCACCGGAGCGCAGCTCCGCCTCCTCGGGTCCACAACACACCATGCCGGAGCTCAGCTCCGTCTCCTTCAGCACCAAATATTGTTATTCCACTTGAATTATTTTTCATCTCCTGGTAAATACATGGCATATGAGACTAAATCATTTGCAAGACTACACAGAGACACCCAGGCTACATGGAATTATCAGACGTCATAATGCATTAATCCCTGCGTTCTCTGGTTCAGCACCCCGCCCACCATCGACGCTACCATGGAAACCCGCGAAAGTCAGTCTTTTAAATTCAACCGCCCGATGGGCTCATTGTGCTGAGATGTGCTGTATGCTTGATTCTTTATCGAGCATACGTGAGTATTTGGTTTAAATTACCTCAGATAAATAAGATACGTAATTATTCAAACACAACCTACAACTTAATTTTCTAATGTGACTAATGTAGCCTCGCTCGCACTGTTTAGTTTTTCATTTGATTTGCCATAGCTGCCAACTCTCACGCATTCACGCTCTCACGTGACGCCACACATACATTTTCTCACGCACAGTAAAATCGCAAAGCAAAGAGGACACAGACAAGACAGAGCAGGTTACTAAAAAATAATCTCATCTCTCAGATTCTGTCAATTTTATTTCGAAATTCAAGCAATAAATACCGTTTTGGCGCTTGTAAATGTGACGTGACAGTTCCCATAGCGTCACGTGAACGGATGATCTCTAGCTAATGAACAATGTTAAATACAGTTGTTGTTATAAAAAAAAAAAAACACATTATATGTCTGGGCTGATTAGGTGAGTTTTCTTTTCTTTTTCTTTTTTTTGTCTTGAGAAAAATGAATGCCTATCTGGTGTAGCTTACCTAATATTTATCCAAATGAGTCAATATTGAATCAAATCACAAGCACTGAACTGAATTGAAATCATAAAATTTGTGTCAAGCAATAAAAAAAGCAGCTTATCAGAAATTGTTCCATGTAAACAATATACATTGTTGTTAATAAACCTAATACAATTCTGCTTAGTTACTAAAATGTTCAGATTTTTTTTACACCAATTTGATATTTAAAAATAAAAAAAATTAAATATTTTTTAATATATTTAATATATTTAATTTAATATTTAAAGTATATAATTATAAGTATATAATTATCTAACATCTGACTAATTCAAAATTAACCTCAAAATATTAAATGCTAAATGGTGGTTATACAGTGGTGGACAGAATTAATGGCACCCCTGGTAAATATGATCAAAAATGGCTGTTAAAAAATAAATCTGCATTGTTTATACTTTTGATCTTTCATTCAAAAAATTCGCAAAAATCTAACCTTTCATTGAAGTAAAATAATTGAGAGTGGGGAGGAAATCACAATATGAAATAAATGTTTTTCTCCAAAACACGTCGGCCAGAATTATTGGCACCCCTTGAATTTTTTACAAGTAAAATATCTCTGAAGTATATTCCCATTAATATTTACCTTTATTTAGCACACCAGGGTGACTAGGAACATGAAATTGTCCAGCTATGACTTCTTGTTTCACAGGAGTTTAAATATGATGAAACACAAAGGCCAAATTTCTTTAATCATCCATCACAATGAGTAAAACCAAAGAATATAGTTCTGATGTGCAGCAAAAGATTGTTGGGCATCACAAAATAGAAAGTGGCTGTAAGAAAATAGCTAAAGAATTGAAAAATCCCCATTTTGACCATCAGAGCAATAATTAAGAAGTTCCAATCAACTAAAGATGTTACGAATCTGCCAAGAAGAGGACGTGTGTCTATATTGTCTTAATGCACAGTGAGGAGGATGGTTTGAGTGGCCAAAGACTCTTCAATAATCAAAGATGGAGAATTGCAGAGATTAGTTGAGTCTTGGGGTCAGAAAGCCTAAAAAAAAATTATCGAACAACCCCTAAATCCCCACATGTTTTTTGGGAGGGTTTCAAGAAAAATCCTCCTCGCTCCTCCAAAAACAAACTCCAGCATATTCAGTTGTCAGACACGACTGGATCTTCAAAAGGGACCGGATTCTGTGGTCAGATGAAACAAAAAAAAGGGCTTTTTGCCAGCAAACCCAGCAGATGTGTTTGGTGCAAACAGGGATGAAGAGTACCCCATGTCTACGGTTAAATACACTGCTGGATCTTATATGTTGTGAGCCTGTTTTTCTGCTGGAGGTCCTGGACTTCTTGTTCAGAAACATGGTATTATGGATCCTAGCAAATACCAACAGATAAAAAATCAAAACCTGACAGCCTCTGCTAGAAATCTTATAATGGGCCGTGGTTGGATCTTCCATCAGGACAACGGTCCAAAACAAACATCAAAATCAACACAGAAATGGGTCACTGAGCAGAAAATAAAGCTTCTGCCATGACCGTCCCAGTTCCCTGACCTGATGAGTGGAGTGAACTGAAGAGAAGAAGCACCAACATGAACTTGTGAATCTGAAGGATCTGGAGAGATTCTGTATGGAGGAATGATCTCTGATCTCTGGTCAGTTATTCTCCAAACTCATCAGGCATTATAGGAGAAGAATCAGATCTGTTATCTTGGCAAAAGGAGATTGCAAAAAGTATTTAATAACAGGGAGCCAATAATTATGGCCAGCGTGTTTTGGAGAAAAACATTTATTTTATCATTTGATTTACCCCCCACTTTCAATTCTTTTACTTCAATGAAAGGTTAGATTTTTGCAAATTTTTTGAATGAAAGATCAAAAGGATAAACAATGCAGATTTATTTTTTACAGCCATTTTTGATCTTATTTACCAGGGGTGCCGTTAATTCTGACCACCACTGTATATAGGCCTATCTAGCATTACAAAACAACCAACCAATATTTTCAATATTTTCAAACATGTTCAATTTCATACGTTTTCCGAGGGTGAAATCCGTTGCCTGCTTGTTAACATTAAGAAAAAAAAAAAAAAAGGGTAAAGTATTCCTCTTTGTTTGAATAACTACTCAACCTTACCTTACACATTAATACGGGAAAAATAGCCCCTTTGGTGTAAAACGCATTAAGTCATTTTATGGTGCGATTTTTAATGATGACCACCGTAAATAAGGGCTCCCCCTCCCTACAAAAGCCAATTTAACCACTGTGAATAAGGGTGTGTTTGCTGGAGAAGTTTTATAGCCTGTCCCATCGTTATTTTTCCTAACTTTTCTCTTAAATGTATGTAAAGTTTATGAATGGTTTAAAATTAAAAGCTTTCAAAAGTATTGTCATTAGTATTTGATGAATGTTCTCATAATTTTAGTAGAAAACATTCTTTGAACATCATTTTTCGAACGTCCTTTAAATATTAAGGGTCACTATAACTTTTTGGCTTAAAAATGTCTTAATGTTGGATTTTACTCACCAAAATCCTCTTTACAATCCTCAGTGTTCATGTGCATCCATCTGAAGTCTAACCACTGATCAGAAGTGTGTTTCGTTATTAATTAATTTATGTGATATTCTTGTGAAAATCTGATTTTCTGAAAAAAAGAAAACATGTTGTGATCAGAAAGTTATTTACTACGGTGTTATTGAGACACTCACAGACATCGACAGTCAGCAAATGAAACTCAACAATAGTGTCATGCTTCATGCCAGCATACAAAACTCATTGCTCCCAGCATGCATTGGGCACAAATAAACTATGCAGATTAATCATTTTACTATTTACATATGAATAGTTTTGGATTGTCACTATTATTGAGGTTTGTAAGAGGAGTGATGATGTCTAAGTGTGTCTCAACTATTACACAAGAATTGGTAGTGTTTCTGAAAGTTCTCGAGCAAATATCACAATGTCTGAAATTATTACGTTGTATGTAATGTACATTATTACACTACACACAACAGCATTTTGCAGTTACATGTTACTCATTGCAGGTGTTATTTATTTATGTGAAACTGTGTCATCTTATCACTTGTATTTAAAGGGATTCTGTCTACTGTATGTTCATATACAGATATATGCATATCTGCCTTTTCAGCAGCTTGTGTTCTCATACAGCAACACGTGTACATATGGTTGTATTGTCCAATTTCCCTTTACCCAGTGCATCTGTACAGGGCGAAAAGTGCTTTACAAATGTATAGCAATAGTATCTTTCAGCTGTTGCACAACTGTGCTCCAACTCTCCAAATCTCCAAATCGGCTGGGAAACAGTGTCATGTCCATTACCATGCAGTCTCTCCAAGAGTTGTCATGACAGAAATGTAATATATTTAATTCAACTCTAATCGTTGACTAAAAACATGAGCTTAGTGATCAAGTAAAGTGTGAGTGTTTTCTGTAACTAAAAGTATTCATGAATAGAGAGCGAGAATGTGGAAATTGAGGGAAACGGAGACGGGAAGTAAAGTGAAATTATGAGAAGTGTGTTCGTTTACTACTTCATGTTATTATTATTATTTTTTTTTTGTTCATACAAAAGCCAGGAGAATAATAAAGAGGAACTTGTGACAATTGATTACAGTCCTATGTGAAAAACATGCTCAACTTCATCCACAAAACTTTGTCAACAGGTCTGTGTCATGCAGTCTAGATTGTTCTTATTTTTATTTATTTTTTAATCTCTCTCAATTCAGTTCAGATGAGCTTTATTGGCATGACTGTGTGAAATAGCACAGAATTGCTTTTTGGCTCGCTTGCTGAAATTCAGATAAATAGTGAAATAAGTGTCTCTAATGTTTTTATATTTGCTGCACTCAATGAGGAAATGCAGCTCATCCTCTACGACTCTCTCTCTCTCTCTCTCTCTCTCTCTCTCTCTCTCTCTGTCTCTGTATCTCTATCTCTCTCTCTCTCTCTCTCTCTCTCTCTCTCTCTCTCTCAGGGGAAGTGGGCGTCTGTCACATTCAGCTCTTCATGTTAAACGTAACCAGGAAAGAAACACTCAAAACTCTTCTGAACACACATCGAGAGCTTCAGAAGAACTGAATCTACTAACAACAGAGAAGATCATTTAATAAGAGAGAAGAATGAAGATCATCTGGACTTTCACTCTGCTGATGATTCCTGGTAAGAATCTGAACTCAAGTTCTGATCCAATAATCACATCACAGAAGAACCCAGATTAAATAAAGAATAAAAGTCTTAAAGGACAATTCTGGTATTTAAAACTTTGAGTCTATTTTGTAGTTTGTTTTGGATGAACAAGAGTGGTGGACAAAGAAATTTTGACAATGGTTCCTGTCTCGACTTTTTGACTATTTTAGAATTGCCCATGACCGCTTTAGAATGGGAGTCTATGGCCATGCACAAACATGTCCTTAAAACAACCCTTAACGTTCGTTTTCAAAACTGTTCAACTCACCAAGTGGTTAGTGGTGTTCGTTGATGTTCCAAAACAAGTAGCGTAGCGAAATACAGTTTCTGTCGTGTTTTATTTGGCATTTTGTAAAATCCTATTGATTTCCGTTGGAGGACTCATTGCTCGTTGATATTACTGCGCTACCGGAGACGGAAAGGGGGCTGTTTACATTTGATTGTAGTCTTTTAGGTCTTTTCGCTCGGTTCTCTGTCTCTCAGAAGGCTAGCGTGAGCAGAGCAACGGAAGTTGTTTTAAGGACATGTTTGTGCATGGCCATAGACTCCCATTCTAAAGCGGTCATGGGCAATTCTAAAATAGTCAAAAAGTCGAGAAAGGAACCATTGTCAAAATTTCTTTGTCCACCACTCTTGTTCATCCAAAACAAACTACAAAATAGACTCAAAGTGTTAAATACCGGAATTGTCCTTTAACCTTTAAACACTTTAAAATGAATCTCACTTCAGTGTGTATTAGTGTTGTTGAAGATGCTGGTTTGTTGTAGGTGTCGTGAGCGCCATGAACGTGACAGGATATTCAGGAGGAGGAGTCAACATCACATGCAGATATGCTGAAAAAAATAAAGGAAATGAAAAGTATTTTTGTAGAAAAAATAAAGATGCGCTACGATGGTGTTCTGACCTCATCAAGACTGATGGGCTTCATTCTGAAAGGAATGATAGATTCTCTCTGTATGACAACAGAAGTTCATCAGTCTTTACTGTGACCATCAGAGATCTGAGAGAAGAGGATTCTGACACGTACTACTGTGCAGTTGATATAACTATCTTTAAAGATTCCTACACTGAAGTGAATCTGAAGGTTTTAACAGGTGCCCTCAAATTACTGACGTTCACATGTGTAACCTTTTAAGATTTACACTCATAATCTTGACTTGCATTCATAAATTTGCAGAAAAGTGGCAGATGTGTGTTGAGAAAAAAATTATAAATTATCTGGGTTTGTGTTCAACAGGTCAACAAAACATGACTGTAAGTGGATATTCAGGAGGAAACGTCACTATAAACTTCAAATATGAGATTCAAGAAGAGAATCATGTGATAGAAGTCTGTAAAACTGCAGATCAGTGTTTTACTGTAATAAACACTAACAGAAGAGCAGAATGGAAACATGACAGACGATTCTCCGTTTATAATGACAGATCTGCAGGACTCTTACTTCTGTTTATCAGAGATCTGAATGAGAACGACTCTGGAGAATATAAGATTATAGTCAAAGTTTCTGAAGATTACAGTTTCTTCTCTGAGTTTAATCTGGACATTAAGAAGGGTGAGCTGCTTTCAGTCATTTATGCATTATTTGACAGAAAACGCATAATATTTAATTTGAGATGTTATTTTTAACCTTTAATAATAATACCAGCTGACAGGGCTTTCAATTAACATGTATCTACTGTACCTAGTATTTGATATTGAATCAAGATCAGAATCAAATCACAAGAATTGAATTGAAATTGTGAAAGCAATAATAAAAACAGTAGCATACCAGTCATTGTACCATGTAAACATTGTGTTGTCACTAAACTTAATAAAATTCTGTTTAGTTACCAAATGTTTGACAATCACAATACACTTTATTGTGATGTACATTTTTTTTTCACGTTCCCCACCAATCCCAATCCACCCATTTCATGTTATGTTATGTTATGTTACATTTTCACTGTTTACAAAGGCAGGGCCTGCCATCTTGTCTTTTTGGCTTGTTGTTTCTGATTGCACTTTAACCCCAAGGGGAAAATCCAAATCAAATCCCAGAAGGGAAAATCAAAACAAAATAAAGTAAAAAATTGTTTTGAACAATTTCTTTGTCATCTGCAGATTGATTTTAAGTAGAAAAAAAAAATCGATTTAAATCGTAAATCGGATTTTTTGTGAAAAAATCTGGGATTTTTTTTTTAGGCCATATCGCTCAGCCCTAAGCTCGGCCAAGAACAGGTCGATTTTGGCCCGTCTACTTAATATTCATGAGCCTCTCTTCTGATTGGCCTGTCGTTTTCTGAGTGACCCACCATTGGTGGGGGTGGTGACTGAAGGCGGAGACTGAGTAGTTCTGACATCACATTTATACAGAAGTCACAACGGCTCGTGAAAAGGCACAGCTACTTTATGCAGACTGTGTGCATGTGTCTGTGGATCGACTGTTGTGAAACTTATGGTAGTTACACAGCCTGATTGCATCGGTTTGGTTTTGTCAACTCAAAACCAATCCTGTAACCCTGAGTTTGTTCAGCTACCTTCATGGTACAGGCCCCAGACGAAGAACAGAACCAGACAGGGAGAATAAATACACAAGAACTAATGAGATAATTAACAGGACAGGGGAATGGAATCATTAATCAGACACACTGGGAAACTGGGTCAAATGATAAGCACAGGCAGAACAGAACCAAAACACCTGCAACAAAACATTCCCCTAAACAAGAACAATGAGCTAAAGTGTCTTAAAGAAATGGAAAAGTGTGTTTTGAGTGTCTGTTCTAGAGACATAGTGTTTGTAAGTATTTATATAATCCCTGGTTGTGTTGTATGATATTTATAGCTGAAGGTGTAGTATGATCATAGGCGGGATGTTTGCCTCATGTAGTTCTCAATAAGCTTGAGTTCCATTTACAAAAAGGGGTTTCTGGAGTTTTTAGAGCTTGAGAATGTACATACTGTTTGTTACAAAGAATACGTTTCTCTATTTTTAGTGCAAAAAACAACACCACCACCTTTGTCATCTTCATCATCTTCACCATCATCATCATCATCTAAACCATCATCATCTTCACCATCATCATCATCATCTTCACCATCATCATCATCATCATCTTCATCTCTGATCATCGGCGTGACTGTGATTCTGCTTCTGCTCATCATTGGATTCATGTTATGTATAGTGACTCTCTACAAGAAGCATCAGACTCGAGGTAAACCAGCCAACAATGTTTTCAGAAGTTTAGAAGTTTATCATAGTCATTTATTTGTCAGAATAATGTTTAGTTGTTTGCCAGTCAATTACATTGTTGTCTGTGGAGTGAGTGAATAGATGTTGCTTCCCCCTGCTGGTCACAACTAGTCAATGCAAGTCTGATATATTTAGAATCAATGTGAATTATTATTGTCATTATTTATGACTATATTTAATGTACTATATTTGTTTTACAGCCCCCGATTCAGCCTCTAAAATATCTGAACCTGGAACAGAAAACAGTGAAGCGGTGTGTAAAGTCAAATTGTTGATAAGAATGTGTTTGAATGAACGACCTTCATCAAAAGCTGTAAATAATTTGTCTTTCTGTTCTCAGGTTCCTCAACCGGTGTATGAGGAGATTAAAGACACCAGACTTCACATTGACTGCACAACCACCCAGTTACCCATAATACCCTCTGATTCTTGTAACACTGTTTATGCTACACCACAATTACCCACAAACCCCTCTGATTCTTGTAACACTGTTTATGCTACACCACAATTACCCACAAACCCCTCTGATTCTTGTAACACTGTTTATGCTACTCCACAATTACCCACAAACCCCTCTGATTATTGTAACACTGTTTATGCTACACCACAATTACCCACAAACCCCTCTGATTCTTGTAACACTGTTTATGCTACTCCACAATTACCCACAAACCCCTCTGATTCTTGTAACACTGTTTATGCTACTCCACAATTACCCACAAACCCCTCTGATTCTTGTAACACTGTTTATGCTACTCCACAATTACCCACAAACCCCTCTGATTCTTCTAAAACGGTTTACGCTACAGTTTAACAGTTTTCAGTTTTAAAGGTGCACTGTGTAATATTTAGGAGGATCTGTAGACAGAAATGCAATATAATATACATAACTATGTTTTCAGTGGTGTATAAGACCTCACATAATGAACCGTTATGTTTTACCTTAGAATGAGGCATTTCTGTCGACACACACCGCGGGTCCGCTTACATCAACATGTTTCTACAGTGGCCCTAAACGGACAAACGCGTTTCGTCACTATTGCTGTTCTTCGTGCAAATGAGGCAAATGCCTCATTCATTCATTCATTCAAAGATCTAGCTAAAGTCAGCGAATAAAACACTGACACAATGATGAACAAGTAACAATAATATTCACAATAACATATTGTTTTACTGAATAATTAAGTAAACATAATTTCTTAATTTATCTTTGTAAAGAAACTTCATTGTTTAACTGGCCATTCTCTGCTGTCTCAGACGACGACATCATTTCCTGTCGGCCACCCTAACTTCTGTTGGTTGTAATACCAACCTCACTACTAGATGCCGCTAAAATCACAAACTGGACCTTTAAGAACCTTAAAGGGATACTCCACTTTTTTTGGAAATAGGCTCATTTTACAACTCCCCTAGAGTTAAACAGTTGAGTTTTACTGTTTTTGAATCCATTCAGCCGATCTCTGGTTCTGGCGGTACCACTTTTAGCATAGCTTAGCATAGATCATTGAAGTGGACAAGACCATTAGCATTTCTCAACAAAAAAAAATGACCAAAGCGTTTCGATATTTTTCCTATTTAAAACTTGACTCTTCTGTAGTTACATCATGTACTAAGACCGACGGAAAATGTAAAGTTGCGATTTTCTAGGCTGATATGGCTAGGAACTATA
This sequence comes from Leuciscus leuciscus, assembly GCF_965113295.1. Lineage (NCBI taxonomy): Eukaryota > Metazoa > Chordata > Actinopteri > Cypriniformes > Leuciscidae > Leuciscus > Leuciscus leuciscus. Next base: position 59,174,171 of record NC_138727.1, read on the forward strand.
CTCTCATTCCTGCGTAATAATCAAGGAACTTTACTGCTGTAACATGAGTCCAGCAGGCGTAATGATATGACGCAGCACCTGAAAATAATCCCCAGCTCGGCAACTTCCAACGTGACCGGGACTAAGTTTGTGTAGTTTCAGTCGGCAAATTAGGTAAAGTTAGTGGATTTTCCTGTGCGATTAGCCATGGTTCTGTGCGTAGTAAAGGGCTGTGATAGTAAGTCGAGGGGATACACTACCGGCGTCATGTTTCACAGAATACCAGTGAACAACAAGGAACTAAACAATCAATGGTTGGCTGCTCTGAACATTGATCTCAAAACACCGGTAGAATCTATCAAGAAATGGCGTGTTTGCTCAGAGCATTTTGGACCAGATGACTATAAAGAAAACAAGGACAGTACGGTACGGCGTCGAAAGGATACGGCCACCCCAACAATCTTCAGAGTACTGACAGGTCCAAGTGTATCATCGTCACCCATGGCTGTAAGTATAATATATTTTAATATATATATAATATAGTATAATATTTTTTTTTTGTTAGCTTGAACCACTTGATTGAAAAAGCACTGCCGACTGCCGTTGTCTTTATCTTCCTGTGAAATGCAATCAATGAGTGCTAGGTTTGCTCGATCATTTGTCTTGTACAGTATATAACGTTAGTAGTTTTGTTGTTGAGTTCTGGTGAGGTAGCGTATAGTTTAATTAAAGGAAACTTGTGGAATTTTCGGTATTGTTTATCTATAATACAAAATCAGTGTTATAATGTAACGGAGTACAAATACTTTGTTACTGTACTTAAGTAGAAATTTCACGTATCTGTACTTTACTGATATATTTCCACTAAGCATCTTCGTTACTCGTTACTACAAAATAAAATCAGAAGAAATGTGTGCGACTGCAATAAGGGAGGTTTGGCGTATCACTGCTTCTAGATTGCATTACGCACGCTCCGCACGCGCTCTATTTCAGTGTAAGGCTTGTTTGTTGCCATGCCAAAGGAGGAGGAAGCACAACTGAAACCGCCATGAAAGCACGAGCACCGATATCTATGCGAGCACCTACCTTTTGATTTAATTCAACAGAGAACTCTCAAAGACATGTCCATAATACTGAAACACGCTTAACTGTTTTTGGTATATCATAACTGCCGGGCCGAATATTTCCTCAGGTAGGCTAATGTTAGACTGAGAAATATTTTTTGAGAACTGCTACGTTAATCAGTGGCAGGTTAGAAAGAAAGTGTTAAGGGCTATTCACGTCTTTAAAAGCATCATACGTTTTGTCAAACTTGAGATTTCCTTTTATGTTAATTAACTCAAAACTCGGTGGTTATAGGATAATGTTGGGCTAATGTTGCTGTGTGTGTGTTTGTGAGATGTTTTTTTTTTTTTTAAAAGAAATAGGTTATTTATTTTTCATTTTTACCTAAAGTTCATACAAAAGTGAAATTTCTGTTTCAGTTTTTTTTTTTTTTTTTTTTTTTTTTTTTATGTCAGCTCTAAAAATATGCTGTTTGTTCTTTGAACTTAAGAGAATTGTGCCTGAAAAGTCCTGGGAAAGACTGTGATTTTGATTTGACGAGTGAGTTAGATTAAGAAGATATGGGAAGTTGGAACCCTGAATATGCTTTACTATAGACCTTATGTTCCATTTTACACTGTGTGTCAGCGGAGCACTTCCGATTGTCTTCGAACTTCCGGTTTACGCGGCTAATCACCGGGAAATGCTAAGTAAGAGTTAGTTAGATGCGAGTGTTCTGTTATATTAATTTATTTTCCTATTAATTTCGGCAATTTCAAGTGTTATGTGTTCAGTTAGAGGGTGCCATAATAATTGTAAGAAACGAGAGAAGTTTTTAAAGCAGGAATGTTTTGAACATCGACCTCAACTATGATGTGATTGTACCTGTGGAGCCACGTACAACCTGCATCCACCTCCGAAGGAGAAAGAAGCGCTGCGACTCTGGTTGAAGGCTTTGAACCTGAAAACCCCACCCAAACGTGCTTTTGTTTGTTCCTTCCACTTTGTGGATGGAAAGCCAACTGAAGAACATCCCTACCCTGAAAAGTGGCTTGGCAATAAAGCTCTGTTGAAGAAGCCACGTCGGGTGCTAGTTAGGCAGTCAGGTACGTCGTAGTTATGTGTCGTTCGCGAACGAGCCGGCTGGGGCGGGACTTTATTTGGATGGGCACACTATGTGGCCAATTACATGGGAATACAGACTAGGATCAAACCATTATGTGAAAGAACTGGGACACATACACGTTCCAATGATAGCGAGTGTAGTGGTACAGGCCATGTACACAGAGCGACAGAGAGGGGCGGGGAGCCGGATTTAAATGCTAATGATAAGACTTTGGCTTTATTTATTTGATTTGTTTGCTGTGGTTCTGCGTTTAATTGTTCAAATAAAGTTTTATTAAAATGTTACATAATAGTTACTGTGTATTTTCTTTTTTTTTGTAATGAAAAAATGCATAAAAATAAGGCTTTAATGAAAACACTGAATAAAATATGGCTTACCAACATACAAATCATTCACAATTGCAAAATTGGTATAAAATTGAAGGCTCCGAGTGATACTAAATGAAGAGCCATTTTATTATTTTACTAGATGACAATGAAATACTCAGCATGGAGTATGAGGCCACTGATCTAGTGGATGTGCCACTGGATGACTCCCATAAAGATGTTGGGACCCAGTGGGAGGACCGTTCACTTGGTGACCATAACTACTATTCAAGTCACCCCCTGATGCCTTTGACCACCACTACTGACCAGGGAACACAATGTGTCAAACTTCTCCACAAGACTCTGCTTAGGACCGAAGCTCTCTCTTTGCTCCATACGGGCTTGTCACGTGCTGCCTTTTATTCAGTGGCTGAACACCTCATACCTCTCTACAAAGGTAACTTCCAGCTCGACCCAACAGACCAGCTTCTGTTGGCTTTGATGAAGCTGAAGCTTAATCTGCTCCAGGATGACTTGGCTGAAAGATTCAGTGTGTCCCAGAGCGTCGTCAGCCGAGTGTTAAGCTACTGGATTGACCTCATGGAAGAGAATATGAGAGAATACATTCCTTGGCTTCCAAAGGAGACAATATGTGCTACAATGCCCCAGTCCTTTAAAGAAAACTACCCAGGCACAATATGCATCATAGACTGCTCTGAGACTCCCCTCCAAAGGGCCAGGAATCTTGATTCCCGTGCAGAGTCTTTTAGCCATTACTATGCCCAGAACACAATAAAATACCTAGTGGCAATTGCACCCTGTGGCCTAATAATGTTCATCTCCCCTGTTTATGGAGGTAGATGTAGTGATAAATTCATAACATGCAACTCAGGGTTCCTGGAGTACCTGCGTCCAGGAGATGAGGTCATGGCTGACCGAGGCTTCACCATCCGGGATCTACTGTCTGAAAGAAAGGTGAAGCTCACGATACCTGCCTTTATTAAAAGAGGGGCACAGCTTTCTGAAGAAGACACCACCAGCACAAGGAGGATTGCTAATGTGCGAGTCCACGTGGAGCGGATAATATGCAGACTGAAGCACTTCAGAATTATTTCACAAGTTGTGCCAATCAACCTTGCTTCAAAAATAGATACAATTCTGAGAATCTGTGCTGCCCTGTGTAACCTGCGAGGTGACATTATCCATGAAGATGCTGAGTGAGATAGATTGGCGCTGTCAACAAAGCAGCGTAATGCTTATGCGTAAAGTGGCAAGTAATGCAATTGGAAGTTGTGTTACTTGTGTTTTGTTAGGTATTTTTGAAGGCTGTTTACTTGTGTTTTATACATAGGCCTAACAAAAAATGTACAATGAAATGTTCAATTGTAACAAAGTTTATTAAATATATTAATTTAAACAACATTACACAATAAAATTGCCTTTTTAAAATGGCACTAGCCACTTAAAGGGACAGTTCACCCAAAAATGTACTTTCTTCTGCTGAACAGAAAAGAAGATATTTTAAAGAAAGTTGGTAACCAGACAGTTGACAGTCGCCATTGACTTCCATAATACTTTTTTTCCTACTATGGAAGTCAATGGGGTCTATCCACTGTCTGGTTATGAAATTTCTTTAAAAATATCTTCTTTTCTTTTAAAATAATTCAATTTCTTAGACCTGTTAATTTAAACTCCATTGCATCCTAAATTAGAGAAGATTTCTAACTTTCACAAAGCTGCTTGTACCCATCACTTAATGACAACATGCCTGCCTGAAACTCATTGGCAATGTGAGGCAGCATGTATTTAAAATAAAAAAGCCTTAAGCCTTAGCACAATGTCAGCACAGAAATCTGCATCATATTTAACATTGATCAAGGCTTGCTGGGATGGGGTCCAGATGAGCAGCTTTTAAGTGGTCAGTCCAGTACAGAACATGCTCAGCTGCACCTGCATGTAATAGCCACGTGGACCATGTCGTTGAAGTTGATGTGCCCCATCCACTATCTTCACATCTGAGGTCTTGCTGCTGAAGAGGTCTTCCAGAGACTCAAAAGATTTTCCCAAGACTGGACATTTGATCTCTAAAAGTTCTTCTGTGTTCAACACTCCATCAGGGCTTGCCGAACACCATGGCTCTTCTGTGCTGACCACAGTGCCTCTGTGAATGACAGAGTAGCCGCAGCCTTTGAGCCACTGGCAAGCTTTGAGCTCACTCTCGTTCCCATATCTTGTAGCTGCATTTCCGTGGAACCTTGGGTAGAGATGCTCATTAACCCCCTGAGGTCTACGGTATCGCCGGCGATACCAGCTCACTTTTTTTTTATTAGTGTAAAAGAAACTCATAAATACTCTGTTGACTTTGATTTTCCATAGGAGTTTCATACATCAATCGATTCTGTTAAATGTGTATTATTTTTGTGTATACTCACAATAAAAACAAAGTGTTGTGCTTTTTGCCAAATAAAGAAAAATAAACACGAAGCGAGTTCTGCCTTCTCTCTGTCAGTGTAGTCCATTCTGAAACGCGTCCGAAAATTAACAATAACTCAGCGAATACTCAGTCAAACAGACATACAGACACACAGGCATGAAGCTTGAATTCTCTTCTTTTAAATGAAGTAATTTATATAAAAAGCTAATATTCTCATCTTGTGAAATCTGTATTAAAAGAGAGCGATTCCAGTCGAGCTCATCTCATCTCATTACGTTATAATCGGCCCCGCCCACGGAGAGCGCGCGCTATTCAAACGCAAATGGCTGAGGCAATCCTGTGAACGCCCCCATCAGCTCGAGAAAACACACAAGTTTATTTAGATCATTACTTGTTTACACCGTCTTGCAGCGCTGTGAGGAATAATACTAATGGAAAATGTCCCTCAGAAGTGCGGGTATATCGAGGAGCGAGCTGAGGAATACAAGTAAGTTTTTTCCTTCTCACGTGAATTTCTTCACGTGGGTTTCTGTTTATGAATGAATAAACGGCATGAATGCGCGCTGTTTACCACAGCTGGCAAAGACAGTTTAAATTTAAATCGCGGGTGTGAATGAATGATGATGTTTTAGCAAACTGCATTGCTATACTGAGATAAGTAAACATCGACTGAATGTTGAAATAAAATGTAGGCTATTTGTATAAGCAACGTATTAAACTGCAAATTAACAATATGCCCTAATATTTCATGAAAACAACGTTACAGTCAGACGAAATATGAAAGACAACATTTTGTTGACTAGATTTGGGTACAGTTTTTACTGTAGAATATACTGCCACATCAAATAAGCTTTTGTTTAGCAATTTCTATATATAAAATACTATTTTTGTCAAAAATAAAGTCATCAACTAAATGTTAGCTGTTCCAATGTTGGTTATATTCAAACTAATGAATACATAGATAAAATGTAGGCCTATAATAATTTTTTTTACAAAGAAAGAGTACACTTGAAATATTGTTGAAATTGTAATTATTGTTGTAATTGTAACCGTTTTAATAAAATAGCAAAACATATTTACAAGATAGATGTAAGCAAAATCTTAAATGGTCAATATAAGTCTTCTTCTAAATATATCTTTTGTCCTTGCATTGTGGCTCAGTCAGTGTCACACCTGAGTGAATGGCTCATCATTATGCAGAGTGGGTGTATTCTAAGGTGTAAACCACTCCTCGTTCACGCCCCCTCGCATATTGGCTTTCCAAGCAAAACCTGTTTTACATCAATTTAAATCAATGTATGGTTTTATGTGAACGATAAAGCAAGACTATTTTCACATAATTTTGAAGAAAAAACTATAGGCGAGGACATCCATTAGTCAAAAGTCTTATTGCCACATATTTAGTATGTGTTTTGTGGCCTTATTTCAAAAACTTTAATTTTTAGTTTTTTCGATAACCACGCATAAACATTATTCTCTCAAAAATGAAAACATGTACATACATGTGGCTCACATATTATTGTAGTCCTGTTTGTGCTATATAGAGTGAATTTACACCTTTGCCATTAATATGCAGGCTTGGGAGGGTTACTTTAAAAATGTATTCCGTTACAGTTACAAATTACTTCATAAAAAAAGTATTCAGTAACGTAATCCAAGTACTATAATATGAAAGTAATGTAACTGATTACTTTTGGATTACTTCAAGGTCACGTATATAAATAAAGTCAAGCAAGAAGAAATATTATTAAAAAATATATATTAAAAAAACTTTTATTTATTAAGAATTTGGTCCAGTGTACAATATTTTCTAAATATACACACCGAATATATATTTATGTAAAGGGCTATACAGACATCTAGTGGCTAATGTATGGTATTACAGATTATTTTGTTTTATTTGTAACTAATTTTTAACAAAAAATATAAAAACACAACATTTAAAATTTTTACACAATCTACATATTAGTTTATTTTAAAATAGGCCTACATGTTGACTAAAGCCGTGATCTTTCTTAATTTGCCTGACTGAACTTGGGGCGTCGGCAGTGGGAGTTCCCCTACGTTACCTAGACAGCGAACATCCTGTTACGTGAGAAAAGATTAAGAAAGGACATTTTGGGTACTAAAAAAGCTACTCTCCTAATTTCTACAAAATATCCGCGGAATTTCCATGAATTAAAAGCGATTTTACCCGCAGGCAGCATCGTTTCTACTAGCAGCAGTGATTCAATCTGCGTCTGAGGAGATTGTAGAAAGCTGTTATTTGCGCATGCACCAGCGCGTGGCACACGTGAGTCATTACTGGCAACAGAACCAGGAACTACTGTACAATCAAGCAGGCTTAATATAGTGTTGTTATTATGCCAAAATACTTATTTATTTAGTTTTAAATGAAACCATTGTAATCCTGAAAGTATTCCCCCTTTTTTCAAAATGTAACTATAATCTGATTACTACGTTTTTTGACGTAACTGTAACGGATTACAGTTACTGGATTTTTGTATCCTGATTACATAACGCCGTTACATGTATTCCGTTACTCCCCAACCCTGTTAATATGTTTATAAGCAACTGAAAAAAGCACAAATGTCAGAGCATGTCAGAACACCCCCAGGGCCCAAAAAACCGCTCAGACTCCAGAGGGTTAAGGAACTTCTCAGGACTCGCTCTGACTGGAACCCTTTTGGCAGAGCTAGCAGTGATGTGAATCTTACGAGCTTCATGCCATATGTGTGAGGAACTCTGCTCATTGGTGATGCGTTCCAGTGATGCAGATTTGGTCAGGTCAAGCGCAATGAAGGTATTGTAAAATAACAAACATTTCTGGCAGGTGGCTGGAACATCATGTACCCCATGTGGGAGGAAATCTGGCTGGGATGGCTCTTCGTTTGGTTGAGCATTAAGACATTTGTAAAGCAGGCTTCCTACAGGCAGCTTTAGGTGGCTCAAGCTCTCCCTCAGCTTTACATGGGATTGAAATGCAGGGGTGGGAGGCAGAGGTGGGCATTGTGACCTTGCTTCTATGTTCTGAAATTGGTCAGTGTCTCTATGGTGTGCAAACCTGATGTCCACTAACCGCTTTGGGGCAAGGTTCCTCTGGGTTCCAGCATTCCAGTAGCATTGCTCATCAGTGCACGCTATACCAGTGAGTCCCTGGGTCACAGCATTCTGAACCTAACACAGAGACAATTACAGTCAGAATATTAAATATATAAAGATATAGGGTGCTAGACAATATACTTTTTTATATATATAATATACATATATAATATACATTTTATATATAATATAAAGAAAATATTGTGTGTAAGATAGGGCCCATAAAGATATTCATTTCAAGCAACAATGGAGCAATTGGATCAATATACTGTACAGCAATTATACATCTTTAAGATAAAAAATGCAGACATCTGAATATACTACTAATAAACTTACTTTGGATCCAAGTTATATGACTAGTCTTGTACTTACCGTACACATCCAGCCCATTACTCCAAAACTGCAACTGATTACACTATCATTTTGAAAAGTGACAACAGTAGATATTATTAAATATTACAGATTATGCTGTATGAGTCCAAGAGCTGATTTTTTCACCATGTACGATTTGAGTAAAATATACTGAATATATCATGCTTTGGTGTAGACAAGATTTGTTGCTTACCTTGTCTCCATACTATGTACTTACCTTCTTCCTCCAATATGAGATTTGACTAGATACTACTTACATATTCTCCACAATTCTCCAAGTCTGTGATACACAAATAGCATGTTAGTATAATCCACATTACCCATAAGGCTACATTTTATTCTATTAATATGAACTTACTGATATACTAATGGAATGAATTTGTAAAGCTGCACACAATTCATGTTACATCACAGATAGATAGATAGATAGATAGATAGATAGATAGATAGATAGATAGATAGATAGATAGATTCATAAAAAACATAAGTGTATACTATCAAAGATGATAATGTAACATACTTCCTCACCTTCCATAAAATTGAAGCTGCATGGCTACATGACTTGCCGAGGCCAGCGATGCAAGAACACCCTGCTGTCTCTACTGCTCCCAGGTTTGTCACCAGTACCCAGGCCGAGTGTGCTGGTTTGCTGGACTGACTAGGCTGAACATCAGCCTTCAAAAATACCAGGTCTTTGGGTCACTTGGTGGAGTAACACACGACCCACTTTACCACAGTGAAGGTACTGGTAGGCTTCAGTGCTCTTGTAGCTTTTCATAGCGGCACCATCTACTCCAAGGGACAGCACAAAATAATTGAATATATCCCCGTACATTATTTCTGGCCACTTTCTCATGTCATCCTCCCAGTCGTTAGTGGCGATCCTTGAAGGATGCGATACATTTACACCATCCGACGGCCGCAACACAGAGATAGTGTGCTCCCATATGTTGGCCATGTCAGCTAATTACCGCAAACGAAACAAATAATGTATAACAAACGTTTGCTTGCCCTTTTTACTGACAAATTAGCTTTGTTTTGTAGCGCTGTTTACACTTCCTCTTTCTGTGGCGTTTTAGGCGGAAGTCGAAAGACAATCGCGTTAAACCGGAAACGGGTAAAGTGGGCGGGGCTACATAAGGTCTATAAGAAAGCCACAATAAAGTTCACAAACCCAAAGTTCTAACCGCTTGCTTTAAAAAAATATATATATTTTTTTTACTTTTACTTCAATTACTTAAGTACATTAAATATCAGAAAATTACTTTTGATACTTAAGTACAGTATATATCAGACACTTTAAGACTTTTACTTAAGTAATATTCTAAAAGGTAACTTTCACTTCTACCAAAGTCTTTTTCTAGTATGATACTTGTACTTTTACTCAAGTATTGCTTTCTAGTACTTTATACAACACTGTACAAAATACTAGTGATGTCACGTTATGTGCCGAAGCTTTGGAGCGTGTGTCGAAAAATCATCTCAAGCATCCTTTTCCTAAAATTGAATTGTATGTAATATCATAAATATAAAAATATATTTATGGCCGTTACATTTTCTTAAATCACTGGCCATTGGCAGGTGTGGCAAAAACTTAGTTTTAGTCCCTGGTTAAAGAGTTCTGTCAGGTGATTCATACACTGTAAAATCTAATTAGTCTTTTTTTTTTTTTTTTAAAGCATGCAAACATATTTCCTTAAAAAAACAAGTGAAGTGAAATAGGAATAGTATGTTTTACTAACAATGCTTAGTATAGTGCACTTACACAACAGCACTGTTACAAAAAAGAAACAACCTAATAATAATAATACTAATAATAATTGTTACCATTGTTGTGTTTTGCATGCTGAATGTTGAGGTCTGTGTGAGTCAAGCATGATCAATTGCAAAATATTTTCACAGATATAGAGAGATTATATCAACCCAATTAAAGATTCAACATTTTAAAAGTCCATTATTTATCTAAAGGCTTGTTGGACAACATACAGCGCAGCACAGACCGATCGGCGGCTGACTTGAAGCAGTGCATGCTGGTTAGAATTTGTGTCTGACTTGAGACAGCGCCGAATCCACGTTACTGTGTCTGTGACGTATAGCATCAAAGCACACGAGAGCGATTGGAGAGCAGCCGGAGGACTCAGCCAGGGCAGTTTCTCCAGAGCGACTCTGATGACTCTGAGCTCTGATGACAACACAACTGATCCATGATTGGCCGGATTCACCGTAATTTTTTTTTTTTTTTTTTTTTCTTCAGAGTTGCTTACTTTTTTGTTGTTGCTTGAATTTAAGGCATAAGACATTAGCACAATATTTTCTGTAAAACTGCTTTGAAACTTTGAATGTGAAAATCAATATGAAAATAAAAATGACCTGAATCTTAACAACTTCTCTTTTCTTATATAGTCTGACTGGATCATCTAGATTTAATCTGAGATCAAACTTTAATTTTTTGATCTAAAGGTGAAGTGTGTATTTTATGTCTCACTAGCACCATCAAACGCTATGCACCCACATAGCAATTTTTTTCTGGCCCAGCTCCGGGCCACACAATCACTTTTCCCTCTGCCCAAGTACCGCAAAGAATGACGGCCCTGAAGTGGCCCAGAACTGGATTAAAGACAAGGGTCACACATGGGCCATAACTGGCCTGAATCTCAGCCAGTTGGTCACCTTTAACTGGCCCTGAACTGGGCCAAAACAGGTTTTATTATTGGTACCAATTCTCAGCCATAAATTAACCATATCGACACCACCCTTTAACCAGAAACCCCAAAACTGAGCCATAACCCAGCCTAATCGTCTAGTCCAGTGGTTCCCAACCTTTTTTTGTCTGAGACCCCCTTTTTCCCAAGAACATATTTTAGGGCCCCCTTCACATTTAATGATATTATCGCTCTTGTAAGCTTGCAGCAAGGATGACAGAATTTGTTGTTTTCAAACAAACGGTATGTTTACTATAACCAGATATGTTTATGCACAAATAATAGCCTATAATATTGAAAATACAACAAAACATCAGTAGGCCCTTTGTAATTTAAAAACGTAAGCCGATGAGTAGCCTATAAATTGGCCCTATTTGAAATGCGATAACAAAAATATTCACACTGGTGTGTAGGTAAAAAAAAAAAAGTATATAGGCTATTACTAAATGACTGATGTCTAGGACCTCAATATTTGCATGTTATTTGTGAGGCTTTATCAATGTGAGGCTTTATTTTTGACGCTTTTGGCGCTATAGCGAGCGATAATAAACTTGCGTTTATTAACAGAATAATGCGTCTTTCGGAAGAACCTTGTAGCCGGAACTACTTCTCTCTCTGTGTACATCTATGACGAGTCACGCAGGTACTGGGCTACTCCGCCGCAGCGGCAGCGATCCGAACCAGTGTGAAATAGTCCCAATGTAAACACTTATTATAGGTACACCATAGTAGTTCAGTATAAGACAAAAACACGTTTTGGAAAATGGATTCATGATGAACTCGCTCATTATACATTTTGTAAATTTTGAACAGAAAAAAGTTAAGGACTTTTAATGCTCATTGCTCAAAACTATTCAAAATACGGCGCGACCCCCCACAGAGCTCGCTGAGGCCCCCTTGTGGGCCGCGACCCCCCTGTTGGGAACCAATGGTCTAGTCTACTGTCTTGTACTTTGAGAGACTCTCTCCGCACTGCTCTCCAAACTAAGAAATTATGGATTTGATCAACTGGTCTCTCAACGCAATTGACACCATCTTCTCGACGAGAAGCTTGGGTTCGGGGGAACATGACTGCCCTGCCGGAACGTTTGCAGCTGGCTACACGATGGACGCGTGGGAGAGGTGGCGGGTCGTGTGTCTGGCGGCTCTTTCCGTGGAGGACGTTGAAGATATCTACCTATTCGGAACCATGATAACAGGTTTTCTGCTGTTTGGATTAGGCATTGCCCTCCCTTACGAAAAAGAAGTTTATTCAAGTGTTCTATTAGTATACTTCTTTTAAACTAAAAATAAGAAAGTATACTTTCAGTCTACTTTTTATATACTTCTCAGAAATATACTTTATGTACTTCTCAGAAATATACTTCAAATTGCATTTAAGTATACTTGACTTATACTGACAGAAAAGTCTAAGTATATTTGGCCTATACTTGTTGATCGAGATATACTTAAAAGTATAATTAAGTATTCTAAGTATTCTTGTCTTGTACTTGTGTTTACTATTTTGATTGAGTAGCTTATTAAATACTTTTAAAAAAACATAATATTACACACCGTCTTATAAACTAACATGTTCAGCTTTATATAGTAACAAACTTTCGGGTGGAATAGCTTATAGAGTAAATAAAATAAGCATGGAAAATAAGTTTATTCAAGTGTTCTATTAGTATACTTCTTTTCAACTAAAAAGAAGAAAGCATGCTTTCAGTCTACATTTTATTTACTTCTCAAAAATATACTTAATTACACTTATACTGAGAGAAAAGTCCAAGTATATTTGGCCTATACTTGTACTCAATCTTTTGATCGAGATATACTTAAAATTTGAATTATTCAAAGTATACTTGGCTTGTAGTTGTGTTAACTCTTTTGATCGAGTAGCCTATTAAATATACCTTTTTTTTTTACATCGTTTTTCATATACAGTCTTATGAAACTTTGTTTGAAAATATTGATTAAAATATTGATATAAAACAGATATGTTTCTAATTCTGCGTATCTGAATTTTTGTGCAGGCTAGTCCACTGGTCGTGTACATATTTACTTTAATTTAACTTTTCCCCACCATTGACTGAATTTTCCAGCTATCCATGTTTTCACTGTTATATGGTAGGGGGCGCTATGACACATCTTCTAGTACAGAATCTCTGGATCAAAACACAGGAGAAGAAGAAGCTGAAACAAGTGATAGAAGATTGCTCACTCAAATGTAAAATAATGTAATATCAAACATTAAACAGCTTGTAAATCAAAACTGCTTAATGTTTCCAAATGAAATGAAGCGTAGGCCTAACCCATGAAGAGAAAACGACTTTGAAGCTTTGGGGGTGTTGGACTCGATCTACTCCACCTGTGTTTTGATCATCGTTCTGGATCTGATCAAGGCGTAGTCTTTGACAAAAATGTGATTTTCTCAACTATTTTGTTTAAAATGTTGCCTTTATGAAACTTAAAAGTTAAAGGTATTTTTCAAGTATAAAACAATTACATTTGAACATAGTAGTATAGGCCTACTGCAACTGCAAAAATTGTATATAAATAGTAAACTATAAGTATAATGTTAAGTTCACTTAAAGAAAACTAGTAGTTTACTGAGAGTATACTTCAAAGTTGCTACAAGTATTAAAATAGTAAACTACTAGTATACTCATAAGTTCACTTGCAGTACAAATGAGAAACATAATTATGAACTAGTTGTGCACTTAAAGTTTACTACTGTTACACTTATAGTACACTTAAACATATACTTTTATATACTTTGAAGTGGGCCAATTTAGTCCCAAGCGGTATTAAAATAGTACACTTACAAGTTTACTACTAGTACATATTGACATTAGTATACTTACTACATAAAGTATACTTAAAAATATACTTGAACATTACTCAAGTATACTTCATAAAATGAACTTGAAGTATACTTTTTTTTCGTAAGGGCTGGTTTATCGAGGAATTAAGAAGACGGTGACAGCTGTCCAAAACCCCATAAGGCTGCCCGTCATGATTGAAGCAGTGGGCAGAGCTGTCAGCACTCAGACTGTGACTATGAACCACAATATGGATAACATCTTGGAGAAGCTCACAGCTTTGCAAAGGCAAATGGATCATTTCAGAGACCAAAATGGACCAGGAGCTGTGTAAATTGGAATGCGGCTACTCGTACCAAGACCAAACCACCCCAATCTTATCTGCTTTCGGCCCCCCTCACCAGCACTGGCCTTGGCCGAGGCTGCTGCTGGAACAACAACTCCCCCGGAAGAGCACTGCAGCGAGACGCTCTTGCGTTCCTTCCCCCAATCCCCACTGACACCTGCTGATTGTTGACTCTGTCTGGGACCTGATCAAGGTTGTCTCCATGGCAATTGCTGTGTATCGCTATGACATCCTGCGGACTGAGGCACCTAGATTATGATGCCAAGTGGCAGCGACTCTCCAGGCCTACACATACACGAACTCTTACAAATATACAGATATGCAATCACCCATCTAGCACTGAAATTTAAACATATTATAATATAATTTTACTCTCAACAAACATAGAGCAAATTAAAAAAATTACTTAAAACAAATTTGCACATAAGAAAGTTTGTATGTGTGAGGGAGAAAGTGATGCTATTTAGGACTGTCCTCAGGAAGTGAAGTACAGCTCTGCAGCCCCTCTTTTCTCATCAAGCGCTCTCACACAGACAGCAACATAGTAGTAGTAGTAGCCTTTATTGTCACTTAGTCACAAGTACCAGTGAAATTAGCCATCAACCTGTCCATACAAACATACATACAATATGACAATGGGGTAGACAGGACAGGAAGACAGAGGATTGAGGAAAAAATACAGCATAACATGAGGAGAGGTGAGGAGAAAAAAAGGCAACCCCCAGACTATGCTCTGTGTCGGCCCAGATCCGGCCCATAGTGTCGGCCCAGATCCGGCTCACATCTGGACGTGTGAAATCCACATGAACCAGATTTGGACCAGATCTGGGCTGATACTATGTTGCTGTCTGGGTCTCCTTCCTCCATCTCTATCAAGCTGAAGCCATCTTTGTATTGTTGCTTCTATCTCCTGATCAGTGGCATGTGTAAGACGATTTTTTCCTCACAGCAGCTAAAAGACAAAATACTAAATTAATGAATCCATATACAAATATTCATCCACCCACTGTAAATACATTTAGGTAACAAATTAAAATAAGGTTGCTTCGGTTACATTTTATACAGGAAATGATTGCTTATAATGTGGCACTATTGAATGACCCGCAGGCCGGTCTATCGCACCCCGGTCGCGTCAGTCCTTGCGTTCTCAAGTTCAGGGCAGTGAATCAGCTACCATATAGGCAAAAGTTCTATATATTCAATCCTTGAATATATAGTAGCGGCCTAAATACTTATAATTGTCCAGTACACAAAGTATGGCCCATAATCGCTACACTGATCTGGGCCACACACCTCCCATGCACAATCGGCCCAAATGTTGTCTGCCGTCATGCATGCAGTGCCATCATTGCCACACATGGCCCACAGTTGGCTGACATGATGCATGCCACACTTGGGCCAAGTCTGTTTGCTATGTGGGCATTGGCTATTCATTCAAAATCTTTTCATTGGTCAGACAAACCGATAGTCCCGCCTAAAACGTTTATTATAGAGCTCAGTCAGACTGACCAAATAATCAATTTAATACAGTGCTGAACATGATGTCAAGAGGGCATATTTGTTTTAAAGGTGATTTTTGCCCCTTTTCACAAGATGTAATATAATATTTTGTGTGTGTCCCTTTAAATGCGAATGAGCTGCTGATCCCGGCCCCTGTTCTGAAGGCTGACGATCCTTTACACGAGATTCGGATAACAATAACAAACGCAAATTTCACTCATCTACAATCTCAGAAATAACCAGTAGGGGAGTGAAGCCTTACAGAGAGACTCAGGCCCCATCCACACTACTGCGTTTAGAAACGTAGAATTAAAACGAATACAATCTCCGTCCACACCAGCGGTTTAGCTGCGTATTAGAATTGATCTCCGTCCACATTAAAACGACTGAAAACGCGGATCACGTGACCATTCACCAACACTGGGCATGTGCGTGCCGGTGTAAACACAACTTCATTGATAAAATTACCCCACCATGCGCTGGTTCTTCCCGGGTTAACCCAAAACCGACGCTCCATGTACGGTCGATACCGCCGCTGCACACGGGAATTGTCATAGATCGCTCGAATAATAGCTTGCCTCCGGCGCATGTAGGCAGTTATAGCATTGTAAAATGCAGAATTTACTTGCACAACAGCTGCTAGCAAAGATATACGCCATGACTGATGACAATGACATGACCCAATCATAGAGCCGAGCGTGAGCCTCTACTACGTCATCGTTTCTAAAGTCCTCCGTTTTGACCCGTCTTCACTAAAACGCCCTCCGGAGATTCAAAACGAAAAACGGGTCGGCAGCGTTTCTAAACTTCTCCGTTTTGGGTCTCCGTTTTTGACGTTTTAGTCTGGACGGGAGGTGCAAACGTAGCAAAAGGTCTCTGTTTTTAAACGAAAACGCAGTAGTGTGGACGGGGCCTCAGGAAGAGGTTTTAGAAGCACCTGGACGTTTCTGAATGGTTAGTGAATAATATCGTTTTTGTGGAGTTAAATTGATTCATCTAATTCTAATCGACTTGCATGTACCGTCATGTTGAACTTTTACACAAGTACACATAGTTCCATGAGGTCTTTATAAGACAGCTGTGACATGTTTTAGTGCAGTGTTAATTTCGTTGACAAATTATTTTCATCATTATTTTCGTCAACGACATTTTTTCACAGACGAAAACGAGACGATAACTAAATAAAAACTAGTTTTGAATGACAAAAACTATGACGAAAATCTATGGACATTTTCGTCAACGAATAAAAACTAGACGAAAATGTTAGATAGTGACGATTTGGGAAGCGATCCAGTCTGATGTCCTGCATTTGTGGTAGATGCGCACAATTGTACTGTGACGTGATCTACCCAGCGGCACACGAGTTGGCATGCGCTGCATGTCTCATAAAACGTTAAAACATGTAAACGTCTGGAAGAATGAGTAGAGCAGACGAATGAAGATCTGAATAAGAGTGACGACGCAAAAAAAGAGCTATATTCGGTACGGTTCCCTTTCAAGGGAACTCGCGTTGCGTCGAATTGACGCTATGGGGAACGCTTTGCGTGATGACGTCTTGAAGCACATGTAAAATCAGTCCAATGGTGTGGCGGAACGTCAGAGGCGGGTGACGTCACGTACCAGGAAGCTATAAAAGCCGGCCCGAAACAGAAAACGAAAGCTTTCTGAGTCTTCAGTTGCGCTCTGTGTGAAATTTGTCTGTATATTTGGTGTTGTCTGTCTATATCATATATATATATATTCAGTATGGCGAGCAAGCAGCAGTTTAGAGTGTGTGTCCATCCCTGCCCGCGTTATTTAACGGGAGGTGATACTCACGCTCTTTGTGTTGTTTGTTTGGGTGAGGAGCATGCCCAGTCAGCACTCGAGGGTGGTGACTGTGTGCATTGCGACGCGCTTCCATTGCGTTCACTCCGATCCCGCTTGGCTCGGTTCAATCCCGATCGCGTTCCCCAGGGCTCTGGTCCCGCCGCTGCCGAGGCACGGCGGCAATCACAGACCTGGGGTTCGCAAATGGATCTATCAGTGGATGTTGAGACGGGCTCTGCCTTATCTCAGCCTCCTTCTGATAGATCCAGTGCCTCTCATCAGGGTGTGGAAGCACGCGTTGCGGTTTCTTCCCCCCCGATGGAGGCACCAATACTTCAATTGTCCAGCTCTGAGGAGTTGGACGTTGTTAGTATTGACGCTGAGTCTGAGGATTCGCCACCTCAGTCTCATGCGTTTGAAGAATTGCTTGATGTTATCACTAGAGCTGTCGAGCGATTATCTATTGAGTGGCCAGAAGATAGGCAGGGCGCTCGTTCGAAAAGCAAGCTCGACGAACGTTTCCTGCCATCTCGTGCACAGCCTCAGTGCAGAAGCCTTCCGTTTTTCCCCGATCTCCACACCGAGGTGTCGAGATCGTGGGGGAAACCAGTGTCATATCGAGTGTATACTGCATAAACATCACACTATTCATCCATTCACAATTATAAAGAGCATGGTTATGGGGAGATGCCGAGGGTGGAAGAGACGCTCGCGAGCTATCTCTCTCCAGCAACGGCATCTTCTCTGAAGGCTTCTGCACTTCCATCCAAGCCAGTAAAAGTTACATCTTCCCTGGTTCATAAAGCTTATGCCGCCGCCGGTCAAGCTGCAGCGTGTTTACATACAATGTCCATAATGCAGGCTTACCAGGCTGAGTTATTGGGTGATTCTGAGGATGGCGGGGGTGTTAGTGCTGATACGGTGTCTGAACTGCGTAGAGCCACAGATTTGTCTCTCAGGGCCACCAAGGAGACGGCTAAATCCATCGGCCGCTCTATGGCAGCCCTGGTGGCCACTGAGAGGCATCTGTGGCTCAACTTAAGTGACATAAAGGACAAAGAAAAACATGTTCTTTTAGATGCACCAGTATCCACGCAAGGGTTATTTGGAGACGCAGTTAATAGTGCTGTAGCGAAGTCACAAGAAGCTTCAAAACAGGCAGCTGCACTTCAGAAACTTCTCCCCCGCCGTTCTTTCTATGAGGCTGCTGAGCGGGAGCAGCCTCACTCCTCTAAAAAGAGCCCTGAGCACCGCGCCACTCAGAAACAGAGCGTTTCCTCCCGTGCTCCCCCACAAAAATTTCGGGGACACGGAGGGCGCTCTCAAACCCAGCAGTCTTCGAGGGGTAAAACGGATCTGCGGACCGTTATTACCGCCAAGAAGGCTGCTGGGAAAAAGTCCTGATGTCTGAGGGCTCAGGACAAATGAGGGTAGTCCCCCCGAAGCAGAGCGGTTAACACCTCTTTTCACGGTGCCCGTCTCTCTTCGGTGCCCTCAGGGGACCGTTCTGCCAACCCTGCCGCCTCCGGTGTTACAGGGCGCAGCGGTCTCCGGCGAGCACATATCTCAAGGTCCACCCGGAAACGTAGTGGCCTCGGGATGCCCGCCCCCTCTGAGGAGGGTGCTAGAGCAGTCTGTTCGGTCGTTCCCTGCCGGTGCGCCGTTACAGGGCGACGAACCGACTACTCAACAGCAACACAATCCAGAAACCAGTCTCGAGAGGCTGGTACCTCTAGTAGAATCTTTGACAGCGTGGAAGCTACTGTCAAATGTTTCTCGTTTGGTCCTGCAGACCGTGGCAAAAGGGTATCAGATACAATTCTAGAAACGCCCAACTCGGTTTATGGGGGTCCTGCCCACAGTGGTGGGCCCCGAGCAGGTTCTGGTTATGGAACAGGAAGTAAACACTCTGTTAGAGAAAGGGGCCATAGAATATGTACCTCCCTCCGACAGGGAAACCGGGTTTTACAGCCGGTACTTCATAGTTCCAAAGAGGACGGGGGATTGCGTCCCATTTTAGATCTTCGAGTTCTGAACGAGTCATTCATTCAGCTCAAGTTCAAAATGTTAACATTGAGACAAATCGTGTCACAGATCAGGTCCGAGGACTGGTTTGTCACGATAGACCTCAAGGACGCATATTTCCATATTTCCATCCGTCCTTGTCATTGGAAGTTCCTGAGGTTTGCTTTCGGGGGCAAAGCATACCAATATCGAGTTCTTCCATTCGGCCTGGCTTTATCACCCTGCACTTTCACCAAATGCGTGGATGCAGCTCTGGCGCCTCGGCGCCTCCAGGGTATTCGCATCATGAACTACATCGACGATTGGTTGATTTTAGCTCAGTCGCATCAGTTGGCGGTTCAACATCGAGATGTTGTTCTCGCCCACATGAAAGAGCTGGGGTTACGGCTGAACGCCAAGAAGAGTGTGCTTTCTCCACTTCAGAGGACCACTTTTTTAGGCGTGGTTTGGGATTCAGTGTCGATGCAGGCGCGCCTGTCACCGCCACGTGTAGATTCCATCCTTGCAGCTGTGAAAAGTGTAAAGCTAGGCCAGCTACTCACTGTCAAACAGTTCCAGAGACTGTTGGGTCTCATGGCAGCAGCTTCCAACGGGATACCTTTTGGACTACTGCACATGAGGCCCCTGCAGTGGTGGCTCAGGACCAGAGGGTTTTCCCCGAGGGGCAACCCATTTCGCACAATCAAGGTCACGCGGCTATGCCTACGTGCCTTGGTTATGTGGAAGAAATCTTGGTTCCTGTCCCAGGGCCCAGTGCTGGGAGCTCCTTGTCGTCGCAAACTGCTAACGACGGATGCTTCCCTCACGGGTTGGGGAGCGATCCTGAGGGTCGCTCATCTCAAGGTCTGTGGGAAGACCATCATCGTTCCTGGCATTCTATAGCCTAGAGATGTTAGCTGTCTTCCGGGCTCTGAGGAGCTTTATCACAGGTCTCAGGGGACACCATGTGTTAGTACATACGGACAACACGTCGGTAGTCACCTATATCAACCACCAAGGGGGTTTGCGCTCGCGCCCATTATCCAATCTGGCACGCCATATCCTCTTGTGGTCCCAGGGGAAGTTGCTGTCACTCAGGGCAGCCTACCTCCCCGGGGTTCAGAATATAGGAGCAGACACTCTGTCGAGACAGGGGCCGAGGCCCGGGGAATGGAAGCTCCACCCCGAGGTGGTGGAGCTGATATGGAGGGACTTTGGTCTCCCTCACGCATCCAGCTCCTCTGGGACTGGATGCTATGGTACAGACGTGGCCGAGGCTACGTCTGTACGCTTTTCCCCCAGTGGCTCTGCTCCCGGGAGTTCTGGAGAGAGTTCGCAGGGACCGGGTTTGCCTGCTTCTTATAGCCCCGCGCTGCCGGGCAGAGTATGGTTTCCCGATCTTGTGTCCCTCCTCGACGGGCATCCTCTGGAGCTTCCTGTCAGGAGGGGCCTTCTGTCCCAAGCAGGGGGCTCAATATTTCACCCCCGCCAGAACTGTGGAACCTGTGGGCTTGGCTTCTGAGGGGGCCCAGCTCATAGAGTCAGGTCTCTCAACTGAGGTTGCTGAGACCATTCTACAGTCCAGAGCTCCCTCCACGAGGAAACTTTATGCCCTGAAGTGGAGAGTATTCACTTCTTTGTGTAGTGACCGTCGGTTGGATCCAGTCAACTGCCCAATTGGTACAGTTCTGGAGTTCCTGCAGGACCGGTTCACTGCAGGTCTAACCCCGTCCACTTTAAAGGTTTATGTGGCGGCCATAGGTGCTTACCACATTCCTTTGGGTGGAATGTCTGTGGGGAAAGACCCTTTGGTATCTCGTTTCCCTCGTGGCACTTGGAGGTCCTCCTCCCTTTCGAAATCGGACCAGGAGGCGAATAATTTGCTTTGCCCTGTTCGGGCGTTAGACGCATATGTCCACAGAGCTGCCCTGTGGCGTAAGAGTGATCAATTGTTTGTTCGCTTTGGGCCCCTTAACAAAGGAGGTCCAGTGTCTAAGCAAAGGATGAGCAAGTGGGTGGTTGAGGCTATCTCACTTGCTTATGAGGCGGCTGGACTGCCTTCTCCTTTGGCTGTCCGGTCGCACTCTACTAGGAGTATGGCGGCCTCTAAGGCCCTTATATCAGGAGTATCTTTACAGGACGTTTGTGATGCGGCAGGCTGGTCCTCACCGCACACCTTCGTCAGGTTCTACTCGTTATTGTCTTCCTAGTGCTGCGCAATTGATTTCACACAGGACAGACATTTGTAGCTATGGTGGCGTTGGTATAGACGTTCCCCATAGCGTCAATTCGACGCAACGCGAGTTCCCTTGAAAGGGAACGCCTCGGTTACGACTGTAACCTCGGTTCCCTGAAGAGGGAACGAGCGTTGCGTCACCTTGCCATATCTCCTTCATGCCTGTCAGCACGACTTCAGACTCTACGAAGCTTTCGTTTTCTGTTTCGGGCCGGCTTTTATAGCTTCCTGGTACGTGACGTCACCCGCCTCTGACGTTTCGCCACACCATTGGACTGATTTTACATGTGCTTCAAGACGTCATCACGCAAAGCGTTCCCCATAGCGTCAATTCGACGCAACGCTCGTTCCCTCTTCAGGGAACCGAGGTTACAGTCGTAACCGAGGCGTTTTCTGTGCGCACACACCCGACCCGAAGCGTGCAGCCATTCACATAGACACCTAGCCTATACAGCGCGAGTACAGAATTGATCTTTCTTTCGTGTCTGAATGGACAAATACACACAAATATTATGTCTAAATGTCCGTTTTGGAGAGTATTCACGTAAATTATGTTGGTTATGTCTTAAACAGTTGTGAGTGTATCGTATGTTCATCAGTGCATTGGCTCCGCATTTCATTGGACATGATCCGATGTCTTAAAGTGACAGTGGGTAATAAACCTAATGCGGTCTGTGTCCTTAATATTGATCAAGCAACAAAAGAAAAAGAGAAAAGCATTCACTGCTCGTTAATAGCTTTAATAAGGATTAATTATATTTAATTCATACAAATAAATATGTCCGCTTGAAAGAATAGAGAATGATGTATGCAAGTAGTTATAAAGAATTCATATATCATTCATATCATTCAAAAAAGACTGTCTTCAACTTTATGAAAAGTGGTTTTATTTACTGTAATTTTAAGATATTTTTTAAGTTACAGTAGTTAAATCTGTATCTGTATTGCACGTTCAAACTTTAAAATCATTCATATTAGCAGGTTAATATATGTTTTCTCCGGGAGTATATGGGTTTTTTAGAGAAATTCTAAATAAATGCATTTAAATTGAAACCCATTATATTTTAGTCGACTAAAATCTTATTGTATTTCGTCGACTAAAACTAGACTAAAACTAAAACAATTCAGATGACTAAAATATGACTAAAACTAAATAGCATTTTAGTCAAAAGACTATGACTAAAACGAAATCAAAATTTGCTGTCAAAATTAACACTGTTGTAGTGCTCGTCTGTGCAGCAACGCCAGAACAGTTTCATGCTTTGCTGGAACTTTTGCCATTGCGTTAGAACTGGTCACTGTTGTCGCTTGTGTAAACCACATGTCGGGTGGAAACGTGCAGATTAAGGGCCGGTAATATTATAATAATTTTATTTATTTATTTATTTATTTAATATGGACATAGCAATAACATTGGACGAACCAGATGCATTGTTTAAAGTGTTATAGCACATGTGCTAATTTTCAACAGCTGTCCATAGGGGCTTTTACAACAGATAAAAACACATTGTTAAACAAGACAAGGCACATTTTACACATGGGAACAACTTTGGCCCGATTTAAGCCACTGTTTGAGCTCTCTGGTAAAGATGTTAATATTGTTCTGCAGTTTAAAAACCAGTGGGGAAAGAGTTCCATAGTGTAGCCCCTCTGAAGGAGAAGATGGACTGTCCAAAAGATTTTCTAAACTTTGGGAGCACACAATCCCCACTAACTGAGGCTCTGGTGGAAGGTCTAAGAGAGCCCTGACGCCTCTCCATGAGGCCAGAGAACAGTGGTGACACACAGTTGTTCAAACATTTAGAAGTCAATTTCAAAATACTAAAATGTACAAAATTTTCTAAAGTAAAAAGCTTGTGCTTTTGTATGATATCACAATGATGCCATCTCATAGGTTTCTTGTCAAATATCTTAATTTCTACATCAGAAGGGGAGTGAATTAAACAAAGTTACTGGGTTGTCACTTTTCATGTTTTCAGGGTTGGTAGATGCACCTGGGACTCGATTATAGCATTTAAACATGGAAAAAGTCTGATTAAGTTCAAAATATGAGGAAAATATTTGATATTTTAAAGGTGCAATGCTTCCTGAAAAATAAAGAGCAGATGATGAACGAATGACAAGGAAGCACAAAAAATGAACGTACACTACACAATAGTAATTACAAACAAGAGTTGTTAGTTGCCAACAGCACAGCAGCTCCAGACACACAATGACACTCAAACACTCAAACCCACAATAACACGTATACTGAGTTTTATCTGCATGTGTTTGTTCTGTCATGTTCGTGTGAACCATGTGTGTAGTAGTTCACTTCCCTGTTTATTAACTTTTAACTCAAATGTATTAACTCTCTCTCTCTCTCAAGTTTTATAGCCTGTCCCATCGTTATTTTTCCTAACTTTTCTCTTAAATTTATGTAAAGTTTATGAATCGTTTAAAATGAAAAGCTTTCAAAACCATGTTCATAAAAATCGTCAAGTATTGTCATTAGTATTTGATGAATGTTCTCA
>NC_138727.1:59203446-59285946 GCF_965113295.1 Leuciscus leuciscus
CCTACAATAAAAGAGATGTGTAAGGGCCAGTTACTTAATTATGAGATTCAAATGTGTGCCATAATAAAAAGTCATTCACCTCAGCAACTGTCTGAGCACACACACACAGAGTGTCTTCATCATTTGCTTCACCCTAATAAATAAAAGTAGGCCAGTGTAAAGCATTACTGTTATAAAGCAGGTTATGTTCATGGTGTTCTGTCTGCTGCATACTGACTTCTGTGTGGGAGACTGTGTGTATGTGTGCTGGCTTCAACAGAGACACTGCATTTCCCTCTACTGCAGAACATACAGTCAGCCATATCTAACAAGGCAAGGCAAGTTTATTTATATAGCACTTTTCATACACAATGGCAATTCAAAGTGCTTTACATAGAAGAAATTAAAATAATAAAAAGAAATTAAAGCTGCAAGCAGCAAGTATTGGAGTTCAAGCAATTAAGGCCTTTAAGCACAAAAGCATCAAAAGTTATTAAGTTTTATTTAGCAAGCATGTAACCACTGACATAATAGATGGAAAAAACCATTTACAGCCAATACAGGCAGTTTACCATAGGAAATATATGGTTTTAAAGCGTTTTTACAGTTATAGCACCTTTTTGCCTGAGTCTTCTTACAGTCTTGCCTGATCTCCACCACTTTTATTAGTAGTACTCAAAGTGTGCCCATATATGTGTGTCAAATTTGTTGTAAATATGTAATTTTGATAAGGAGTTTAGACAATTATATTCAGTGGCGTAACGAGCCAACACCGGGCTCTTAAAGGGGTCATGAACTGGATTGTTTTATTATTTTATAATGTTGCCTGGGGTGCCCTTATAATGTTAGTATGATTTTTACATCAAAAATTTTCATAATTTATAAATAAAAGCCATTTTTCCAAGCCTGATTTCAGCCTCAGATTTGAACGCTCTGTTTTAAGGGGCGTGTCTGCTGTGAGACTGCAGTGCAAACGCCCACTGCTGTGATTGGCTGACATGCTTGCATATGAAATAGCTAGTATTATATGAACTCTCTCGAAAACTTTTACTACGTTTTTACTATTACAGCTATCGAGATTAACAAATCGTGAAAAGTATTGTTTAAAACATTATATTTAAATCTATTCCATCACATGAAAGGTTGCAGCATGATGAGCACTGACTGAGCAGATGACAGACAGTCTGATCGCGTGAATAAAGATCTTATCATTGCAACGCAATTTTTGCACTCTCACAAATGCTTACACCAAATCACAATGCAAACACGATGTGAATACACAGTAAGAGCTTCGTTGTGTAGTGTAACAGTGTCATTATTTCATCACGAGTTTGGTAAGTGTCCAGATAAGCTCTCGCGGCTCGCGCTGTGCTGTTTGATTGACAGCTTGGGCGATTGGAAAGGGATCGTTCTTTGATCGCTTTCAGTTTAAAAAATATTATTTTCATAATTCTACGAGAAATTATGTGAAGTTGATCGTTTAGTCACTGATGCATAAACAGTATTGAACTATTTTAAGAGAAATATCTGAACTTGAATAATTACACAGAAATCACTGATCGCAGATCAGGCATTAGAATACACATGGTTACTTACATGTTGCTGGCAGATCCGTGTCGGGAAATTGTGATTGACTGATTTAATAAAGTTTAACCATGCTGGAATCCGAAGGAAGCGTATGCAGACTGTCTTCTTCCACAAACAGGCACTGCACAATATTTAGTAAACAGCATGTTTATTGCTTGGAAGTAGCTCGATCCGGTTTAGCAATTATCATGTCGTCCTATGTTATTTAGCATGTTTGGGCGAATCGGTGGGCGGGGCTAAACAGGCCGTGTTGAAGTAGGCGTTGATCTTCTTTTGTGGAGGCGGTGTTTTATCCTCTTTGACGTCATAGTTCCCCACTTTGAAAAACGAGTCGTTTGCTGAGCCTGATGTCTATAAAAGCTTTTATTGGACTTTACAGGATATTATTATAGTATGATGATCTCTTATATGTCAAAAGCTCAAGAAAATTTTGATTTCTCAGTTCATCAGCCCTTTAAGTAGAATTATCAAGGTGGGCCCCTTGATGACGCAATTGATGATATTGATGACGCAATGTCTGCGAGTAGGCTACCATGAATAGGGCAGGATATGATCATACACAGCATATAATATATGAGATGACTAACAAAATCAGGAGGAGCATACGCTCACCAACAACAACAAAAAAAACAACATCAAAAAACACTGGTGACAGCGCACCATAACACATTGTTAGGCCTAGGTCCAAATACATAAAAAAGATGCTCTCTTACATTATAGCGGGATTTTCCGGGCTTTCCTATGTGCAACTGCAAAGTTGTCGATTAGATCAGGATTGTGCGCACGGGCATTCTCAATTGACCCTTCGCAAGGAGTTTGATTGACAGGCGATCTGACTAATCATAATCCGCCATTTTGTCCAACAAAGCAGTCAGGAGAGTTAGTAGATTAACATTGGAGGATTTAAATTTGAAAAACAAAGTGTACTGACGTCTTAGAACTTTAAAACAACATTCCTTTTATGTTCATTCATGTTTATTTTAATGCTATAAATTAACTAGAAGGAAGAGATGATCGGTTCACGAGCAGCTTTAACTGAGCCTCGAGTCTACAGTGATCTGTCAGACACATTAAAGAGTCACAAAACGGTATTTATTGTTTATATGTCTCTAAAAAATTACTACATTTGAAAGGTGAGACTTTGTTTCATATCAAAAGTACTTGTCTGTCAGCGCGCAGTCTTTTTTCTGATCCGCAATGTATTTTTCACTGCGTGAGAACTTGGTGTGGTGTGAGAGTGGCGTCGCTTGTCAGACATAGCAACAGTAACTAAAGTGGGCGGGTCTTTGCGAATGGTCATTGACAGTATGGACGGGGATTCGCCAGTCCCAATTCAAAACAAATTTCATCACAATCCATCATTGTTTGTTTCAAACATGTGAGAGCATCAAAATGATCAATGGGTGAAATTGATTGGATTTAATATTTTTTTTTTGTTTTAGTTATTGTATGTATGTGTTATTGTTTAGCTATTTACCTATGTTTTCAAATTTCCTTTGTTTTTTTGTTGTTGTCTCGATCGGACTAACGACTTTGAAGATAACCACAATTTTGTAAAGCTCTAAATGACACTTACAAAAACCATAAGGCGAAACCTGGCATGTTTGGTATTGTTGGACTCGGCAAGGATTCAGGAGTCTTAGGAGCTCACTCCTGTGAAAAAACACTGGCTTGGAACTTCTAAGGCTCCTTCAAGGCATTGTGCCAATGACGTATACTGAGTTTTTTGAGATACACCAATGTTCTCATAGACTATTATGGCACCCTGGACAAAGACACTGCGTGCCAATTTTCAGTAGACTAACGGTTGGGTGCGCTTATAGCTATTTTCATGATTTTATTCACTGTTATAGCGCCACCAAGTGGCCAATTGTCACGATTTTTTTCATGTCAACTCAGATTGAGCTTATGAACATGTGTCCCAAGTTTAGCGAAAATATCTCTTTCCGCTAACAAGTTATAACCATTTTATAGCACCACCAAGTGGCCAATTGTCATGATTTTTTTTTCACGTGACCTCAGAATGAGCTCATGAACATGTGTCCCAAGTTTTGCGAAAATATCTCTTTCCGTTCACAAGTTATAACCGTTTTATAGTGCCACCAAGTGGCCAATTGTTGCAATTTTTTTCAAGTGATCTCAGATTGAGCTCAGGAAGATGTATCCCAAGTTTAGCATAAAAATCTCTTTCCGTTCACAATTTATAACCGTTTTAGTAAAAGTGGCCCTGGTGCCATCAAATATTTTGGTTCCCCTTATCGACCGTTAATTTAATTTTTTTTTTTTTTTGGATGATTATTGATTGTCAGACTCCAGAGAATAGTCTTGCAGTGGTTTGGTTCCGATCGGGCCAAAAAACTAGGAGAAGTTTGCAAAAATAGGTTTTTCAAAAAAATGCAATTTACTCGAAATTTGCCGCTGAAGGGCGAGCAAATCCGAGGCATGCATCTGGTCCGCCTCGAGCCAAGGAATCCAACGATATAAGACACTTGAGCCTAGGCCTAACGGTTGATGAGTTATGAGCCATTTTGTACTTTTGAGCGCTGTAGCGCCCCCGTCAGGCCGACCGGGGCGGGCCTTGGTGACGCTGTAGGCGGTGTGAGTACTACCAGCCCCCAAAGTTTCAAGTCTCCACGACTTACGGTTTGGTCTGCCCGATCAGTTTTATGTCTGAATGTTGCATCATGGGAAAATTAACAATAACAATAGGGTTTCAGCACTTCGTGCTTGAACCCCTAATAAGAATAATTAAAACAGTTTAGAAAAATAAAATAAAATACAGTACAGTACAGTACAGTACAAACAGTCGGACGAACAGCGGCACAGTGCTCATTCAGTAAATGCATAGCTAAACAGAAGTGTTTTGAGTCTGGATTTGAATGTGACCACTGTAGGAGCACATCTGATCTCTTCTGGAAGCTGGTTCCAGCATAATAGCTAAAAGCCGACTCGCCATGCTTAGAGTGAACCCTTGGTATTTCTAGCTGATATGATCCTAATGATCTGAGAGATCTGTTGGGTTTATATTCAGTGAGCATATCTGCAGTGTATTTAGGTCCTAGGCCATTGAATGATTTATATACCAGTAATAATACTTTAAAATCAATCCTAAATCTAACTGGGAGCCAGTGTAAAGACCTGAGGACTGGTGTGATATGTTCATATTTTCTGGTTCTGCTAAGAATCCTAGCGGCAGCGTTCTGTAAGAGCTGCAACTGTCTTATGGTCTTTTTGGGAAGGCCAGTGAGGAGTCCATTACAATAATCCACCCTGCTGGTGATGAAAGCATGCACAAGTTTCTCTAAGTCTTGTCAGGAAACAAAGCATCTAATTCTTGCAATATTTTTGAGATGATAGTATGCTGATTTAGTTATTGCTTTGACATGACTACTGGACCTAAGGTCTGACTCTAGTGTCACACCAAGATTCCTGACTTGATGTTTAGTTGTTTGACCCCTAGAGTGAAGGTATGCGTTCACCTTGAGAACTTCATCTTTGTTTCCAAACGTAATGACTTCAGTTTTGTCTTTGTTTAACCCTCTACTGCATAGCGTTGCCCCCAGGCAACGGAAAGTTTTCTTAAGCCCTGTGTTCAGTACATTTTTCTTTAAATGATTGCAACCAATTAGAATGTTTGAAAAAGTATCAAAGAACAGTCCAATAAGGTTTGGGAGTCACTATCAAGCACCATTTGAAGGCGGGACGTCCTTTTCTGACACATGGTCACAGGAGCACATGGTGTGAGATGAAAGCAAGATTATTTGCTTTAGTAATCATATTTAAAATGACATGAACTGTACATAAAAAATATGTGTGTGTGTATGAAGGTGTAGAGAAGCCTTTTGGCAGGTTTTGTGAATTTCTTTTTATTTTGCATGTTCACAAATTCAGTTTTTCTTTTTGTTGCCTCAGGGCAACGTTATGCGATAAGGGGTACTTTTCAAGGATGTCTTGGACAATACCTCACAATGGCAAATAATGTGTTACAAGTAGGGAAGATGTAGGGTTCCTGGGTGCACAGGAACACCCAAAGTCACCAAAGTGACACTAATGTGCAGCATCCACAGTCATGTTAGAACAGAAAGGGGCCATCTACAAACTGTTCCCACAAAGTTGGGAGCATGAAATTGTCCAAATTGTCTTGGTATGCTAAAGCATTAGGAGTTCCTTTCACTGGACCTAAGGGGCAAAGCCCAACCCCTGAAAAACAACCCCACACCATAATCCCCCCTCCACCAAACAACCCCACACCATAATCCCCCCTCCACCAAACAACCCCACACCATAATCCCCCCTCTACAAAACTTTACACTTGGCACAATGCAGTCAGGCAAGTACCGTTTTCCTGCCAAACCCAGACTCGTCCATTGGATTGCCAGTCAGAGTTATTTAAGTGTTTTTCCCTTTTTACTTAAATGATTTCTTGACATTTTTTAATAATTTTTTTTATTTTTGTATTGCTCTCTGAGAATTGTATAATGATCATTTTCTCTATGATTCTTTACCATTGTTGCATAACGTTGCCCTCAGGCAACAAAAAAATATTTTGGGGTGGGGGGGTTGGGGGAGGGACATTTTTCAATAAATCAATAAAATGTTCCCAAATGAGCCAGGAAATGATGTGAAATAATTTTTATCATGTGTCATCAAAATTCATGCAGTAGAGGGTTAACTGAAGAAAGTTTTGGCACATCCAACTGTTGACTTCATCAATGCATCAGCACAGGGAGTCAATGGGGCTGTAATCATTAGGCGATAGGGCTAAGTACAGCTGTGTGTCGTCTGCATAGCCGTGGTAAGCAATTTGGTTATTTCTCATTATTTGGCTCATTGGGAGCATGTACAGGTTGAACAGGAGTGGCGCAAGAATTGAGCCTAGAGGGACTCCGCATGTCATGGATGTTCACTCAGACTTATGGTCTCCTATACTCACATAATAACCTCTCCCATCTAAGTATGACCTGAACCATTTTAGGACTATCCCAGAAAGCCCCACCCAGTTTTCCAGCCTGTCAAGAAGTATGTTATGATCGACAGTGTCAAATGCAGCACTGAGGTCGAGTAGTACCAGCACTGATAATTTGCCTGAATCAGTATTTAAGCGAATATCGTTTATTATCTTTATGAGCGCTGTCTCTGTGCTGTGATGCGGTCGGAAACCAGATTGAAAATTGTCAAAGTATCAGACAACTTTTTCAATGATCTTGCCTATGAAAGGAAGATTTGAGATCGGTCTGTAGTTGCTTAATATGGTCTTATCCAGATTGCTCTTTTTCAGGAGGGGCTTGACAACTGCAGTTTTCAGGGAGTTTGGAAAACTCCCAGAGAGAAGTGAGGCATTTACCACTTCTAGAAGATCTGCTTCTAAACTGTTTAACACACTTTTGAAAAAAAGATGTGGAAAGTGTGTCAAGGGCGCATGTTGATGTTTTAAGGTGCTGTACGGTTTCTTCCAAAATTTTGCCATCAATTTCTTTGAAATCAGACATAGTAACTACTTTCTCAGGTGGTCTGATCTGTCTGACCTCAGCGCAACTCAAGGATGTGCTGATCACCTTTCTGATATTATTGATTTTGTCAGAGAAGAAAGAAGCAAACTCACTGCACTTGCTGTCTGAGAGCATTTCACTGGGAATCTGGCTTGGGGGGGTTGTCAGTCTCTCTACAGTAGCAAAAAGAGTGCGTGTGTTGTTTAAATTGCAGTTTATAATATTTGAGAAGAAAGTCTGTCTAGCTTTGCCTAGTTCCATATTGAAAGCATGAAGGCTGTCTTTGTAGATGTTATAATGGACTACAAGTTTTGTCTTCCGCCACATGTTCTTGTGTATTTATTCTCCCTGTCTGGTTCTGTTCTTCATCTGGGGCCTGTACCATGAAGGTAGCTGAACAAACTCAGGGTTACAGGATTGGTTTTGAGTTGACAATACCAAACCGATGCAATCAGGCTTTCCATGACGCAGCTCATAAACTTTCTCTGTCAACTCACATTAACTCAAAAAATTTGTAATGCATTGCACACATACACCCAGTGTTACTTGCTCCGAGGAGCCAGAACCAGGGTCAGATTGTACAGCACCTGTAATCCCATCCATAATCGGTCGTCCCTTATTGTTACTTAGAGCAACTCCTCCGCCAGTGTATTCTGGAGGAGTGACCCTCCACCGGTTTTATGAATTTCACACTTTTTTTTTTTTGTTTGCTGCAAACAAGTGTTTGTGATAAAATGTTCACAAAAATAATAAAAGGTTGTGGTAAATACTTACCACTTTGAATTATATTTTTATATTTTGTCTTGATCTGCTGCCAAGAACATTTGGAGTTGGGGTTGCATCTAAAAATCAATGAATATCAATCTTTTTTTTTTTTTTGAACATTATGTTTATTGGGTTTTTCCAAGTTAAACACAAAGTACAAAGTACAGAATAATCAAAGCAAATCTTTCATCCCCGCACATACTGCCCTAAACATGCCCCAAACCTCAACCCATAAAGCCACAAATAGACCATGAATAAAATTAAACAAGAAAATATAAAAAAAATTAGGTTCTAAGCATTCTGTCCTGTTATACCCAAGTAAGAAATGAAGCTACCCCAGTATTTGACAAACAAATCTTGACGCTTTTTCAAACGAAATGCAATTTTTTCCAAAGGCATGTAAGATGACACTTCTTTAATCCACATGGAAGTATAAGGTGGATTAGGATCCTTCCATCTCAAAGTTATACATTTTATGGCTGCTAGTAGAGCTAGTCTGACAAATCTCAGATTAATTATTTGTTGATCAAGTAGTGTAGTATCCCCTAAGAGGGTAAGTCTAGGTTCTCTAGGCACATTAGTACCTACAACTATAGCAATAATCTCTAAAACCCCTTTCCAATATTCTTCCAAGTCAGGGCAAGACCACAGCATCTGTAGAAGAGTCCCTCTATCTGCTTTACATCTAGGACAGATCTCTGAGTAAGAGCTTTTGAAAGAGTGCAATCTAACTGGAGTATAGCAAACTCTATGTATCACATTAAATTGGATGAGTTTATGACGACTATTGATAGAAAAAGTCTGAGCTTTCTCACATATTGCTTTCCATTCGTCATCTGTGAATGAGCACTCCAAGTCTTTTTCCCACTTTGATTTTACGTCACGAATGTTACCAGCCATCAGTTGTAACAACTTGGTATAGATAAAAGAGATGAGACCCTTAGGACCTTTTTTCTCTGCCAAGATAGCCTCAAGAGGTGAAAGAGGAAGTTTAGATAAACGACCACCTTGTTGGGTCTGAATGTAGTGTCTAATTTGCAGGTATTTAAAGAAAAATTTAGAGGGAAGGGTAAATTTCTGTTGTAATTGCTCAAACGACATGAGTGTATCCTCCTCATAAAATTTGTCAAAGGTTTGGATGCCTTGATCATACCACTGTTTGGCTATGCCATCTTTGAGGACAGGGGGTAGAAAAGGATTGTAATAAAAAGCAGTGGATCTGAACATAGTCTGCTTGCATTTCATCTTTTCCCTGAGGTCTGCAACAATTTTAGAAGTACCAACAATTAGTGGGTTAGAGGTCAATTTCTTCAAATAGTTTATAGAAACAAAAGGTATTGCAGCAAGGGTTATACCCTGTACTTGGGCCTCTTCTAATTGTCGCCAAGCAGGAGGGGAAATAATATCAATCTTTATTAGGATACATTCACATTTTACATACACACAAACACATACAGCTTAACCCTCTGGGGACCAAGGTGTTTTTGGAGCCCTTGAGATGTTCTGACATGCCTTGAAATTTGTGCTTTTTTCAGTTATTTATAAACATGTTAATGGCAAAGGTGTAAAATCACTCTATATAGCACAAACAGGGCTACCAAAATATGCGAGCAATGTGTATGTAGATGTTTGTATTTTTAAGAGAATAATGTTTATGCGTGGTTATTGGAAAAAATAAAAATGAAAGTGGCTGAATTAAGACCACAAAACACATATTAAATATGTGTCCACAAGACTTTTGTCTAATTGATGTTGTACCTTTGAGTACTGGCTTCAAAATTATGTGAAAATAGTCTTGCTTTATCGTTCACAAAAAAAAATACATTGATTTAAATGGTGTAAAACAGGTTTTGCTTGGAAAGCCAATATGCGAGGGGGGCGTGAAGGAGTAGTTTACACCTGGGATGTCCCACCCACTCTGCATAATGACTCTGAATAGCCATTCATTCAGGTGTGACACTGACTGAGCCACAATGCAAGGACAATGTATTTAGAAGAATACTTATATTGACCATTTAAGATTTCGCTTACATCTATCTTGTAAATATGTTTAGCTATTTTATTAAAAATGTTACAATTACAACAATAATTACAATTTCAACAATATTTCAAGTGTACTCTTTCTTTGTAAAAAAAAAAAAAGAAAGAAAAAAAAGATTATAGGCCTACATTTTATCATATGTATTCATTAGTTTGAATATAGCCAACAATGGAACATCTAACATCTTAGTCTATGACTTTATTTTTGACAAAAATAGTGTGACTAACGCCTGACTAACGTTGTTTTATTGAAATATCAGGGCATATAAATGTTCATTTACGTTGCTAAATACAAATACATTTTATTTCGACATATTCCAGTCGATTTTACTCATCTCAGTAGGCTATAGCAAAGCAGTTTATTCTTTCACACACAGACGCGCGATTCATATTTAGGCTAAACACTCTTTACAAATATGTACCCTTCATTCATCTCACAGAAACGCGAGTCATATTATAGAAATGCGATTCATCTTTTTGCGGTTTACATAGGCCTACACTAACGTTATTCCATAACGTTATTCCACACTTGAGAAAAGAAAACAGCCTACCTCACTCCTCAGCGCGATCTGCTGCTCATATCAGGAGATATTTCTCCTCATCAAAACTTTTCTCCATAAAGGCTATAATGTCTCACTCGCGACGCACTTTGTTTACAGCTGATGTGGGCGTTTCACAGATCTGAAATGGTTCTCGGAATTTGCATTTGAAAAGCACGCGCTCTCCGGGGAGTGGTCACATTACTGTGAATCATCTCGTAATGAGGTCGACTGGAGTCGCTCTCTTTGTATACAGATTACAGAAACTAAGAATATTTGTTTTTTATATAAATGACTTCATTTAAAAGCTGCGATCTCAAGCTTTATGCCCGTGGGTCTGTTTGCCTGTTTGACTGAATTTTCGCGGAGTTATAGATAATTTTCGAACGCGTTTCAAACGGGAGTTTACTGACAGAGAGAAGGCAGAAATCGCATCATGTTAATTTTTCTTTATTTGTCAAAAAGCAAAACACTTTATTTTTATTGTGAGTATACAGAAAAAAAATAGAAACTGAACAGGATCGATTGATGTATTACACGAAAATGAAAGATCAAAATTAACAGAGCATTTAGTGTTTATTTTCATTGCTAAAAAAAAAAAACGAGCAAAACGCGCGGGCGCGTTTTTGGTCCCCAGAGGGTTAAAGCAGCACTCAGTAGCTTCGGGACTTCTTCGCTGTATTCTCGCTTTTTGCTCGCAGGTTTCTCTCTAGAGCTCCCCCCACAGCTTCGGAATAGATATTTGACAACACTGTCGTAAAAACTCGTTGGTGATTCTCAGACACCAGAGGCTATAGATCAACGACATCAAAGCAGATGGGACGTTCTTTAAAACGTCTTCTTCATTCGGGTTCGAACAGCGTGAGGGAGCGCAATAATGACAGCATTTTAGCAGATTTCTTTTGGCCGTAAAGCAATTGTTTACATCGCGAGACCTGATATCACGCGATACTTCCTGACGCAGCGGCCGGCGGCCTGCCGGCTCAAAGTTGCAAGTGCGTATTTTCCGCTCACGGGCACCAGGGGGGTGCGAAACGACCACCATTCAACCTGAAATAAGTAATATAACCATTCCAATGACTCCGAAGCTGTTCAGTTAAGGTAAAAAAAGTTACTTAGTTCACCTTTAAATGCACATAGCACATATACACACACACACACACACACACATACATACAAATGTTTTATATATTAACATATGAACACACACTTTTCATTTTAGCATTTAATGCAATTATGATTATATACATAATTTTACATTAATGGCCTATAGAATGCATTTGTTTAACTTGCGCATTAACGCAATCAATAATCTTCCTCCAAGATTGTTCTCTTGCTTTGGCAGCAGAGACAGTGTTACTGCGTGCTTGAAAGACATTTCTATATTCTTCGTATTTCTGAAGAATAATCTATATATAGTTCTCGCTCTATCCATATCGAACACGATTGGTTGTTCGGTGCCAACATCACTCTTTTATGTGCATGCGCGCGTGGAGTAATCATAGCTTAAAGGTCCCATAATGTACATGTTTCTGAAGTTTGATTTTAGGTTTTGATGTCCTTAAGAATATATATTTGTGGTACAAGTACCAAAAATCTCAATATATATTTTACAACTCCTTTCTCAGGAGCTCTGCCAAGAACAGGTCGATTTTGGCCCGTCTACTTAATATTCATGAGCATCTCTTCTGATTGGCCTGTTGTTTTCTGAGTGACCCATCATTGGTGGGGGTGGCACTGAAGGCGGTGACCAGTCGCGGTTCTACATTGAATTACACCCTGGGCGAGCCAAGGTGGAATTCACCTTGGTGGTGGTGACCAAGTAATCGTTTTGTATTACCTATTTTTATTAGCCATGCAGACAATTCAGAAAAACCAAAATGTGCAGGAAATATAGAGGCCTGTATTTATAATATTCTGAATGAAATGTGCGTTATTTGGAAGAAAGTCGAGGTGTGACTGACTTAGATAACTATATGGATCCCCCGTTCCCCCCCCCCCCCCCCCCTTGTCCGTTCCATTTGGGAGAGACCCAGAGGTGAACTGTCATCCGCGCCCGCGCCTCCGCGCCCCCTCCCCTTTCCCCTTCTCAAACAAACAGCTTCTGTGCACGGCATCTTCTCAGCAAGCAGGGGCGCCTGCAGCTGCAGGGGGCGCAAATTTGCCAATTCCCCACACAGTGAAATGATAGATAATAGAAAACCGCTTCGCGGCGCAGATTTATTTTTTGTATTTTTATTTTCTGCTCGTGCCAGCGGCGCCGCCCCCCCCAAAAATGCAGCCCCGGGCGATTGCCCGGTTCGCCCGTGCCAAAAACCGCTACTGGCGGTGACTGAGTAGTTCTGACGTCACATTTATACGAAAGTCACAATGGCTCGTGAAAAGGCACAGCTACTTTATGCAGACTGTGTGCTTGTGTCTGTGGATCGACTGTTGTGAAACTTATATGGTAGTTACACAACCCCTAGACCTCTGTTATCATGAAAAAAGCCAGGGAATTTCAGTTTTGACAATATGGGACCTTTAAGGATCAAAGCCTGAGTTGACAGAGAAAGTTTATGAGCTGCGTCATGGAACGCCTGATTGCATCGGTTTGGTTTTGTCAACTCAAAACCAATCCTGTAACCCTGAGTTTGTTCAGCTACCTTCATGGAACAGGCCCCAGACGAAGAACAGAACCAGACAGGGAGAATAAATACACAAGAACTAATGAGATAATTAACAGGACAGGTGAATGAAATTATTAATCAGATACACTGGAAAACTGGGTCAAATGATAAGCACAGGCAGAGCAGAACCAAAACACCTGCAACAAAACATTCCCCTAAACGAGAACAATGAGCTAAAGTGTCTTAAAGAAATGGAAAAGTGTGTTTTGAGTGTCTGTTCTAGAGACATAGTGTATGTAAGTATTTATATAATCCCTGTAGTAGTGTATGATATTTTTTGCTGAATGATCATAGGCGGGATGTAGTTCTCAATAAGCTTGAGGTTTATAAAAATCTAAGTTTATCAAGATTTCCATTTACAAAAACGAAAATTTATGGGGTTTCTGGAGTTTTTAAAGCTTGAGAATGTACATGTCACAAAAAAATGCTTTTCTCTATTTTTAGAGCAAAACACGACACCACCACCTTTGTCATCTTCATCATCTTCATCTTCATCATCTTCGTCTCTGATCATCGGCGTGACTGTGATTCTGCTTCTGCTCATCATTGGATTCATGTTATGTATAGTTACTCTCTACAAGAAGCATCAGACTCGAAGTAAACCAGCCAACAATGTTTTCAGAAGTTTAGAAGTTTATCATAGTCATTTATTTGTCAGAATAATGTTTATAGTTGTTTGCCAGTCAATTACATTGTTGTGTCTGTGGAAAGTGAATAGAAAGATGTTGCTTCCCCCTGCTGGTCACAACTAGTCAATGCAAGTCTGATATATTTAGAATCAATGTGAATTATTATTGTAATTATTTATGACTATATTTAATGTACTATATTTGTTTTACAGACCCCGATTTAGCCTTTAAAATATCTGAACCTGGAACAGAAAACAGTGAAGCGGTGTGTAAAGTCAAATTGTTGATAATAATATGTTTGAATGAATGACCTTCATCAAAAGCTGTAAATAATTTGTCTTTCTGTTCTCAGGTTCCTCAACCGGTGTATGAGGAGATTAAAGACAGCAGACTTCACATTGACTGCAAAACCACCCAGTTACCCATAATACCCTCTGATTCTTGTAACCCTGTTTATGCTACATCACAATTACCCACAAACCCCTCTGTGGAGTGGCATAAACAGTGCAATAATAAGTTACCCACAAACCCCTCTGATTCTTCTAAAACTGTTTATACTACAGCACAATTACCCACAAACCCCTCTGATTCTTGTAACCCTGTTTATGCAACTCCACAATTACCCACAAACCCCTCTGATTCTGGTAACCCTGTTTATGCTACACCACAATTACCCACAAACCCCTCTGATTCTGATAACCCTGTTTATGCTACACCACAATTACCCACAAACCCCTCTGATTCTTGTAACCCTGTTTATGCAACTCCACAATTACCCACAAACCCCTCTGATTCTGGTAACCCTGTTTATGCAACTCCACAATTACCCACAAACCCCTCTGATTCTGGTAACCCTGTTTATGCTACACCACAATTACCCACAAACCCCTCTGATTCTTGTAACCCTGTTTATGCTACACCACAATTACCCACAAACCCCTCTGATTCTTCTAAAACTGTTTATGCAACTCCACAATTACCCACAAACCCCTCTGATTCTGGTAACTCTGTTTATGCAACTCCACAATTACCCACAAACCCCTCTGATTCTGGTAACCCTGTTTATGCAACTCCACAATTACCCACAAACCCCTCTGATTCTGGTAACCCTGTTTATGCAACTCCACAATTACCCACAAACCCCTCTGTGGAGTGGCATAAACAGTGCAATAATAAGTTACCCACAAACCCCTCTGATTATTCTAAAACTGTTTATACTACAGCACAATTACCCACAAACCCCTCTGATTCTGATAACCCTGTTTATGCTACACCACAATTACCCACAAATCCCTCTGATTCTGATAACCCTGTTTATGCTACACCACAATTACCCACAAACCCCTCTGATTCTTGTAACCCTGTTTATGCTACACCACAATTACCCACAAACCCCTCTGATTCTTGTAACCCTGTTTATGCAACTCCACAATTACCCACAAACCCCTCTGATTCTGGTAACCCTGTTTATGCAACTCCACAATTACCCATAAACCCCTCTGATTCTGGTAACCCTGTTTATGCAACTCCACAATTACCCACAAACCCCTCTGATTCTGGTAACCCTGTTTATGCAACTCCACAATTACCCACAAACCCCTCTGATTCTGGTAACCCTGTTTATGCTACACCACAATTACCCACAAAACCCTCTGATTCTGGTAACCCTGTTTATGCAACTCCACACTTACCCACAAACCCTTCTGATTCTGGTAACCCTGTTTATGCAACTCCACAATTACCCACAAACCCTTCTGATTCTGGTAACCCTGTTTATGCTACTCCACAATTACCCACAAACCCCTCTGATTCTGATAACCCTGTTTATGCTACACCACAATTACCCACAAACCCCTCTGATTCTTGTAACCCTGTTTATGCTACACCACAATTACCCACAAACCCCTCTGATTCTTGTAACACTGTTTATGCTACACCACAATTACCCACAAACCCCTCTGATTCTTGTAACACTGTTTATGCTACTCCACAATTACCCACAAACCCCTCTGATTCTTCTAAAACGGTTTACGCTACAGTTTAACAGTTTTCAGTTTTAAAGGTGCACTGTGTAATATTTAGAAGTATCTGTAGACAGAAATGCAATATAATATACATAACTATGTTTTCAGTGGTGTATAAAGACCTTACATAATGAACCGTAATGTTTTTATTACCTTAGAATGAGGCATTTCTGTCTACACACACCGCCGGTCCGCTTACATCAACATGTTTCTACAGTGGCCCTGAGCGGACAAACGCGTTTCGTCACTATTGCTGTTCTTTGTGCAAAGATCTAGCTAAAGTCAGCGAATAAAACACTGACACAATGATGAACAAGTAACAATAATATTCGCAATAACATATCGTTTTACTGAATAATAAAGTAAACATAATTTCTTAATTTATCTTTGTAAAGAAACTTCATTGTTTAACTGGCGACTCTCTGCTGTCTCAGACAACGTCATATTTTCCTGTCGGCCACCGTAACTTCTGTTGGTTGCAATTCACAACCTCACCACTTGATGCCGCTAAATCACACACTGCCCCTTTAAATAGAACTTTAAAGACAGGGCCTAAAATTAACACTCGCCAAGTGCCAAATGCAAGTTGCCAGTTGGCCGATAACATGAGTTCTCCTCATGCATGAACGTGAACAAACATATACACAATGCTCGGGACAGTTGCATCATTACTAAAGTTAAAGCCTTCATAATATTCAAGATGAAGCGAAAGTGAGCTCATTTCGTTACTCGCACGCTGTGTGAGTGCGCACACACCCGCAGCACACACCCGCAGCACACACCCGCAGCACGCCTCGGACACCGCACGAATAATAAACTGAGCTCTCTTCACGTGTTTCCTCTTTCTTGCACTTGAGTGGACAAATTCACACACAATTATGTCTTATACTTTCTCAACTGTTTACATTCACTTGTGTCAGTATCAGTTTATTAGATCATTCACTCTTAAAGTGACAGTAGCCTAATTTTGCTGCT
The DNA here is from genome assembly GCF_965113295.1 of Leuciscus leuciscus. Lineage (NCBI taxonomy): Eukaryota > Metazoa > Chordata > Actinopteri > Cypriniformes > Leuciscidae > Leuciscus > Leuciscus leuciscus. The sequence goes on from NC_138727.1 coordinate 59,220,143, forward strand.
GCTGTCTGTGTTTTTAATGTTAATTAAACATCAGGACAACGGGAAAATCACTCCCTGCTCTTGACTGAATAACTTTTGTAACTTTAGTAAGGATTATGAGGATGTTTAATTTATATAGTGAAGACTATGCAGTGTAATTTTACATTTGCTTCCTTAATTAAATTTCTGTACCTGAAAACTACTGTTAGATCTACCAGAATAACCTGTAAAGCACTGTTTAATTCATTTGCATCTGTAATATTGTATTTATTTGTGCTTTTGCTTGTAATTTGATTATTTGTTCATCTATTTTATTACTGACTGTTTACTTGTCTTTCACAATATTTGAAATGTATATTAGGGTTGTAGTTTTAGCTGTGGTATTGACATTGGAATAGAGAATTGTTCAATTTCACTGGTATCTACAATTTTGATGTCATTATTTCCTGTTTTTGCAAAAACAGTTTCATGGCCGGAAAAATATATATATGTACGGCCTTTACATTTTCTTAAGTCACCGGCCATAGACAGGTGTGGCAAAAAGTTAGTTTTAGTCCCTGTTTAAAGAGTTGTCAGGTGATTCATACACTGTAAGATCTAATTAGTCTTAATTTAAAAAAAACATGCAAAACGATTGCCTTAAAAAAAACAAGTGAAGTGAAATAGGAATAGTATGTTTTACTAACAAATGCTTAGTTAGTATAGTGCACTTACACAAGAGTACTGTTACAAAAAAAAAAAACTAATAATAATAATACTAATAATAATTGTTACCATTGTTGTGTTTTGCATGCTGAATGTTGAGGTCTGTGTGAGTCAAGCATTATAGAGAGATTATATCAACCCAATTAAAAGTTTCACCATTTTAAAAGTCCATTATTTATCTAAAGGCTTGTTGGACTACACACAGCGCAGCACAGACCGATCGGCGGCTGACTTGAAGCAGTGCATGCCTGTTAGAAATTGTGTCCTACTTGAGACAGCGCCGAATCCACGTTACTGTGTCTGTGACGTATGGCATCAAAGCACACGAGAGCGATTGGAGAGCAGCCGGAGGACTCAGCCAGGGCAGTTTCTCCAGAGCGACTCTGATGACTCTGAGCTCTGATGATGACACATCTGATCCATGATTGGCCGGATTCACCACATGACAATGATCAAGTGTGTTTCGTGTTTATTCACATCTTCAGTTCCACTAATGCTCTCAAATCAGTTTTTTTTATAACAGTAAACGCTCGTTTCATGTAGTAGCGATGTCATATTGTGTCATGTTTATCAAAATAAAGGCCCACTTCATTGATAGTATAGATCCTCCTGAGACCCAGAAAAAAAAGTTTTTTGAATTTAGTATTTTCCATGTCATCACATTGTTTAGAGCACAATAAACAAATGGTAAATAATTTTTTTTGAAAAATAATATTTTATTCATACGTTATGCTATGTCCTCTGTAGTGGACGCCAGGACTAAGTTGTTTAAAAAAAAAAAAATGACATGAAATTATATGTATAGGCAAAAACAATGGGATTTTTTTTTTTTCAATCACCAATAAATGTTGGGGTTTCAGGATTTTTTTAACCAAAATTTGTATAAAGATGATTCTCAACTATGTTATGAAAGAAATAATGGAATGAATTGATACACCATTTTACTTTATGCAATATGTGGGTAAAATGGCCATAAATTAATATTCCCATTCAATGCAATGTATCTATACACTGTATCTAATTTGCACATTAATGTGTTCTTGGAGCAACATTTAATGAAAAAAGAAGTGTAATAATTGGAGTAATAATTGGCAACATTTTAATAATAATATCTAATATTTCATAGGAATATTGATGTATAATTTATTTCCATATTCACTTGTTGTGTCTCCCAAAATGCCTGATAAACATGATGTAAGTCCTGATGTCTCTACAGTGGACATGTATGAAATCAATGCCCTGTTCTGTAACAGAAAGTCATTTTTTATTTGAAACCCCATGACGTTTTCCTGAGATGTTGGTTTATGAAATACAATTTGAAAAGTAGTCAGATCATATTATCATATTTCCATAAGAGTGCTACATTTGATCACTAAATTAATGTCAGACATTTTTAAAGACCAAGGAGAAGTTGTTTTCATGGTGAAACCTCCAAACATTTGGTATCTCTGAAAAGCCCTGAATGTGCTCTTTACAGGACACCCAGGTTGTGTCATGTGACATGTATGATGTCAGAGAAATTCACTAAAATATAATGTCCACTACAGTGGACAAAAGTCTATTCTTGGGTCCCAGGAGGATAGGCTAATTTAAACTCTATTCTTGATCAGCGCGAGATGCATGCCGGTTAGAAATGTGTCGAGTGTGGTCCGACTCATGCTGACATATGTAAAGAAAACGCAGTTGCTCTCCACCGACTGCGCTGATCAAAAGCACGATGGGACACGACTTGCTGACGACACAGCTTAATGCTCATTGGTTTTAAACAGCCGTGATGTATTGATCTCTTTTAAAATGTTTGATTTTAAAACTCTGATATTGTGTTTCTATGTGTATATTATGTGTGATTATTCCCAAACTCTCTGACAGCACAATCTGTGATTGTTGTCATATTTCTAAAAAACATATTAAAAAAGGTGTCTGTATTATAGTAAAAATGATTGAAAAACACGTATTTTGAATGGAAATAAATAACAGTACTTTGGGTGTCTTGTTCATCTTATTTATTTTCATATAAAAGCAACAGAACTTAAATTACATCCAGTTTATTAGCAACACTGTACATGAGTGTGAATCCCGTGATCTCCACCATTGAGCTCGTATACGTCTGATCCACTACGAGGAGAGAGAACTGTCCGGCTTGCCAGTGCTTTTTTCACTCCGTCCCTCACTGACGTTTCCAGTTAACTCATTAATTAATTTTAGCATTAACATTCTTTTTTTAAGTGGACTCAAACGAAATATGTTCACAGAAACAATATACTCACATTACAAACACAGTATAAATGTTACATTGACCAATTTAAGACAATCAGTTTCCTCAAATGAAGTTAAATCAGGTTTTAATTCAGTGCAGGGTATTATCACAGTAACATACTGTAATGTAGATTACGGTAAATAACTGTAAATTGTTCTTGTTTGGATGTTTTTAAAGGTGTGTTGTGTTTTAACAGCATAATTGTAGTTGATGATTATACTCTTGTAAATGTACAGGTTTACTGGCAACCAATATTGCCAGTAAGTTACTGTATATTTTACAGTAATTTGATTACCGTGTGTTCCAGGTGTCCCGTAGCTGTTGGGCCGGCCACTCTCACACCGCTCCACGGATCGGAGCCGCTGGCGATGATGCTCAGGGTTGCGGTCGACCCGCTGCAGGATGGCCCGTTTCAGGTCGCCGTAAACCAGGAGGTTCGGGACGGCAGTTGAACTGATATCTGCAGTGTGATGAGGTGCACCAGTGGGCGAGCGGCCGCTCACACGCCTCAGCACTCTGAGAAACAAAGAGGTCCACGAAGGTCTCTGGATTATCTTGTGGACCTATTTTGGTCAGAGGCACGTGAGCGGGGGTGGATGGAGACTCTGTGGCCCGGACCTCCCAGATCATCCGGCTCCGGGACGGTTAGCAGTCCTCTTGCTCCGCATGGATGAGGGCTTGGAACCGATGCTCCTGATCTTCCCTCAGATCCAGGAGTGCTTGGTGATGTTCTAGACGGAGGCCCTCAAGCAACTTAATCAAATCCGCTAATGGTGAACTTGGCGGGGACTGCGTTCTTATCATCCCCAGGTTTCTGCACCAGTGCGACTGTTGAACTTATCCAATAATTTTCTCAACAAAACAAACACTTGCACTTCTCACACTCCAATATAACAGTTCTAGCTCCAGTCACACACAGACACAAGTTCACCGGCTTTATCCTGTCTCTCCACGTCAATTCCTGAAATGAGAGACAGCACTTGACCTGCTTACACTTGACCTCTCACATTGTCGACTGCACTGAAACCCCCTCACCACAAACACTTTATTAAACGCTTAAGTCATTTGAAACTTTAAACATTATGGTTCTGAGAAACTGAAACTAAGCCTTTGAAATAATACAACTTTCTGTGAAAAATATCTGTAAAATAACACTTTTTATTGAGTTGTATTGAGTTTATATCTGTGTGCAATCTCTCTCTCACTGTCTCTCTCTCTCTCTCTCTCTCTCTCTCTCTCCTCTCTCTTCTCTCTCTCTCTCCTCTCTCTCTCTCTCTCTCTCTCTCTCTCTCTCTCTCTCTCTCTCTCTCTCTCTCAGAGGAAGTGGGCGTCTCTGTCACATTCAGCTCTTCATATTAAACATGTAACCAGGAAAGAAACACTCAAAACTCTTCTGAACACACATCGAGAGCTTCAGAAGAACTGAATCTACTAACAACAGAGAAGATCATTTAATAAGAGAGAAGAATGAAGATCATCTGGACTTTCACTCTGCTGATGATTCCTGGTAAAAATCTGAACTCAGAGTAAATCATGAAAAAAAGCACAGATTTGATGAGGAGAGTCTTTAACTTCATGTTGTTTTATTGACTGTTGAAGAAACGTAATTTCTGTGTAAATTAAAGAGTTTTAATGCTGGTTTGTTGTAGGTGTCGTGAGCTCCATGAGTGTGACAGGATATTCAGGAGGAGGAGTCACGATCACATGCAGATATGATGAAGGATATTCAGATTATATAAAGTATTTTTGTAAAGGTGAATGGTCAGAGTGCACAGACCAAATCAAGACTGATATTAAAGATAAATGGGTTCAGAATGATAGATTCTCTCTGTATGACAACACAAGATCAGAAGTCTTCACTGTGACCATCAGAGATCTGAGAGAAGAGGATTCTGGGATGTACTACTGTGGAACTGAAAGGGTTGGAAACGATTTATACACTGAAGTGAATCTGAAGGTTTTAACAGGTGAGAAAATGAGACCCTCAAACCCATGAACTCCACAACATCACAATACTGATACTGATATAAATACTGTGGTTTGGATTTAACCCCTAAAGGATGCCAGATAATCAGTAACTAGGACAAATACACTTGACTTTTTTGTCCCCTAGTGTGTTTATGTCTCACTAAAGTTTGTGTATATCATTGAATAAAAATGAACACTACTGTGTTCAACAGGTAAACAAATCAGGACAGTGAGAGGATATACAGGAGGAAACGTCATTATAAACTTCAAATATGAGATTCAACACATGAATCCTGTGATAGACGTCTGTAAAACTGCAGATCAGTGTTTTACTGTAATAAACACTAACAGAAGAGCAGAATGGAAACATGACAGACGATTCTCCGTTTATAATGACAGATCTGCAGGACTCTTACTTCTGTTTATCAGAGATCTGAATGAGAACGACTCTGGAGAATATAAGATTATAGTCAAAGTTTCTGAAGATTACAGTTTCTTCTCTGAGTTTAATCTGGACATTAAGAAGGGTGAGCTGCTTTCAGTCATTTATGCATTATTTGACAGAATCCATGAATATATCTGGTGATTGTAACATTGCTGCACTTTATCTGGATCTTAAACAGAGGATTGTTGTGTGAAGAGCATCAGTCTATCAGCTTCTGCAGGAGGATCTGTGAACATCAGCTGCAAATACCCACAATCCCACATTCATGATGTGAAGTTTCTGTGCTGGAGATCTGGAGCTGATCTCTGTGCTAAAGAGACGTCTGTGAAGGAGAGCAGAAGATGGAGGGATGAGGGAAAGATCCGGCTGTATGATGACAGAGAACAGCAGCTCCTGACGGGAAGCATCAGTCATGTGACTGAAGAAGATTCAGAATACTGGTGTGGAGTTCAGTCTGATCAAGGACACAAGATCTTCATCACACGAGTCCTGATCAATGTTACAGGTACAGATGCAGATCACTGTGTGTCATGTGTCATGTTTGCAGCTGATTCTGTTTAACCACAGGATTATTTTTAATTTGGATGTTCTTTCTGTTCAACAAAGCAAAACCACAAACAGTTAAAAAGAGGAAGTATAAAAACAAAGTACAGTTTATATGTTTGTAGTTTATGAAGGTAAAAGTGCAGTTTTGTGTAAAACAATGATTCTGTTCTGAACAATGAGTCATTTTACCTCACTTGTACTATAGCTAACTCTAGTTTAACAGTGTTCATCAGTAACTCTGCTATACTGTATTATTCAGTGTGAAACCACAGGCTTCAGTTCTGGAAACTCAAACTAACAGCTCACGATTCTCTGTCTGTGAGTCACCAAACATGAATTCTGGGTAATGAATGTGTGAGTGACATCAGTAACACGTATCATGAGAAAAGAGATGTCAAGTTCTGTGTGTAAAAAAAAAAAAAAAAAAAAAAAACATCCTTTAGAAATTCATTGTTTTATTGTTTTATATACAGATGTTTTAGAAACAACATCACCACCATCATCCTCATCAGCATCATCATCATCATCCTCCTCCTCATCTTCCTCCTCCTCCTCCTCATCCGTCTCATCAGTTGAATCTCCACCGCAGAGAATGTGTATAAAATGATTATTTTAAAGGACACACATTCACGAGTTCACATGTTAATAAAATCTGATGTAATATTATAATGCGTATTTGGCTTGCTGTCCGGGGGGAGGGCTCCGAGCTCAGAATTCGGCCCGACCCCAGAGTACTCCCCCCTATAAATGTATAGATCATAGGTATCTATGAGTAGACCCAGCCGAATGTGAGGTGATGGGGTGGTGGCGGGATGCTGAGAAATTAGTCAAGAGACAGGAGGTAAGAGAAGGCTTTATTTATACTGGCTTCTTCTTGTGCTGATTGGATGATTACCTGAACATGCTCCTCCCGAACTTTGTTACATAAAACTTCATAATGTGCAGTAAACAGGGTCTGGGTAAACAGATGTTCTTTAAACATTTTATGAAAGATTATATGTTTCCTCTTTTTTCCTGCTTGCTGCAGTTGCTCACTTGTGGATTGAACTCTTAACACATTAGCACATGATTTTCTGTAAAGCTGCTTTGAAACAATATTTACTGTGAAAAGCGATGTAAAAATTAAAACGCCTACGCCTTAACAACTCTTATATTGTTTTCTCTGTTTCCAGACTGAGTAAAGTAAGGAAGTGTGTGTGTGTAGTTGATCAAGAGGAGATTTTATTTCTAAATTTGTAAAGAAAAAGATTGTAAAGATTTTTTTGTGAATGTATATGCATTGATGTTAATTTCTGTATGTTATATGTGATAATGTTAATTTATGGTTATTGTTTGGGAAGATATTTTTAGATTTTTATTTTTTAAAAATTAATTTTAGTGAATAAAGAGTTGTTAAAAGTCCAAAAGTGTCTCTCTTTCTCTCTCTCTCTCTCTCTCTCTCTCTCTCTCTCTCTCTCTCTTTGCCTGCTTTCCTAGAAAGCTTATACAGAGGCTTCTGGGTAGAGATGGTTAGCCTTCAGAACATTCTCTCCGCATCCAGAATGAATTTTTTTTTTTTTTAACTCGGTGGAAAGAGCAAACTCGGTGGTTGCGTGATGTATAATCATTGATGAAATACTTACACCTGTTTTACCTCTGTTGTTACCGTCAAAAAAAGTCGCTGTCACGTTATGGAAAGTTGGTTTCACCGATCAAAAAGATTACGATCTGGTGCGAATCTCCTTCAGTGAAACATATTGTTTCATTTAGGAGATTTGCGTTCATGATCATCAAAGATGAAGCAGAATTGGACTTGGCACTGAATTTCCGTGTGGATGATTTTGAATAATGTTGTGTTTGTCACTACTGACAAAATGAAGTGCTTTGGATGTGGTAAATCGGGCCATTTAATCCATTTATGTTTCAGAGTAACGGCGCTGGAGGTAGTAAGGATAGTGATGCAACTGAAGATACTCCTGCTAAACCGTCTGGGGTCGGTCTGGCTGAAGCAGTGCCGACCGTGGATAAACCTGCTGGGGAAGAACATCTGTTGAGGAGCCTGTGGAAGCTGGATCGACCTCCACGGAATCAATGAATGAAGGCAGGGATACTTCAGAAACTGAATGCACCTTCAAAGTATTTTTTACACTTCTGTGTAGTGACTATACATTTCTTTCAAAGATTTTAGCAAACAGATTATCAAAAATGCTGAATTAGGTGATCCATCCGGACCAAACCGACTGTGTCCCCAAAAGATCCATTTTTTATAATATTTCCCTTGTTAGGCATATTTATGATTTCTCTAAGTTATCAAATAGTGACATTGGATTGATTTCGCTCGACCAAGAAAAAGCTTTCGACAGAGTTGAACACACATACTTATGGGAAACGTTAAAAGCTTTTGGTTTTAGTAAAAGTTTTATAGATAAAATAAAAGTTTTGTACAGTGATGTTGAGAGCATACTCAAAATGAATGGTGGCTTATGCACTCCTTTTAAAGTTTTTAGAGGAGTGAGGCAGTGATGCCCGCTCTCTGGAATGCTATATTCACTAGCAATAGAACCTCTGTTACAACAACTGAGAAAAAATGTACAAGGTTTTAATTTGCCTAATTTCAGAAAAAGTCTCTTAGCATATGCGGATGATATTTTAGTGTTTGTTAGTCAACAGAGTGATGTACAGCTTTTAATGAGTGTACTTGATGATTTAAAAAAAAAAACTGCCTTCTGCTAAAATTAATTTGGAAAAAAGTGAAGCACTACTAATAGGGGATTGGAAAAATTGTTCTTATTCCCTTCCTCCTGGTTTAGTATGGAAGAAAGGCGGCTTTAAATATATATATATATCTTTTTAGGAGATGAAGCAACTGTACAAAACAATTGGGAAGGAACTCTTAAAAAGTTAAAGGTCGACTCGAAAAATGGAAGTGGTTAATCCCAAATATGTCATAAAGAGGTCGAACTTCAGTAATAAATAATTTAGTAGCTTCCTCTTTATGGCATAAGTTACCCTGCATTGATCCTCCTTTGCGCCTCTTAGCAGAGATTCAAGCGATTTTAGTTGATTTTTTTCTGGGACAAGTTACATGTGGTTCCTCAGAGTGTATTGTTTTACCCAAAGGAGGAGGAGGACAAGGATTGGTACATCTTCAAAGTAGAGCAGCAGCTTTTCGTTTACAGTTGTTGCAAAGACTTCTTAATGGTTCAGTAATTCCAAGCTGGAAAGTAGCTGTGTGTAAAATACTACACAATTTTGGAAATTTGAAAATGGACAGAAATGTTTTCTTTATGGACTTGTCAAAACTGAACCTGAATGGATTGCCTATTTTTTATCGGAATGTTTGTGTGGAACATGTTCAAAGTACAAAGAGAAGGACATTTTGAATCTCTTCACTGGCTCCTTGAAGAACCGCTAATATATGGAGCACGCTTTGATTTAACACACAATAACTGTACGACTCACGGAAACACTAGTGGCTTCCAAAATATGTACAATGGGGAGTCTAGTTAACTTGACAGGACCAGACTTTGAGAATATGGAAGAAGTTGCTTTGAGTCAAAAAAATTAAGTCAAGAAGATTTGTTTTTCATTTATTAGAAAAATGGAAACAAAGACTCACTTCTATTGAACTGAAACTTTTATCAGACTACTGTGAAAACAAAAAATGTTCCTAGATGTATTAACCGTTTTTTTTTTCTGTTTTTTTTTTTCTCTGTGTTAGATGATGTTTCAGGAATGTTTTTAAGCTCTGGAAAATCTGTGTCTTAATTTTTTTTTTTTTGCGTACTGGTAAAATCTTTTTAGAAAGCTTGTGTTCAGTTTTTCATGCTTATATGGATTGTTTTAGACTGAAAATGTTTAGTTTATTACATAATTTATTTTATAGTTTTAAATTAATCTTTTTCTATAGACGCATTTATTGTTGGTTTTAAATATGTTAGGAAAAATAGGTTTATTTGTCAGTGTTAAAATTTTATTTTAGGTCAAGAAAAGTTGGCAATCTATATGAGTAGAAAAAACAAGATAGAAATGGGTGCAGATCAAGATATTAATACTCTGTTTTTAGCCACAGTTAAATCATTGACTTTCATTTTTATAGTTCCATGGATGACGTTATCACATTTGAAATTAAATGGTGTAAGAATGAGGCTCTGTGCTCTGTTATTGATGGAAACATATTTTTTTCTCTTCTACTAATGTAGAAAAGGGATTTTATTTTATTATGTAAAATGGTAAATGTTGACTTGTTTAAAAAAAAAAAATATTTTTCCAAATTCATTTTGCTATTTGCAATAATTGCTATTTTATTTTTTATATTTATGAATGTTTGTTTGTTTGTTTTTCTAAAAATAACAATTTTGTGAGTGTTTGTGAGTTTTTGAGGCGGCATTGGGATGGCGTCCATCCCTGCGGGGGTAGCGTCACAGCCACAGGTGTCGCTCCGCCATGGAATCAGGTGTGTACCGGCTCAGGGCATCACCGTTGAAGATGTGTTGAAAACATTACTACGGCATCCAGGATGAATAAAGCAGTGGTGATTTTTGTCGAGAAGGAAGACATAGTAAATCAGCTGATAAGGGACGGAATTGTGGTAAGTGGCGATTTTCTAATTATCTCACCGCTTGTTACTCCGACAACTAGAGTTACGATATCCAATGTGCCGCCTTTTATTCGAAATGATGAAATTGAGAAGGCTTTGATGCGATATGGAACATTTACTAGTGAGATTAAGATGATCCCGCTGGGGTGTAAAAACGCTGCTCTAAAACACGTTATGTCTTTCAGACGGCAGGTGTTTATGTTCTTAAATGAACCGGAGTTGGATATTTCGTTCAGAGTCATGCATGAAGGGAAAGCGTATTTTATTTACGCGAACACTGGTAGTATGAAATGTTTCGAGTGTGGGGACATCGGGCATAAAAGGCACACATGTCCACACAAGGCCCAGGTTAGTGAAGTGGAAGTTAGGCCTAGTACTTCTTCTGCTGCTGGTGAGAGTGATAAGTCCGCTTCTCAGGATAAGCCTCAAGCTGGATCACAGAGCAACATCGAGAGTGATGGATTGATTGAAAGTCAGACTGGGAACGTTCATGAAATGGTTGATTCTGGTAGAAATCATGATGTTTCTGAACTGGATGACGATAGTGTAACGGATGATGATGCAGCTACGGTTAGTGTTGAAAGGGTTTCTAATGAAAATTCTGAAATGTCTAATCCTGGTGAAATGAGTACTGATGCTGATTTGGGGATGAGAGATGACGATGCTTTCTCTGGTAAATCTGACATTGGATCACAGTGTGGAAGTGTGGATGATGTGTATACATCACTATTGAACTATTGAAGTTAAAGATTTTTTTCCTGATGAAAATAAATTCATTTATGCAGTGAAATTGTTGCAGAGAAATGTTAGCTATGAGGCTTTAAGTAAAGAAAAAAGGTTCAGGTTGAAGAAGATGTTAACAAAGTCACACAGGGTGAATACTTCTCTTTGCTTATTTGTTCTTTTACGATCCTCTTTATATTTTCTTTCTGTATATCAAACTAACCATGTCTCTAACATCTAACCTCACTTCCTTTTTCAGGCCTAACATGATAACACTTTGAAACACAATGTACTAAAACGTTCTGACCTGTGTTTTTGAATGTTGTATGTTGTGTTGCCATACCCCTTTGACTTTGGTTGTGTGAGTGTAAAAATAACACATTTGGGAATTGAAACTAGACAGATGACTAAATTTGAACCTTGTGATTAACAATGAAATAATCATTAAAACCAGTGGCGGCTGGTGCTAAACATTTTTTGGGGGGGGGTGCAACAAACTGAATTATTAATCCAGGACTGAATGTAGGCTAATTGTTAAATAACAATTTAACAGTGATTATAATGTAGCTATCATTAGCCTAAAGTTTAGCTAAAACTTCAGCCGGTAGGGTTGGGAAATAGCCAATTGCCAAATAAATCAGAATTTTTGGGCTAAATGGCGATGTATGGTATAATCTGAGTATTTAATTATTATTTTTCTATTTGAATAATAAAGCAAATATTTTAGCTAAATATATTTATAATTTAGTGCTAATGTATATTTTAGTCAGAAAAATAGCGCTCCTATTCTATTGCGCTCCGTCTGTTCGGCGCTCATGCACGCGGCGGCGCTTGTTCACGGAAGTTTAGCTTGCAGAAAGCTCGCCCAGACATGACAGCAAACTGGAAATATTGACTTTCTAACATTTACAGATGGAGAATATGTCTGTGAAATGTAAGTTATGCACTGAGGAAATTATTGGACTTCAGCTTATGGCTAAATATTATTAGAGGTATATTTGTTTCCACCAATCGCTGCACAAGTGAAGTTTACGTATGATGACGAAAGCACGTTAGTGCGAGCCCTCCCGGAACCCATAGAGAATGCATTGCAGTGCCTGCAGTTCGAAAAAAAATAACTTTGAATGTAAGTCTATGGGAACACTCTGGGCGATTTTCGGCCATAGTGAAATCGCCCAAAAAGAGGCGGTACTCCACAGAACGTGACTTGGCGCTGATTGGACTATATCCAGAGGCAGAACAACAGTGAGTGACTGCTAGCGTAACTCTGTGGTTGAATGAGATTGTGATTGAAAAAGTCCCTTTCACACTTTGGTGGTGCGTCGCCCGATCGCCCTAATGAAGAAACCGCTGCTGATTAAAACAAAGTTTGCTTTACCTAGTAACAGAGGGGTTTGTCTATGAAAAACAATCAAATTGTGGGGAAATTATGTAATGCAGCATGACATTTTTGCCATACCTCCTTATTCTTTAAAAACTGTTGTATTATTTTAGCTGGTGGGATTCTCAATGGGATTTGTCTGAGATCCTCCGGCCTTACTTCTTCTTGGGGGAGATTCTCTGAGAACTGCTCGAGAGATCCTCCAGCCGTGATTAAAGCATTTGAAGGACATTTGCTGAGGCCTATTTGTCGATTATTCCTGCGCAGGAAGTAAGCTAGTTACGGGAACAGCCAGCCCGCCATCGATGTGTAGACGCGCTAGAGTATAGGGTTAGACTCAGAAGACGTCGATGTGTAGACGCGCTAGAGTATAGGATTAGCACCCAGCCGACGTCGATGTGTAGACGCGCTAGAGTATAGGGTTAGACTCAGAAGACGTCGATGTGTAGACGCGCTAGAGTATAGGGTTAGACTCAGAAGACGTCGATGTGTAGACGCGCTAGAGTATAGGATTAGCACCCAGCCGACGTCGATGTGTAGACACGCTAGAGTATAGGGTTAGACTCAGCCGACGTCGATGTGTAGACGCGCTAGAGCAGTGGTTTTCAAACCCTGGATGCCAGGATGATTTAAGGAAAATATAATTAAATTAAAAAACAAAATTTGTTTTCATAAAATCATAGTCTATAGGCCTATATAAAAGAAACACGCGAAATATGGCTATTTAAACAACTGAGTTTGGTTCATTTCTGTGAGGCGCGGCGCCTCACAAACAAGTTGACGGAAAGGAAACCGAGACGGCACGCGATGTTCCCGGACGCGGACGCGCGCGCATCGATATAGGCTCGGTCCTGCTCCTCCGTGGTATCGCGGTTGCGGCACAGGCGATGAAACGTCAGAAACAACAACAGGTGACTAAGCTATCGTTATATGATCCGGCTCTTATTCGTGCAAATGCTTTTAAACCATTCATGCGCGACAAGACAAAAGAGAACGCGCTGTCAGTAAATGTCCTCCTGACACACACACACATACACACGACCCACAGATAGACGCGCGCCAGTATCAAGTTCTCTTTCGCGCTAGAACGAACAACACACATGTATGCCAAAATGTCCGTTTTGTCGAGTATCCTCACAAGAACAGTCTTAAATGAGTTAAATAAAATCTTAAATGAAAGTAAAGAGTAGTGAGAGAATGGGATGCGTGAGATCGTCAGCTGTGGCTGGTCCTAAAGTGGCAGCAGCTAATTCTCTGAGAAAATTACTAACAGCTCTTGACTAAAGAATGCGTGTAGTTTTATTACGGATTTCTCTATATTTAATTTATAATTTATGCAGTGCGGAATGTTTTGATAACCTTATCCAATTTCTGTATATTTCATATCTGTTAGACAGGAAAGGCACAGGTAAATATGACATTTATAATGGGTTTATGTAAGGTTTGTTTTAAGTTCACTTAAATTAAAAGTTTTTATATTTTTGAAGCCTAATAAATATTGAAAATTTGGGGGGATAATCATTTTCATTTTTTCTTAGAAGCCTATAATAAATAATAGTTTAGCATCCAAATAAATCTATTTATTCGAATTTATTCGAATGAGAGAGTTAGGTGAGCCCAACGTTTTGGCTTGTTTATAGATATTTTTTTCATTCTTGTTCTGTTCTGAATATCATTAAATTTAAAGGATTTGTTGTGGAATATTTTTAGTGATTTTTTAAAGTATACATCAAACGATAGTAGGCTATATTAATTGGTTAAAATTCTTACAATGGTTAATGGTTAACCGGTTAATTAGCATCCCTGTAGCTTTAGCTAGATCAAAAGAGTGCAGAATCAACTTTGCGTTGCGATCGCGTCACGGATAAGCCACTGCACGTGCATCATCAAAAGCGGTTGCTAAGAAAAGGCTTAAGAATAGGCCTATATAGGCCTATGGGTCGCGTCAAAAAAAAAGAAAAAAAGAAGGGTCGCTCTTGAAAAAGTTTGAAAACCACTGCGCTAGAGTATAGGGTTAGACTCAGCCGACGTCGATGTGTAGACGCGCTAGGGTATAAATATTATAGGCCCAGGTAGGCTTAGGTCAGATGAGAAAGGACTTAGTTAGGTTTAGGGAAAAATCTACGACAACTATTTCTCATTTCTCTCAGTTATTTTGCTTTATTTCCAGATTCAAGACTAATTTTTACGCATTAGAGCACGTTCACACATGCGCACTCTTCTAAAATGGTGCTTTAAATCTCTTGACAAACTAAAAGACGTACATGACATTTGTATGTATTCTAAATAAAAGATACAGATTGCACTGAAAGTCAGTTTGATTATTTTGTTCAAGATAAGGATTTATTAAGTCCATTTGTCATGCAAACTAGAAACTCTGCTTCTAACCACAGGCCAAGAGCTGTCGTTCAAACCACACAACTTTGCGATGATGTTTGCGAAAAAATGTTTTTTTGTTTTTTTTTGCAAGGACAGTGCATATTAACATAACAGCTCAACTGTAAAATATGCCAGAGTTAGCCAAAAGGCTAGTTTTCATCTGTAGAATGTTCGTAAGAACAATGTTTTCGGGAAACACTGATAACGACGGAACTTGCGGACATAGTTGGCTAACGATGCTTTTGGGAAACGCACCCCAGAGGAAGAGTTCTGGTTGTGAATAATCTGGCTGCCTCAACTTTATGGCACAGACTCATTGTAATGGAACCGCCTGAAGAATTGATTTGCAAAATACAGAGGACATTTGTGGAGGTTTTTTGGAGTGGAGAATATTGGATTCGAGCAGCGGCTCTCTACCTACCCGTTTACGAGGGAGGTCAAGGTCTGGTGGATGTGCGGAGTAAGATCTGTGCTTTTAGAAAACAAGCAGCACAGAGATTCCTGTATTATAAGGACTTAACTTGGACTGAGACTGCATGGAGATGGAGATGGTTTTTGGATGGACTTCCAAAAAAATATACTCATTGACTCCCATTATAAAGCTTGGAAGAGCCAGGAATTTTTTTTTTTTATACAAATCTGATTGTATTCGTCTGAAAGAATAATGTCATTTACACCTAGGATGATTTCAGGGTGAGTAAATCATGGGTAAAAAAAAAAAAAAAAAAAACTATCCCTTAAAACTAAAGCTTTGAAATAATAATAGAATCATTATGTTAAAATATCTGTAAAATAGATCTTTTTAAATAAGAATAAAATATGAGTATAAATAGTTTTATCTGCATTTTCTGTTCTGCCTCTGTGTGTTCATTAACCATGTGTGAAGCATTAGTTTCAATTTCCGCTTTCTCTCTCTCTCTCTCTCTCTCTCTCTCACACTCTCTCTCTATCTCTCTCTCTCTCTCTCAACACTCTCTCTCTCTCTCTCTCTCTCTCTCTCTCTCACACTCTCTCTCTCTCTCTCTCTCTCTCTCTCTCTCTCTCTCTCTCTCTCTCACACTCTCTCTCTCTCTCTCTCTCAGAGGAAGTGGGCGTCTCTGTCACATTCAACTCTTCATGTTAAACATGTAACCAGGAAAGAAACACTCAAAACTCTTCTGAACACACATCGAGAGCTTCAGAAGAACTGAATCTACTAACAACAGAGAAGATCATTTAATAAGAGAGAAGAATGAAGATCATCTGGACTTTCACTCTGCTGATGATTCCTGGTAAGAATCTGAACTCAGAGTAAATCATGAAAAATAGATTTAATGGGATATCTTTTACTTCAGTTAAACTACGAAAAACAGCACAGAATTGATGAGGATAGTCTTCCTCTTCAGTTCAAGTTGTTCTATTGACTGTTGAGGAAAGTTAATTTCTGTGTATATTAAAGTGTTTTAATGCTGGTTTGTTGTAGGTGTCGTGAGCTCCACGAGTGTGACAGGATATTCAGGAGGAGTTGTCAACATCACATGCAAATATGATAAAGGATATACAGAGAATAAAAAGTATTTTTGTAAAGGTCAGTGGTCACAGTGCACAGACCAAATCAAGACTGATATTAAAGATAAATGGTTTGATGCTGGAAGATTCTCTCTGTATGACGACACAAGTTCAGCAGTCTTCACTGTGACCATCAGAGATCTGAGAGAAGAGGATTCTGGGACGTACCAGTGTGCAGTTGATAGGACTATCATTATAGATTCCTACACTGAAGTGAATCTGAAGGTTTTAACAGGTGAGTAACTGAGACCCTCAAACTCATGATGATCTCCACAACATCACGATACTCAACACTGACATGTTTGTCATTAAATGAAGATGAAGTATCATTACTGACTTGATTTTTTACACACTAATATCTGGGTTTGTGTTTTTCAGGTCAACAAATCAGGACAGTGAGAGGATATTCAGGAGGAAACGTCATTATAAACTACAAATATGAGATTCAAGAAGAGAATCCTGTGATAGACGTCTGTAAAACTGCAGATCAGTGTTTTACTGTAATAAACACTAACAGAAGAGCAGAATGGAAACATGACAGACGATTCTCCGTTTATAATGACAGATCTGCAGGACTCTTACTTCTGTTTATCAGAGATCTGAATGAGAACGACTCTGGAGAATATAAGATTATAGTCAAAGTTTCTGAAGATTACAGTTTCTTCTCTGAGTTTAATCTGGACATTAAGAAGGGTGAGCTGCTTTCAGTCATTTATGCATTATTTGACAGAATCCATGAATATATCTGGTGATTGTAACATTGCTGCACTTTATCTGGATCTTAAACAGAGGATTGTTGTGTGAAGAGCATCAGTCTATCAGCTTCTGCAGGAGGATCTGTGAACATCAGCTGCAAATACCCACAATCCCACATTCATGATGTGAAGTTTCTGTGCCGGAGATCTGGAGCTGATCTCTGTGCTAAAGAGACGTCTGTGAAGGAGAGCAGAAGATGGAGGGATGAGGGAAAGATCCGGCTGTATGATGACAGAGAACAGCAGCTCCTGACGGGAAGCATCAGTCATGTGACTGAAGAAGATTCAGAATACTGGTGTGGAGTTCAGTCTGATCAAGGACACAAGATCTTCATCACACGAGTCCTGATCAGCATTACAGGTACGGATGCAGATCACTGTGTGTTATGTGTCATGTTTGCAGCTGATTCTGTTTAACCACAGGATTATTTTTAATTTGGATGTTCTTTCTGTTCAACAAAGCAAAACCACAAACAGTTAAAAAGAGGAAGTATAAAAACAAAGTACAGTTTATATGTTTGTAGTTTATGAAGGTAAAAGTGCAGCTTTGTGTAAAACAATGATTCTGTTCTGAACAATGAGAAACTGCACTGATGTGAGTCCTTTTACCACACTTTTACTATAGTTAACTCCAGTTTAACACTGTTCATCAGTAACTCTGCTATACTGTATTATTCAGTGTGAAACCACAGGCTTCAGTTCTGGAAACTCAAACTAACAGCTCTCGATTCTTTGTCTGTGTGTCAGCAAACATGAATTCTGGGTAATGAATGTGTGAGTGACATCAGTAACACGTATCATGAGAAGAGATGTCAAGTTCTGTGTGTGAAAAACACATCCTTTAGAAATTCATTGTTTTATATATAAAAGTTCCAGAAAAAACAACTGCATCTTCATCACCATCATCATCATCAACATCATCACCAACATCACCACGTCCATCATCATCCTCATCATCTGCTTCTTCCTCATCAGTCAAAGCTTCACCGTTCACAGGTGTTTCCAGAACTTCTACATCACTGGCGTCTCCGATGACATCACCAGGTGATCTTGTGCTGAAATACAAACATGTGATCAGTGGGTGAAGCTTGTGAGGAGGCTGAAATATATTATTTAACATAAAAATAAGCTATATTTTCAACTCTAAAATAAATAAATAATATTACATTTAATACATTTTAAATAGTTAATATGTAAAAAATAAAAAAGGAATAATAACCCAATCATTCTAGTTAGCATACTGAGTTGAATCTGCATTTTGGTGCTTTGTAGCCTATCAAGGAAACAGCAAACCACGGTGTCCTCAGAGGCTCAGATGCTGGGAGTCTATAGAGACTATTATAAGAGTAGGGGGAAATCTACTAGCAATCTGGAATTGCTTGTTTGGAGAGACTGTTTATGATTTATGGGGATTATTAAAAAAAGTGGGTGGAGTGGATTTTCACCATGGTTGTTTACACACACTGTGGACACACATCTGTGTTCAAACACCTTATAAAAGTTAATTTTGCATAATAGGTCCCTTTTTAAGGGTCACTGGTAGGGAGCCTTTGAGCTGTGTTTATAATCACTATGATATGGTTTTCAATTTGCATAGCACTGACTGTAAAACATGTGCTTTAGGTATGATAATTGTATATTTTGTGTTTTGATATTTGGGATATGGTCATTGGGATATTGTTTGGGCTATTTCTGACTGGCCATTGGGCTTTTTTTGTAACACAGACGTGGAAACCCTGAAATCCAGTATCATGATCTGGTCAATCCTACTCCAAACGTCAATTATCTGATCTGATATTTGATCAGATTCTCAGATGATTTCTCCTGTGTTTTCAGGCTCTCTGATCGTTCCTCTGGTTCTGGTTCTTCTGGTTCTGATCATCGCTGGACTCTTATTAGTGTTTCTCTGTAAGAAGTATCAGTCTCAAGGTAAAACTCATTCACTTCTTTAGAAGCAGAAACTCTTTATTTATACTGAGATTAAAACAGATTTCATAGATTTATTGATTCCCACTTTGCGTCGCCACCTATAGGCTGCAGCGAGACATGAGTAAAATAGATATTTGATGATGTGTGAAAACATTTATACAAGGCACAATTGTTGAAATGTGATATACAGTAATGTCATTAATTTAGGACGCTTGATTTTGGCAGGTGGTGATTCGTCGTCTCAGACTGGACCAGGAAAACATGAAGTTGTGAGTCCAGTTACTGTATAAAATGTTGAATTAAATGTCTAATGCCTTCCATCCTTATAATCTTCAGAGCTGTAAATAATTTCTCTGTCTCTCCTCAGGTTTCTCACACTGGTTGTGATTATGAGGAGATTAAAGACACTCACAAACAATTACCCACAAACCCCTCTGATTCTTCTGACACTTTTTATGCCACTGCCCAATTACCCACAAACCCCTCTGATTCTTCTGACACTTTTTATGCCACTGCCCAATTACCCACAAACCCCTCTGATTTTTCTGACACTGTTTATGCCTCTGCCCAATTACCCACAAGCCCCTCTGATTCCTCTAACACTGTTTATGCCACTTGTAACAAGTAGAATTAGGTACTGGGTGATTCTCTGAATTGGGTGCCCTTCAAGTCCCCCAAACATACTTCAAAGATTTTCAATTGAAGGAAATCACAAAATGCATTTTAACGCTGTCAATTAATAGAACCAGGTGCCTTAGCATTATAATGCAACACAATTGCTTTTTTTTATTTTTTTATTTAAAGATAATGAGTTGCCTAAGTAGTAGACAACAAGCATGTTTGCATGTCCTCACTAACCATCATTACATTTTCACTGAATATCAAACAAATAAAAAGTGCAATTAATACCAAAATGTTGCTGCTAATATAATCATATGTTGGTCTACTTTAACTAAAATATACATGTATATAAAAAAATACATTAATTATATATGAAATTGCAATATTTATACACGTCCTCCAGTTTGTTTTCAACCCCGTCACGCCATACTATTTACCCCCCTATAAAAATAATGGATCAATCCCTGTGGCATCAAATCCAGGCAGTGACATCACACAAGTCTCTTGAAGAACATGCTGCAAATAAAGGCATGTGTCAGTATCTTTTCTTACCTATATTTCATGTTTTTTACTGTCAGATTAAGATTGTCAGGCTCAACATTTCAACTCTGTTATATGACTAAATGATAGTAAACTACGGTTCAAGAAGAATTAAACAATAGTTTTGCAAAACATTAAAATTTTATGCTGTCCTAAATGTCATGTGGTGCTACTGTCTTAGCTAAGCTAACTGTCTTAGCTACTGTTAGCCAAAAACTTCAACCCCGTCACATTCAACCCCGTCACATTTTTTTACGATAACAGGGTTGAATTGTTGTGACAGGGTTGAATGTTTGACACTTCTTAGTAGATTACTCAATTGTAGACTTCTTGTATTGTGATGTGAACTGTCAGAAATAATCGATTATGGTATTTTATGTTCAATATTTTCAGACACCCCAATGGCAAAAACAGCAGCAGAGAGGCAAAGACAGTACAGAGCAAGAAAGGATGCAGATGCAGAGAGAAGGGAAACATATCTCAGGAGTGAGCGTGAAAGGTGGAAAAGGGACACAGAGATAGAAAAATAAATAAAAATAAGCAATCTGGGTGACAGAGCTAAACGATATAAGCGGAAGATGTGGAGGGATGCTAAAAAAAGACAGAAGAAGAGGGAAGCTTTGAGGAATAGCGACATAGCGACTTTGCTGCTGTTTTTGCCATTGGGATGTCTGAAAATATTGAACATAAAATACCATAATCGATTATTTCTGACAGTTCACATCACAATACAACAAGTCTACAATTGCGTAATCTACTAAGAAGTGTCAAACATTCAACCCTGTCACAACGATTCAACCCTGTTATAATAAAAAATGTGACGAAGATCGATTGATGTTTGTGATTAATTAATGCTCAAATGTTTGTTTGTTTTTGCCAACTTTAATAAATAAAATGTTATTGAATGTGATATCATTAATTTTACAGGTAAGAAATCCATGATACTATATTGAAATAATGATCATCACTTCAACCCTGTTATCATTTTCAACCCCGTTATGCTGAGTTCAACCCTGTTATTTGATCGTTTTTATTAATATTTTCGTGATAAGAAGACAAATTAGGTCAATGTTTGTTTTGCTGTGTGCAGAATTTACAGGACAGTTGGAAAAAATATGAAAGCCTAATTAAATCCTAATGTTAATGCATATTTTGTGATAATATATGAAGACCAATGTTAGATACAGTTTTCATGACCTGATTTGGTATTCAAATGGTGAGTATTTAAAAATAAAATTCTACATGCAATAAATGATATCAAACAAGGGACATCTCATTGAAAAGCTTCTACAAAAATGTACTTGAAAATCTTTTTAAATCATATTTAAACAGGGTCCAAGTGGTCTGTGACGGGGTTGAACTCCAAAACAACTTTCAGTAAGAAAAAACACTCAATATCGATTAGAATTTCATGCCTGAGGTGGGAAAATGTATTTTCTTAAAGGTTTGACTAATCCACTATCACATGAAATGATCAGAAATAACTATTTAAGGTTAAAAAAAAAGAAAAAAAGTATGACCCAAAAGGCACCCAATTCAGAGAATCACCCTACTGTTCCTTTAAGGCGGAACACACTCTGTTACTCCCTCACTGATGAGTGAGCAGTCGGGATGAGGAGCGCGAGCTGTGAACATCACATGTATGCGTGTAAAGCCTGTTTTATATGTATGTTGCTCTTACCTGGTTTTATTTCTATTCAGTAACGCAGTTGTTAGTGGAGTGTTTTGCAAACTGCCCATGTGTGCGTGGGATCGACGACGCTGATGATAAATAATCACTGTGGAATATCAAATACGTGAGTCTAGTCTTACACTTGGCTACAACCATTCAGGCAAGCTATCCGGCCCCTCTGGTTAAAGCGTTACACACTGCCCAATTACCCACAAACCCCTCTGTTTCTTCTAACTGCGTTTACACTACAGTTGAGAAAGCCACCAGTGACTCTCAGATTAACTCTCGGATTAACACACAGGATTGCGGTTGCAGCCTATAGGATTGGCCAGACAATTTTAAATTGACTTAAGCGCGAACAAAAAAAGACCCCCATTGGCCCATAAGAAACATATAACAAAATTATGATGATTGGATAGATGTGAAATTTGGGTCAATCTGTCCAATCAGCTGCTGGTCAAATCATGACCATTATCTGCTTTTGTAGAAATAACATGCTAACATGCTATAATTATATATGCTGTAATGCTACAGTGCATTCTATCAATTCAGTTCTGGCGCCTCCGTCTTAACATACTGTACAACGTGACGTACATTCACATCACATGTACATTAACAAAAGTTCATTACTTGCATGTGCTTTAAAGCCTTGCTGGTTAATCTTTTCATTTGCATGCTGATGCACTGTTCTAATGTGCGCTTTAATGAGCGCGTACACCCGAAGCACACTGGCACTAAGAGCCTGTCAAACAGCGTCTGATTACTGGACTAAGCTAGCCTGGCTAACGTCAGACCACATCTCATTGAGACGTGGTCTGGGAACCATATGTTCATTTTCTCGTATTTGAGGCGTGGTTTACGAATGCCCAGAGCCGTTTATTGGGCGCTACGAATGTCTATCAAATGCGCTTGTACGTACCTCATAGCCAATTGTTTCAATTATACCAGATGACGTATGTAGAGCGGCAGAAATTTGACGAGGAAGAAGACGAAATAAACTTGCGTTCTAAACTACTTAGAACACTATCTAAGGCTGCATCGAAAGGTAACTTCGCGCCTGATGCCATGTTGGATCCATAGATATAAACAAACTGCTTTGGTGTGTCGCATAAATGTCGTCATCGTCTTTCTGCTCCCTCCCCGTTCTGTGATTGGTCCCCTCGCTGAGGCGAAAATCTGATCCATGGTGTCCAGACTGCCTAGCAGCGTGAAGAAAATTGCGCTGCGCTCAAGGCAGCATGGGGAAACCCAGGCTAGGACTAAGTTCTATTTTGCGTCATATTGCGATAATACTGTCAAATACACACAAGGTTTACACAGTTGGCTGTGTCTAAAGTGAAAGTAAACATTTGAGAGAAAATCGGATGTCTATCTTATGGCTTTGTTTAATACACAGATTAGTGTATTGCACAGTGGTTTGTCTCGGTAATGATGTGATTTTGCCTCAGTAAAACAGGGTATTCTGCACTGATGCAGAAGCTGTCATCTACCTGTTGCTTTATAAAGGTAAAGGCGGTAACCAGCTTGCAGTTGAACTGGGAATGCAGGGAATTATGTTGCTTTGCTGTTTTCCTTTGTAATTGTTTTGTGGCTGTGGTGGCAGGCGGTAATATCTGATATTCTTTCCACTTACATCTCTGTTGACGTTAGTTTTGGTTGTAGTGCCGGTGTTTCATGATCATAATTAAAGGGCTGCTTCTAAACACTGGGTCTTGTACTTGTTTGTATTCGTGTTTTGTTTGTAATGTTCAGTTTTTCATTTTACCTATGTGGTGTGGTGGTAATTTTCTGTGGTGGTTCAACACTTGACCGGCTGTCTCAATGTGTGTGTGTGTGTGTGTGTGTGTGTGCCAGTCCACCTTACTATTTGTGTTTGGACCATGTATGGCACAAAATATATTTTTTCCAGTATAGCATAATAATTAAGTTGGGGCCTCACCAAAAGAGCAGCCTAGGGGCCCCTGACCGCCTTAATACGCCCATGTGCATCACATCTGCTGAAGATCTGAATTACGCAGTGGTGAATTTCCACTGTAATCTGACTGTCCTGATAGTGAAAATATCAGGAATAATCAGGATTACAGTGAATACGCTGCTGTCAATCATCTCACTGCAAATTACAGCGCAGCATTTTGTTCTGCAGATGAAAAGAAATGATCAAAAACCTTTGGTCAGAGTTTGGTGTAAATAAGTACTGAATATTTCAGAAACAAAAGTGTATGCAACTGTGCTCAATTTCATAAAGTTTACAAACTTTAGCAAATGCAGCAACTACTGTTTTAGTGTCGGCTCTCATTTTAACGGCCTGATAAATTGGTTGTGATATTGTTTGCAAATGTGATATTCATGGCTTATCGAAAGCTGAAATGCACAAAAAAGCATAACTTCAGCTTTTGCTCTAATAATGTTTATTTCAGAAAATTGACTCCCCACTGATGTAATAAAACATGAACATTTTGGTTCTGAAAAAGATCTTGTATAATACTTGGGAATATACTTGTGAAGTATTCCTGTATACTTTTTTTTTAATTGAATTCTGACATCATGACATTAATTCATTTATGTTTGTATCAAAGCAAATTAATTTTATGTGTTTATTCCTTACTTCCTACTTCCTTATATACCCACGAGGTGGGGCGGAGTTACGCCATGCAAATTCCGCAGACCCATGGCATTTTCTTGCCATTAGCTCGTTTTGTATTCTCGAAAGTGAGAGGCTTTCTAAGCAAATTTCGTCGACCCCATTCGCCGTCACGACGTAACGTCTCCGTTCCCTACTCAGGGAACGAGGGTTATATACGTAACCAAGACGTTCTCAGTAAAACTCAGCTGAGCTCTATTTGTATGGAGGACTTAATCACACGTTCAGCCTTTCTTTAAATTTTTAGTAAATTACAACAAATTAAATGAAATATAAAAATGAAATGTAATGAAGGATAATTGACAATTAATGAATACATGCTGTATCAATCAAAGCAGTGTTTACTTGGTCGCCATGGGATTGTTTGGGGCATTTTACTGGCCTTCATCAACACCTTTAACACCGAACCCACCTCAGATTGCTTTTAATCAATGCACAAATCATAAAAAACAGATCAACATAAACTATCTGTTCCTAAATTCTGATTGCAAGACAGACGTTTGCCTAGAACCGGCCCCGAAAGAGGTTTGCTGCTTTCACTGTATCTTTAAACTGAATATTATGCAGTGAAGAAACACTTAATTAAACACTTATTTAAGTCAGTTTAAAACATTCAATATTACAGTTCTGGAAAATGTAAAACTAAAGGGAAAGTTCACCCAAAAATTTAAGTAGCCCATGATTTACTCACCCTGAAGCCATTCTAGGTGTATATGACATTCTTCTTTCTTCTTCACATCTTTCAGAAGAATTCAATCAGAGTTATATTAAAAAAATGTCCTGGCTCTTCCAAGCTTTATAATGGGAGTCAATGGGTATATTTTTTTGGGAAGTCCATCAAAGTGCATCCATCTATTATAAAAGTGCTCGAAACGGCTCAGGTTAATAAACGATTTGATAGACTTTCAAAAAAATATACTCATTGACTCCCATTATAAAGCTTGGAAGAGCCAGGACATTTTTTTTTATATAACTCTGATTGTATTCGTCTGAAAGAACAATGTCATATACACCTAGGATGACTTGAGGGTGAGTAAATCAAGGGTAATAAATAAATAAATAAATCATTTTTGGGTGAACTATCCCTTAAAACTAAAGCTTTGAAATAATAATAGATTCATTCTGTTAAAATATCTGTAAAATAGACTTTTTTTTTTTAAATAAGAATAAAATATGAGTATAAATAGTTTTATCTGCACTTTCTGTTAATAATAATAATAATAATAACTTACATTTATATAAAGCCTTTCACGGGCCCCAAGGAGGCTTTACACATAACTGCAGAGAAAAGTAATTCAAGGTTAGATGCCTTTGTAAAGAGGTGGGTTTTTAGTAAGTTTTTTGAAAGTGTCCAGAGACGGGGGCATTTCGGATGTCTGGGGGGATGGAGTTCCAGAGGGTGGGGGCATTTCGGATGTCTGAGGGGATGGAGTTCCAGAGGGTGGGGGCTGCGACGCTGAATGCTCTGTCCCCAAAAGTCCGTAGTCTGGTGTGGGGGACAGAGAGCAGGCCCTTGTCAACGGACCGCAGATTCCGTGAGGGGATGTAGGGATGGAGAAGGTCCAGTAGGTACTGGGGGGCAGTGGCATGGAGAGATTTATAGGTGAAGAGGAGGATTTTGTAGGTGATGCGGGAATTTGACCGGGAGCCAGTGAAGCTGAGTGAGGATTGGGGTGATGTGCTGCCATGACCTAGTGGCAGAGTGTTCTGCCTCTGTGTGTTCATTAACCATGTGTGAAGCATTAGTTTCACTTCCCGGTTTCTTTCTCTCTCTCTCTCTCTCTCTCTCTCTCTCTCTCTCTCTCACTCACTCACTCACTCTCTCTCACTCTCACTCACTCACTCACTCACTCACTCACTCACTCTCTCTCTCTCTCTCTCTCTCTCTTCTCTCTCTCTCTCTCTCTCTCTCTCTCTCTCTCTCTCTCTCTCACTCTCACTCACTCACTCACTCACTCACTCACTCACTCTCTCTCTCTCTCTCTCTCTCTCTCTCTCTCTCTCTCTCTCTCTCTCTCCCTCCCTCCCTCCCTCTCTCTCTCTCTCTCTCTCTCTCTCTCTCTCTCTCTCTCTCTCTCTCTCTCTCTCTCTCTCTCTCTCTCTCTCAGGGGAAGTGGGCGTCTCTGTCACGTTCAGCTCTTCATGTTAAACATGTAACAGGGAAAGAAACACTCAAAACTCTTCTGAACACACATCGAGAGCTTCAGAAGAACTGAATCTACTAACAACAGAGAAGATCATTTAATAAGAGAGAAGAATGAAGATCATCTGGACTTTCACTCTGCTGATGATTCCTGGTAAGAATCTGAACTCAACTTAACATACACGTAGATAATCCAAATGATGCGTTAGGAGCTGCGTTTACAGATTTATTAAATTCATTTGGGGTCAAGCAAAACGTCACCGGACCAACTCATCGTCTTAATCATACACTCGATTTAATTATATCACATGGAACCGATCCAACCGATATAGATATCATTCCACAAAGTGATGAAGTCACTGATCACTACATGGTAACTTGCATATTACGTACTGCTGTAATATGTCATGCGGCGTCGCGTTATCAACCAGGCAGAACAATCCTCCCATCCACCATAGATAATTTCTCAAATTGCTTATCTAATCTGTCTCAGCTGCTGCCTGAACCCAAACAAACAGATGAACTAGAAGAACTAACTAGCACTATGAGCACCATTCTCTCTAGAACATTGGATGTGGTTGCACCTATTCAATTAAAAAAGGTCAGAGAGAAAAATAAAGCACCATGGTATAACAATACTACGCATGTTTTAAAGAGAGAAACCCGTATTTTAGAGCGTAAATGGAAACAAACTAATTTAGAGGTCTTTAGAATCGCGTGGAAAGACAGTATGTCACGTTATAAAAAGGCCCTAAAAGCGGCCAGGGCTGAGCACCTCCGCAAACTAATAGAAAACAACCAAAACAATCCAAGGTTTCTATTTAACACCGTGGCTAGACTAACAAATAAACAGACGTCACCCGAACAAAATATCCCATTACAGTTCAGTAGTAATGATTTCATGAACTTCTTCACTGAGAAAATACAAAGCATCAGAACCACAATTATAAACGTTCAATCTTCAATCGCGCCTTATAATTCAGCTTCAATTATCACCCCGAAAGAACAATTACAGTGCTTTACAACTATAGAACAAAAAGAGTTAAATAAACTTATCACTTCATCTAAAACAACAACATGTTTATTAGATCCTATACCAACTAAACTACTGAAAGAAGTGTTACCTGTAGTGGAAGAGCCTCTCCTCAATATTATTAACTCGTCTTTATCTTTAGGTCATGTTCCAAGAACATTTAAACTGGCAGTTATAAAACCTCTCATTAAGAAACCACAATTAGATCATAATAATCTAGCAAATTATAGACCCATTTCAAATCTTCCATTTATGTCTAAAATATTAGAAAAAGTGGTGTCCGCTCAACTGGGCTCTTTCTTGCAACAAAATGATATCTATGAAAAGTTTCAGTCTGGATTCAGACCGCATCATAGCACTGAAACTGCGCTCGTTAAAATCACAAATGATTTACTTTTAGCTTCTGACCAAGGCTGTATCTCAATACTAGTTTTACTTGATCTTAGTGCTGCGTTCGATACTATAGATCACAGAATACTCTTAGATCGACTACAAAATTATACTGGTGTTCAAGGACAAGCACTAAGCTGGTTCAAATCATACCTATCTGACCGCTACCATTTTGTCTATTTAAATGGAGAAAAATCGATCATAACTCCAGTAAACTATGGAGTGCCGCAGGGATCTGTATTAGGCCCTCTGTTATTTTCAATATATATGATGCCACTTGGAAATATTATAAGGAAACATGGAATTAGTTTCCATTGTTATGCTGATGACACTCAAATATATATTTCATCACGGCCGGATGAAAACGCTACATTTTCCAAATTGACAGAGTGTGTTAAAGATATAAAAGATTGGATGACGCGTAATTTTCTTTTATTAAATCCAGACAAGACAGAGGTAATACTTATCGGTTCAAAAAACCGCCCACAAAACCTCGCACAATACAACTTTAACATCATAGGATGTCCTGTTACTTTATCCTCTACAGTAAAAGACCTGGGTGTTATACTCGATTGCAACCTGTCTTTTGAAAATCATATTTCATATGTTACAAAAACAGCCTTTTTCCACCTTAGAAACATTGCTAAGCTACGTAATATGCTATCAGTTTCTGATGCAGAAAAGTTAGTTCATGCATTCATGACCTCGAGACTGGATTACTGTAATGCTTTATTAGCTGGTTGTCCTGCATCCTCAATAAACAAGCTACAGTTAGTCCAAAATGCCGCCGCTAGAGTTCTTACGAGATCAAGAAAATATGATCATATAACACCGATTTTATCATCACTGCATTGGTTACCTATAAAGTTCCGTATTAATTACAAGGTATTGCTACTGACTTATAAAGCCCTAAACGGTTTAGCTCCAGTCTATTTAACGGATCTTCTATCGCCCTATAATCCATCGCGCTCTTTAAGATCACTAAATTCAAGGCTTTTGGTCATACCTAGGATATCCAGAACCACCAAAGGAGGGAGAGCATTTTCACATTTGGCTCCAAAACTCTGGAATAGTCTTCCTGATACTGTTCGTTGCTCAGACTCGCTCTCCCAGTTTAAAACTAGATTAAAGTCGCATCTCTTCAGCCAGGCATTCATATAATCCTACAGTTCAAACTACAATCCGGCCTCTATCCAATGCCAGAGGAGAACTGGCCCCCGACTGAGCTTGGGTTCTCCCAAGGTTTTTTTTTCTCCATTAAGGCACCTGATGGAGTTTTAGGACACCATTAGGTCACTTGATGGAGTTTTTCGGTTCCTTGCCACTGTTGCCTTTGGCTTGCTCAGTTGGGGATATTTAATTTAATTTTATCAATCAAAAATTCCTCTTGAAACAAACTTTGTTGTATTATTTTAATTTAATACTGTGAAGCTGCTTTGATGCAATCTGTATTGTGAAAAGCGCTATACAAATAAACTTGACTTGACTTGACTTGACTTGACTCAAGTTCACATCACAGAAGAACACAGATTAAATAATGAATAAAAGTCTTAATCTTCAACTAATATGGTGACATTTCCTTTAAAACACTTTAAAATGAATCTCACTTCAGTGTGTATTAGTTTTGTATGAATATGCTGGTTTGTTGTAGGTGTCGTGAGCGCCATGAGTGTGACAGGATATGCAGGAGGAGGAGTTAAGTTCACATGCAAATATGATGAAAAAAATAAAGGAAATGAAAAGTATTTTTGTAGAAAAAATAAAGATGCGCTACGATGGTGTTCTGACCTCATCAAGACTGATGGGTTTCTTTCTGAAAGGAAGGATAGATTCTCTCTGTATGACGACAGGAGTTCAGCAGTCTTCACTGTGACCATCAGAGATCTGAGAGAAGAGGATTCTGACACGTACTACTGTGCAGTTGATATAACTATCTTTAAAGATTCCTACACTGAAGTGAATCTGAAGGTTTTAACAGGTGAGTAACTGAGGGCCCGTCCACACGGAGACGCGTTTCGCTGTATACGTATACATTTTTTATCGTATTGGCGTTTCGTCCACACGGATCCGGCGTTTTCGGAGACTGAAACCGCTATTTTTTGAAACCGGGTCCCAAGGTGGATAAATCTGAAAACGCCGCCCTTGCGTTTTCGTGTGTACGGCCAATCCGTACATTTTGTGAAACGATGATGTCATCACACCAAGTGTCAACTAGTCAGACACCGTTAAGTCACAGCAACTACATTTATGGTTTTTCATATTGTTAAACAAAGTTCTTGATTAAAAAAGAAAAGAAAAAAAGAAGCTACTGTGCCTAATATTATTGTTGTATACAGCCATAGTATACAGCGCGCAAGGTTTATGCGCATGCTTTAAGTCTTCTTCTCCGTTTTTAGTGTATGTCTGTGGCAGAATTACAGCGCCACATACTGGTCTGGCATGTATACTACATCGTTTTGAGTCGGTTTCAGTGGTTTCGTGTGTACGCAGATATTTCTTGACGACGCCGTGTTTACGGAATTTTTTTTTTTTGAACGGGGAAAAAAAAAATCGGATAGGGAAAGCTCTGGCTTCGTGTGGATGTGGCCTGAGACCCTCAAATTACTGACGTTCACATGTGTAACTTTTTAATCTCCTGATGTAAGATTTACACTCATAATCTTGACTTGCATTCATAAATTTACAGAAAAGTACTGCCGTAATAACATTAACAACCTTGTTGTCTCACGATGTAAGATTTAATTTAATTGCATTGCTAAATGTTGCAGCAAAGTGAGCAACAATATGTATATATTGAGAACAAAATGACAAATGATCTGGATTTGTGTTCAACAGGTCAACAAATCAGGACTGTAAGTGGATATTCAGGAGGAAACGTCATTATAAACTTCAAATATGAGATTCAAGAAGAGAATCCTGTGATAGACGTCTGTAAAACTGCAGATCAGTGTTTTACTGTAATAAACACTAACAGAAGAGCAGAATGGAAACATGACAGACGATTCTCCGTTTATAATGACAGATCTGCAGGACTCTTACATCTGTTTATCAGAGATCTGAATGAGAACAACTCTGGAGAATATAAGATTATAGTCAAAGTTTCTGAAGATTACAGTTTCTTCTCTGAGTTTAATCTGGACATTAAGAAGGGTGAGCTGCTTTCAGTCATTTATGCATTATTTGACAGAATCCATGAATATATCTGGTGATTGTAACATTGCTGCACTTTATCTGGATCTTAAACAGAGGATTGTTGTGTGAAGAGCATCAGTCTATCAGCTTCTGCAGGAGGATCTGTGAACATCAGCTGCAAATACCCACAATCCCACATTCATGATGTGAAGTTTCTGTGCTGGAGATCTGGAGCTGATCTCTGTGCTAAAGAGACGTCTGTGAAGGAGAGCAGAAGATGGAGGGATGAGGGAAAGATCCGGCTGTATGATGACAGAGAACAGCAGCTCCTGACGGGAAGCATCAGTCATGTGACTGAAGAAGATTCAGAATACTGGTGTGGAGTTCAGTCTGATCAAGGACACAAGATCTTCATCACACGAGTCCTGATCAGCATTACAGGTACGGATGATTTTCTCAGTGATATTAATCATAATGCATTAATTAAGAAATAATTAATTTCGTATTACTACAGTGTTTGGCATTGCAGCATTAGTGTGTTAGATTGGACACATATTATTATATATTTTTTTAAACTGCAGTTTAACAGTGCTCATCAGTAACTCTGATATACTGTATTATTCAGTGTGAAACCACAGGCTCAGTTCTGCAAACTCAAACTAACAGCTCATGATTTTTCTAAGTGTCTGTGTCAGCAAACATGAATTCTGGGTAGTGAATGTGTGATAGACATCAGTAAACATGTTTCCTCACCATTAGACAATAATGTCAAGTTCTGTGTGTGAAAAAAGCATCCTTTAGAAATTCATTGTTTCATTTTTTTTATATACAAATGTACCAGAAGCAACATCACCATCATCGCCACCACCATCCTCATCATCATCCTCATCATTCTCATCATCCTCATCATCATCCGTCTCATCAGTTGAATCTCCACAGCAGAGAATGTGTATAAAATGATTCATTTTAAAGGACAGACAGATGTGCAGTGAACAGGGTCCAGGATGAACACTGAGCTACAAGTGAGACACAAACTGTGTAAACAGGTGTTTTTTAAACATTTTATGGATTTATTTTTTATTTTTATTGTTTGCTTGCCGCAGTTGCTCACTTGTGGATTCAAGACGGTAATGTGATTTTCTGTAAAACTGCCTTGAAACAGTATTTAATGTGAAAGCATTATACAAATAAAACGATCAGACTCTTAACAACCCTTAATAACGTCATCAAACACAATCACAAAATACTGTTTTCAAACAAGTTTCAAACACTGCTGACTATCCTTTTGTGAGACTGGAAAAACGTCTCAGTTACGTGTGTATCCCTCGTTTCCTGAAGGAGGGAATGGAGACGTTACGTCAGAACAGACCGACGTAGTGTTGCTTTCGTCAACGAAAATTATGACGAAATATTGTCGTCAATATTTATCACCTGACGAAAACGAGACGAGACGAGACGTAAATGCTGGTCATGTGACGATGACTAAAATACATGTATAATGCAATATCGAATAAACGAATAAAAACGAGACTAAATGTGGTTTACAAAATAAAAACTATGCTAAAATGTCTCTTCATTTTCGTTGACCAAAACGAGACGAGACGAAATGTTATAACGTCACGACGAATGAGAGAGTTGTGCGTGCCCATAGCTTTGTCGGCTTTAAATTCTGGTTTGCGATCTGGTCACCCGATTATCAGCGAATTTAACAATATTACTCCATTAGTTACTCTATTAAAATGTCTCATTGATATATTTGACACATTCATAATCATTACTTTTGCCGGTTCTTTGTGACAGCTGTTATTGGCAGCGTCTCTGGTTACATGAACGCGTCACCGCATCAGCACCAGAACATGGAGATTTTATTTTAGAGAATAATCGCACAACCTATTCGATATTCTATAATTAAATAAACTAATCGAATATCCAAAATTCGTGACTCATCCCTGCATGGAATCTCTTGTTTCTTTTCCCAAATCTTCACTCATGTCTCACCCATTTTCTAAAGGGATTATAAACGTTTCTTCATTGGTTCGCTTTTAATTAGGCCTATTATATTCGTATTCTTTACTGTGGTAAAGTAAAAAAACGCTGTAGGACAGATAGCCTTTGTACTTGCATGTCAAATTCTTTTTAACACAGTTTGTGCTTTTTATATATTAGACATAGGGCGCGTCAAGTTTAGTTGTAAAGCGCGTTTCACACGCGCGGGTGATTTTTAGTTTCACTTTCTCTGGCAGCGCAATCTCAAACATAGCCTAAATATTTCGCCTTTGTGGAGGATAAAATTCGCTCTTCAGACCAATTTACATAAAGTAGAAAACACGAAGATATCATAAAGAGATCGATGGTCTCTTTCCTGCTCGTGTCCCACATCCCTCTCAAAGCGCAGAGTGGTAGGCTATATCACGCGTCTTTGTGTGGAAATATAAAACGAGTTTTTATTTTTTTAAATAACCCCCCAACCACCGCCGGTAGTTGGTCCATTACCGCGGTGGTAAAAAAAAACTGCCACCGTCACAGCCCTAAATATACTAAATATAATAAGATAACCTTGTTTGAAATTCTATATTGACTGGGTTAAATAGAATTGCATTACTAAAAAGAGACTAAAATACAATTTGCATTGACTAAAACTAGACTAAAATGTCATCAGTTTTCGTCGACTAAAACTTGACTAGACTAAAAAAGAGTATGAACGTGACTAAAACTAATAAATCTAAAACGACAGCTTGACACAAAGACTAGACTAAAACTAAAATTAAAACAGGCCGCCAAAAACAACACTAGACCGACGAATTGGGGATCGCTTCGAGAGACCAATCAACTTCGAATGTAACTAAACGAGCCAATGGACATTGGCATGCGAGATTTGCATCTCACACAGTTAGGGCAGTACAACATATGTAATTTCCAGGAGCCTCTGAAACAATATCAGCACGGCCTATGTCCTGCCCTTGAATGAATTCAACAAGTCCAGGTCCATACAGAGAAAAAAAGATCCTCTGCACAGGGGAGAGTTTGCTCTTTTCCCAGTTGACCCGAAGTCCCAACCGGCTGTGGTGACTGAGGACCATGTCCCTGTGTTCGCAGAACTGCTCTCACGACTGGGCCAGTATGAGCCAGTTGTCACTATAGTTAAGAATAAGAAAAGCTGCATTCTCTCAGGGGAACAATGAAAAGCGTAGAAATGGTCTGTGTTGAGGGAGAATCGAGACAT
The DNA here is from genome assembly GCF_965113295.1 of Leuciscus leuciscus. Taxonomy (NCBI): domain Eukaryota; kingdom Metazoa; phylum Chordata; class Actinopteri; order Cypriniformes; family Leuciscidae; genus Leuciscus; species Leuciscus leuciscus. The sequence continues at coordinate 59,254,732 of NC_138727.1, forward strand.
GAAGACCCTTCAGGCCAATCGCCCTTCAGGCCAATCGCTGCAAACCAAATTGCTTGCTCTTGCGCTTCCGTCTGGTTTGGCAGGGTCCTGGATGGGCTGGGCAGGCTTCCTTTGGCCGGATCCACGCTTTGGCCTGGGTGGAGGCTCTTGCCGGGCTCATGCATATCCGCCATGTTAAGTCAGGGAAGCCTGAAGCCAGTAAGGTGGACATCACCCGACCCAGGGATCGTGCAGTGACTTTCGTCACTCTTAAGGGCAGTTCCTGCATAACCCCTGGGTCGGAACTACCCTGGTGCAGTTCCTTTAGTCCTGGGCCTGCTTGACCTGCAGGAGTGCCATAGCATGCAAGGCAGAGGCGGCATCTCCACAGGCTCTGTAAGCCTTGCCCCCCAGAGATGACCTGAACTTACAGGCCCGGAAGGGGAGACGTGGATTAAACCTCCAGGAGGTAATGGTCTATGGATACAATTGGATCGCAACCGACGGCTCCACCAGGGGGATCTCCACATACCCCTTAGCCGCCCCAGCATCGAGGGTAGTGTCTTCCCTACCAGTCTCCCGTACTAGTCATCTGTCTTCATCCTCTCTCCTTCAGCCCGTCTGAGGCCTGTTCTGCCATCCGCTCTTGGAACCAGATCAAGATTTCAGTTATCATCAATCTAAGTTACATCCTAATCTATCTGACTGCCATTATACTGACCAGTGACTCTCTGCTGCTTGTGCTTCCGGTTCCTGCAAATAAACATCTGTCACACTACTCACCTGTGTTGACTCCTTCTGTATTATGACAATTACTTTGCCACACTGATAAGACAGAATGCGCAGGTACCCTTCTACCGCACCATTGGCTGCCGTCCTTGGACGATATTGTTTTGCAATAGGTAATACATTAATGTTAATACCAAACCAAAACAAGTAAGCACATCATTTGTAGTTGAAAGGATTTAATGACAATATATGTTTTATGGTTACACTTAAAATAGTTACAAAATATATGTATTAGATGATGATAAATTATACCATTAATTGTACCCAGCATATATGTAGAATGTAACCTGAGAGAGAGAGAGAGAGAGAGAGAGAGAGAGAGTGGCTTTAGAAGAGAGAAAGAGAAGAGAGCCAAAGAGCAGGCCCCAAGAAAAGAAAGCCCAGCAGAGCAAAGAAGAGCCAGCGAAAAGTAGAGATAGAGCAACTGTTGCAATCTTCTTTTATCCTTTGCTTGACTATATTACTGAAAAACAAATGTGAGACAGTCAAACTGACCAATCAGAAAACAACCACGTCCCCCACCGTACTAAAGGTGTGACAATTCATAAACATTGTCGACATTCAGTACACACATATTGGCCTACAGGCCTTGATCACTATCAGCACTTCTGTGCCTTTACGAATTCCAAATGGCTCCTGGATGGGGTTGAAACAAGATTTTGCAAGGATTTTCATCCTTACAATTTCATTGATCTGACAAACAGATAGTCCCGCTCCAAAATCACACCATTCGTTCTTATGTGGAGCTCAGTCAGAATGACCAAATAATCAATTTATTCACCATCTTTTTTCTGAACTCACCCGACTCGTAGCTGAATTATCTTTACATTTCCGGTCTCCGGTGTTTCTTGTCAAATTAACGTATTTTCCGAGCAGAATGTAACGTTAAATCTATGAAAATGGTTTTAAAAAGCACATGTCTCCACGAGTGCGTAGATGCCATGAAGTTATATTGAATACAGATGGGTGCTAATATCCTACAAACAGCTCCCGATCGCATGAAGTTTGGGGGGTTTTGTCCTCAAAATAAGGGTGCACGTATACCTGTAATGGGAAGTTTTTGTACTTAAGTGCTGCAAGCTGTGGTGTATTCAGTACTATTTAATATGTGCATTAATGTTGTCCCTAAAGACTTGCCGTTGTTGGCTAGTGTATTCTGCGCATGTCATAACGAAGTTCGAGCCTGTAATACCCACATGTGGAGTTTTGTATGTGATGCCCCGATATTTGATATAAAGCAGTTAAACGCGTGCCTTGCCTAGTTATTTAAGTACACCACATAATTGGCGACGAGATAAATTGGTTTAGTGAAAATGGCATACTTTTCCCAAAGACCGGACGAGTTCAAGCCGGAGAATGAAACATGGTCTGCCTATGTCGGACGCATGGAGTTGCTGTTCGAAGCTCATGAAGTCAACGATGGAAAAAAAGTCCCAATATTGTTGAGCTCAGTCGGCGCATCAACGTATGGCCTTCTACGCAACCTTGTCCAGCCCGACAAGCCAAAGGACAAAACCTTTAATCAAATTGTGACCATTCTAAAGGATTACTATGAACCTAAACCATTGGTCATCGCCGAGCGTTTCAGGTACCGTAAATGTGTTCAGAAAAGCGGCCAGACAGTGACGGAATATGCTGCTGAGCTGCGTCAACTCGCTGCAAAATGTGATTTCGGGGATAGGCTGGATGAAGCTCTACGTGATGGATTTGTCAGCGGAGTCAGTTCTGAGGCATGCCAGCGCAAATTACTCTCAGAGGATAGACTGACTTTTGCGAGAGCCGTAGAGCTTGCTGTTAATATGGAGACAGCCCACCGAGATGCGCAGCAGTTGCGGAAAGGTGATGACGTTACCGCTGTTCACAAGGTAAAGGAGAGACTGCGCTCGCCCTCAAAACAAGAAGGGTGCTATAGATGTAAAGGAAAGGGTCATAGCGCCAGCAAGTGTTTCTATAAAAATGTAAAGTGTCATAAATGTGGCAAAGTCGGGCATATTCAAAAGGCATGCAGGACTGGGGGTCAGACACGTGACAGGCAGGAGAAAAGGGGGAAGAGAAACAGTGAACACAAAGATAAAAAAATGACAGGCTACGTTCGAGCTGACGAAATAGAAGATGACATTCTGATGTTTTCTGTGTTCAGTGCAACTGGTGCTGGCCGACGGCCATACAGGGCAATTTTTGATGTAAATGGAAAAAAAGTGCCTATGGAAATTGACACAGGAGCAGGAGTTAGCATTATATCAGAAAATGTGTATGAGCAGTCATTCTCAGATGTGCCACTGGAGGGCAGCAGCGTCGCACTGAAGGGTTATTCAGGAGAGACTATTCCAGTGAAAGGACAGTTCATTGCAAAAGTGGCTTATGGAAATCAGATTGCTGATCTACCACTTATAGTAGTGGCTGGAGGAGGTCCTTCTCTGTGTGGGCGTGAATGGCTGGATCAAATCAAACTGAATTGGAAAATGATTAAAAAAGTAACAGGAAGCATTATACACCCAACAACTAAATCCAAGTCAATTCAAGATGTGTTAAATAAATATGCTGATATTTTTAAAGACGAGTTGGGGACGTTAAAAGACGTTAAAGCAGCAATTTCTGTGAAGCCTGACGCAGTTCCAAGGTTCCATAAAGCCCGTGTCCTACCCTTCGCAATGAAAGAAAGGGTAGAAAAAGAACTGGAACGCCTGGAAAAAGATGGTGTTATCAGCCCTGTGAAGCACAGCGAGTGGGCTGCTCCAGTGGTCCCTGTAACCAAGCGGGACGGTGGACTCCGCTTGTGCGGCGACTATAAAGTAACTGTGAACATGGCTACAAACACTGAAACATATCCACTACCACGCATAGAAGAAGTTCTGGCAGCCTTATGTGGGGGGAAGATATTCTCCAAAATTGACCTGGCAGCCGCCTACCAACAGGTCCTTTTAGATGACGAGTCAAAAAAGTATACAACGGTGAACACGCATAAAGGACTGTTTGTGTACAATCGGCTTTGCTTTGGCATTAATTCTGCTGTCAGTATTTTCCAAAGGGTCATGGAGAATGTGATGAAGGATCTCAATGTTGTGGTTTATTTGGATGACCTGCTGGTGATGGGCAGGGACGAAACTGAGCATCTGATGAACCTGGACAGAGTTCTACAGCGGCTGCAAGAAAATGGCCTAAGAGTAAAAAAGGCAAAGTGTGACTTCGGAAAAACACAAATTGAGTACCTGGGTCACATGTTGGATGGAAAAGGAGTCTACCCTTCTAAAGACAAGGTCAGAGCCGTGCATGATGCTCCAACACCCACAAACATCAAAGAGCTGAGAGCTTTCCTTGGGTTAGTGAACTATTATGGTCGTTTTTTGCCGCAGCAAAGTACTGTTTTGGCCCCACTTTACAGACTGCTGAAGGACCAAACAAAATGGGGGTGGAGTAAAGTGGAACAGAGCGCTTTTGATAGGTGCAAAGAAATGTTGGCCAGCGACAGGGTGTTAGTTCACTATGATCCGAACCTGCCGCTCTCTCTTGCATGTGACGCTTCAGCGTACGGAATTGGAGCCGTTATTCAGCACACAACACCTGATGGGCAAGAGCATCCAATAGCCTATGCGTCTCGTACGCTCTCACCGGCTGAGAGGAACTATTCGCAAATTGAAAAGGAGGCGTTGAGCCTGGTGTATGGAGTGAAGAAATTTCACCAATACCTGTGGGGGCGAAAGTTCAACTTAATCACCGACCATAAACCTCTGCTCACGCTGTTTGGAGAACATAAAGGACTTCCAACAATGGCAGCAGCGCGTATACAGAGGTGGGCAATTATACTGTCTGCCTATGATTATCACATAATCTATCGCCAGTCAGAAGAACACGGCAACGCAGATGGTCTGTCTCGTGTTCCACTGCCGGAAACCACGGACGCAGGAACAGAGAAAATAACAGCATACCTGCATGCACTAATCTGTGAACACCTGGAAGACGCACCACTGAGTGCAAAACAGATTTCCAAGGCAACCCGCAAAGATGCAGAGCTATCTAAGCTGCACAGATACATCATGGAAGGGTGGCCAAAAGAAGTACCAGAAGAACTGAAAGTGTACTAAAAAAAAGAGAGGAACTATCTGTTGAGCAAGGTTGTGTTCTATGGGGAACAAGAGTAGTGGTGCCTACAAAGCTGAGAACAGCAGTGCTTAAGGAGATCCACAGTGGACATCCTGGCATTGTAAAGATGAAGACCATTGCAAGGCAGTATGTCTGGTGGCCGCATGTAGACATGGACGTTGAAAAGCTCTGTAAGCAGTGTGACCGGTGTCAGTTGGAGCAGCGTATGCCACGCCCAGTTCCTCTGCATCCCTGGGAGTTTCCGGGAGAGGTTTGGAAAAGGCTCCACATTGACTTTGCAGGTCCGTTCATGGGTCACATGTTTATGGTAGTTGTAGACGCATATTCTAAGTGGCTGGAGGTTTTCAAAATGGCACAAATAACATCCTCCACAACCATTTCAAGGCTTCGGAGACTTTTTGCGTCATATGGATTACCGGAGCAAGTTGTCACAGACAACGCCACAACCTTCATGTCAGAGGAGTTTCAGCTGTTCATGAAGAGGAACGGTATCCTTCACACAACTGGTGCACCGCGGCATCCAGCTACAAATGGCCTCGCTGAAAGGTATGTTGCCACATTCAAAGCAGGCATGAAAAAGCTGAATGGAGAGGATTTGAGTGTTGAGGACAAAATCTCGCATTTCCTACTGCGATATCGCACAACTCCCAATAGTGCAACTGGAGAGTCACCCGCAGATTTGCACCTAAAGAGACATGTGCGTTCGCGGTTGGACTTTCTAAAGCCAAACATCGCCATGAGGGTGAGGAGGAGGCAGTATCAGCAGAAGGAAGAACATGACAATCGGGCTGTTGAGAGACAGTTTGATGTGGATGAACCGGTGTATCTACGAAATACTGCAGGGGATAAACCTAAATGGATCCCAGGAGTAGTTACACAACAGACAGGTCCAGTGTCGTACCGGGTGCAGGGAGAGTTAACTGACCAGGTGTACAGGCGTCATGGAGACCAGTTGCGACCTCGTTACCCTCAGAGTGATTCAGACCCAGAGCCTCAAGGAGCAACTCAGTCAACTGAGCAGGAGAGTGACCTTGCTGTGTCAGTCTCCGCAGCTCCTGCACCAACACCACCTTTTACGTTGGACCAGCCCGGGCTGCCTGATCCAGAGACGGTGACTTTGAGGCGCTCGGAGCGCGTGACTAAGCGACCGTCACGTTACAGAGATTAAAGATAGTATTGATACTGGGACTTGTTACTTAAGAGGGTTTGTGTTATTGTAAAGTTAACATGTTTTGTTTAAATTGCCGGTCGTTAAATTAACCGGAGTGAAATCACTATTCTGTGAAAGAAGTATAGTTTTAAGTTGGTGTGTACTGTATGTTAATGCACTATATGGGGATTACCTTTAATTTTAAAGGGGAGGTAATGTGGTGTATTCAGTACTATTTAATATGTGCATTAATGTTGTCCCTAAAGACTTGCCGTTGTTGGCTAGTGTATTCTGCGCATGTCATAACGAAGTTCGAGCCTGTAATACCCACATGTGGAGTTTTGTATGTGATGCCCCGATATTTGATATAAAGCAGTTAAACGCGTGCCTTGCCTAGTTATTTAAGTACACCACACAAGCCATGCTTGTTTTCTCTTTTCAGTCTTTGGCATATACAAGGCATGCGGTGTACTAAATAAATTAACTTAGTCAAAGGCAGTCTATGTAACACCGGGGAAAGCTATTAAAGATCACATTGGGGGAAAAAAGAGAAATAAAATAAATGAATCAATACGTCTATAAACACAATAAATATAGAGTCGATGGATCAGCACACAGCTAAAGGTGAGTGACATTTTAAAAATGTGCAAAATTAATTAGTCATCACAGTATTTATGCAGTTACCATGGGAACGGCTGCTTTTCGCTGCTTTCATCAGTATCTTTAAAATGAATGTGATGCAATGAACAAACAATTCAAGTCAGTTCAAAACAGTAAACATAAGGATTCTGGAAAACAAATGTAAAATTAATAAAAATGAAAATAAGAAATAATAGAATCTTTCTGTGAAAAAATCTGTAAAATAACACTTTTTTAATAATGACTTTTATCTGCACAAGTCTGTTGTCTGTGAGTCCTGTGAGTTCATTAAGTAAGGAATAATTGACGACAGGCCGTTGAATTATTAGAAAAATAATGCACACCCGAGGTGGTAATGCGGTCACGACGCGAAGCGGAGTGGCCGTTACACCTCGGGTGTGCATTATTTTTCTAATAATTCAACGGCCTGAAGTCAATTATTCCGCTTATACTACAGTTACCACACCTCGAAACATTGTTCAGATTATGTATTTCAAGACGTTTGTAAAGTTTTTGTCATTAAAACGCTCTTATATGTAGGACTAATTTCTTACGCATCTAATCCCATGCCTCCGTTGCTAATTCCAAAACGTCATTTCAGAGTTAGTAACGGAGGATTGAGCCGCTGATAGCAGACTAATGCTGGGGACACACGACTAGCTGACACATTCTCTGACTGTTTTCATCGACTGCAGCAGATTTTAAACACCGACTTTGAACACAGACTGAACGCGTTGAACACGCGTTTGGGCATGATCAGTCATATAAGTATCAAATTACATTCATAACCGGCCTTAAAGTGTGTTCCCGGCTTTATGCAGTTATTAATGCAGTTATTAAAGAGAGATGTTGCAATAATGAGACAGAAAAGCATGTGCGTCAATATTATTATTTATTAATTAATTCAATTCGTTTTAATGAATTCGTTAATTCTTTTTTTCTTTCTATTATTGACAGATGACAGTAGACTAGCCAAATAAATGAAACCCAAAGCCCTTTTAACAAATAGGCCTATCAATAATTATTTATTTGTTAAATTATCTGCAATAAAAATCCGTGCTGCAGGACTATCCATTTATTTAGCCTATATTCAGTTTAATTTTCTATTGATTATCAGGACTTTATAGTTTATTTATTCAAATTAAACTGCATGTTTCTATTGATTGTGAAGCTAGACATTGAAAATTGCAGATCAAGCGCATGGGGCGAAATGCTTTTTCTTGTTATGATTTGTATCCGATTTTCCGTTATTACAGTTGACTACGCGAAGTGATATGGAACTGTAATGCGGTCAAGACCTGCCTGGAACTACTTTAGCCGTGCGTTTCCCTGAAAATAATGCACACCTTAGAACGTTCGTCAACCAATCAGATTCAAGCATTCAACGGCCCTGTAGTATAACCATGTTTAAAGTACTAGTTTCACTTCCCTCATTATTAATATCTCTCTATCTCCATCTCTCTCTCTCTCTCTCTCTCTCTCTCTCTCTCTCTCTCTCTCTCTCTCTCTCTCTCTCTCTCTCTCTCTCTTTCAGAGGAGCTGGTCTTGTGTCACATTCAGCAGTTTATTTTAAAGATGCTTCCAGGAAAACTCAAAAGAAGAACTAAATCCAACAACAACAAAAGATCATCTGGACTTTCACTCAAGTCCTGATCCAACAATCACATCAGTAGAACTAAAATTTGGATTAAAAAATGACCAGAAGTTTAACTAACATGGTGAAATATTATACAAATATTAGAAAGTCACTTTAAAATGAATCTCACTTCAGTATTTTAGTGTCGTATAACATCAACTGCAAATACCCACAATCCCACATTCATGATGTGAAGTTTTTGTGCTGGAGATTGTTTTAAAGTAAAAAAGTACCTAGAAAGTGAAGTTGTCTGTTTATGCTGCTGTATCTGGGTGACTGAGTCAGCAAACAGGGATGTGTGAAAGTTTACACACGCTATCATGGGTTTATTTTTAATGTGCAAAAACAGAAGTGAATGTTCTGCATGAGAAGTTCATTTACTGTCATTATAGAGACAAATGACCTGAACACGCCATATCCATCATCATCATCATCATCAGTATCAGAGAAAATTCAAATGATCACAGAAATCACATTGATTTCACGTGATACACCAATAACAGTATTACTGTACTAAAACCTCCTCAGATTTCCATGTATGAATCTCACATTGAACATTAAAAATCCTCTTTCTCTTGTATCTTCAGGCTCCTCTGTGATCTTCATTCCTGAGGGTTTGGTTTTGCTCCTAATTGGTAATCCGATATTTCTATTGGCCGTACGAAAGTCACGCATTCGGAAATGATGTCACCGACAGATCGCCTTCACTGTGACCACTAGATGGCACCTTTTGAGCTTTAATCTAATATTTCTTTTGAACCTTTTATATTATGGAGGAAAATGAATGACAAATGTCTTTGAAGCAAAACAAAAAGCTTGTTGAATTGCACTACTTGAACAAATATGCATTGCAATAACTGTGCTTGCATTTTAATGCATTGTATTTTTAGGGCTACTACTACTACTTCTGCTCTTTGGCATGAACTGTGTGAACTACAGTCACCTTCAGGACTAATTTCAAGCATTCAAAGGAGGTTGGTGACCTTTATCTGGATTCGATCAGCCGCTTTGTATCTTCCAGTACAAGAAGGGGGAAACCTTAGCAAATACAGAAACTGCTGTTTTTGTCTCAGTTCTCATTTTAACGGCCTGATAACAAAAAAAAAAAACAAAAAAAAAAACAGATGAGGGTTGTGATATTGTTTGAAAATGTGATATTCATGGATTATGGAAATAATGCTCTAATAATGTTTATTTCACAAAACTGACTCCCCACTGATGTAATAAAACATGTTGGTTCAGAAAAAGATCTTGTATAATACTAGTGAATACTGTGAATTTATACTATACTCATATTATCAGTTTATGTTAACCATGATTACTAATATTAATCTAGCTAATAAGTACTATGACTTTTAAAGTTCACTGAAATGTGATGTCCTCATCTGAGCTCTTTTTATTGAGAACTTAATCACACTTTCAGCCTTTCTTTGAATCTCTTACTAAATGACAACATATTAAATTAAATAAAACATTATATGTAATGAAGCGCACAGTTAAAGGATAATTGACAGTACATTAATGTATGCTGTATCAATCAATCAGCAGTGTTTAATTGGTCGCCATATTGAATATTACATGGTACCAGGAGTGGGGTTAGAAGAACGCCATGGATGCTATTAAACCACCGGGGTCGTTGAAGTTTGTGGAAATGTTGACGAACAGAATACTGCTTACTTTTGCAAGATTTTGATTACTTATTTTATTTACTTGCCGTTTTTTTTTTTTTTTTTTTGCTGGGGTTAAGTTAATAACACATTTTTCTGTGCTTTATACAGACTTTAACAATAACATAAAAAGAGAACAGACACCCGAGAAGAGATTACTATCACAAATGAGTAAATGTGATGTGTCTCATCAGTTCTGGCAGATTCTGAGACTATTCATTCAATACTAATGTTTTCATCGACTTCCATTTAGGATTAAATTACATCTATTTCTATTTTACTTTTGTGTCTCTGTGCACATATTGCTGTTCATATCCTTATTGGAATATGGGAAAACTCTTAATTGTTATATTAAATAATATATTGAGTTTAATGATTAAGTGACTTAATTTGCACATACTGAATCGCGTCCCACTCTCATTAGATCAGCTTTGGATTTGAGCGAGACAGGAATGTTGCAAATAAGCTCATAGGAAAGTGGTAAAATATAACAGATTAAGAGTCGGTTAAAGTTGCCGCCCGCTCGCCATTTTAAACTGCGTGTTTCTTTGGTTATATTGGTTCTCAAATATAAATAAAGGGTGGAGTATGGTAAAAAATATCATGCAGTTGAGCTGTGTACTTGGAGTGGTTGCAGATACAGTGTTAATGGGGGCAGGGGTTCACTTTTCTCTCTTCTCGTCTTTAATAAACTGCAGACGTGATCGCCTGAAGAGCCTGGTGTTAGTGCTTCATCTGTGGTGCTGGGTGAAATCTACTACACATGTGAGAAAGATGTTATAAAACTACAAAGAGTTTGTGTGGACTTCTGTCCATGATGAAGAATGGAAGAGGTTAAAGGAGATCCTTTACCACTGAACCTGTCCTTGTTTTTGTTTCGTTTGATCACAAAGGCCAACTAAGATCTCTACAGACGCCTCTAGGATGGACTGGGTGCTGTGCTTCTTCACACGTGTCTAGTACAATTATGTGGTTTTGTTTCATTAATTCAGTGTGTACTTTTTTTCTTGATGTACACCGAATGAATGGAAGGGAAATGTGACAACATGCCCCATAGGTGGGGTACACTGTAACATGTGAGGGGCATGTTGTCACACCACCATATGACAGCTTAAAATGTTATCTGACCTAATCAAAAGATTATCCAAGACAAACAAAAATATTTTCTACATAAAATACAATTATTACCTTTTTCATATAAAATAATGAATTTTTTTAATAATTAAAAATAAATTATTTTATTTTATAATAACGAACACACTGGAAAACACAGCTATACAACATAGTTCAAAACATAATAATGATTAATAATTTCTGAACATTGACTCTCAGTCATTATTCACCTTTTTCTTGTGGTTTATCAATATCATGCCCCGCCTGCACAACTGGGATTTAAACCCGGCGAGTGTCTTCTGCTGGTTAGTGAAGCATTAAAGAACCACATCAACTGTTAAACAACTAGAAAATAGAGATGAAAAAGTAACTTAAGTAAGAAATATACTTTTTTATGGTTAAATAATTGTTCAGTGATATCTTCCCTCTTTATTATTCTATCTCTCTCTCTCTCTCTCTCTCTCTCGCTCTCTCTCTCTCTCTCTCTCTCTCTCTCTCTCTCTCTCTCTCTCTCTCTCTCTCTCTCTCTCTCTCTCTCTCTCTCTCTCTCTCACACACTTCCGGTGTGACTGTTGAGCGAGGGTGTGTGAGCGTGGTGCAGAGCGGTGTGAGTGAAACTTTTTTTCTCTCTTTTTCTGATGATCTTTTTTTCTTATTTTTGTTGTCTGTTTTGTTATTTGTTATTTGTTTGGTTTTTGGAGGGTCGTGTGCTGTGTGTTAGTCGGAGGCATGGCGGCCCAACAAACACAGGGGTTGAATACACTCACGAGACGCCACGCAATTAAGGTAGCATCAGCTGTGAGCATTGAGGCATGTTGTTTGCCCGTTGGAGAGTTAGTTGGACACTCTAGCGTCTTGTCAGCGTCTAGAATGAACAATGCGACTGTAGTTTTTCTAGATAGTGTAGACAAGGCAAATGAGTTGGTTGAGCATGGAATTGTCATCGATGGGGAATTTATTTCAGTTCTACCACTTTCTATGCCAGCGAAAAAAGGTAATCATTTCTAATGTACTACCTTTTGTTAGCGATGTAATTCTAACTCAAGCGCTGTCGCGCTATATGGTAAATTGATGTCACCGATAAAAAAGATCCCAATCAGTAGCGAATCATAGCCGTTATTGAAGCATATCGTTTCATTTACATGATAATTCCGGATGATTCCGATTTAGATTTAACTTTGAATTTTCAAATTGAGGATTTTAGTTATTCGATTTTCGTCACGACTGGTAAAGTCAAATGCTTCGGATGTGGCAATAAAGGGCATTTAATTCGGAATTGCCGATTCCGAATTAAACATTTAACGGAATTACACATTAAACGGAATTAAACGGAATTACACATTTCCCATTAATTCAGGATGTTTCCTAGCAATGGAAATTATTAGAATGTATTCAGGACGAAGGGCAGTGAAAATATGATTGTTTTTAAAAAAGTGGTCTTGTGTCTCACTTTACCCCAGCTTAGGGGTAAACTGAGACAGACCAGTGAAATCAAGGGGGTAAAGTGAACCAGCTGGGGGTAAACAGGGTAAGGAAAATGATGGAAAACAAGTTAATGTGGATGTTCAAGAAGAAGGTTCGTTAGTGGTGGAGAATGTGGTAGATCGTTCGGTAGAAGTTGAGGCTTAAAGTAGCTTCATCTCAGATTGAACAAGCAGATCCAATTCCTAAGAAATTACCTGCAAGTAGTGTTTTAAGTGTTTCTGATAGGGTGGTTTATCCTTCAGAAAGCAAAAAAGGTGCAAATGGTGAAGAGTTTCAAATCGGTGTAATGGCTGAAGAAGCACAGTTGACACCAGAACAAGAGCAGTTTTCCTTTAAGACACCGCTAAAAAAGAAAGATGAAAAATAAAGTGCTAGATGCAAAAATCAGTAAGACAACTGAACTACGAGATGAGGATATTCAAGATATGGAAAGTGACAGTGATTTGTCTGAATGCAGTGAGAGTCTTTCTCAAGGTGAACTTAATGTACATAGTTATGATCTTGAAGACATTAAATTGTTTCATAGGTCAACAAAAAATAAAAGAGGTGTAAAAGTGCAAGAATATTTTCCTGATTTGAAACAATTTGTGGATCGGGCAAAGAGTTGGATTGCTAGTGATTCATTTACCAATAAAGAAGCATATAGGTTGAAGAAACTAGGAACATAAATATCGCTCACAACAATGATGTTGTATAAGTGGAAGAAAAGGAATAATTATTTCTGTTGGTATGGCGTATTGGTTTCTTTTTTTTTTTTTTTTTTTTTGCCTTCATTATGAATGAAATTCATATTGCATCTATGAATGTTAATGGGGCAAAAAAAAAAAAAGAGCACACATTTTTGAGGAAATTGAGCAAAAAAATATAGACATAACTTTTTTACAGGAAACTCATAGTAGTGTGGAGAATGAGGTTGACTGGATGAAGGAATTTAGTGGATTATCCGTTCTAAGTCATTACTCAAATATAAGTGGTGGGGTGGCTGTTTTATTTAATAAAAAGTTTAAACCAACTTCGTATGATGTAGTTGAATTGTGAAAGGCAGACTGTTAAAAGTTAGAGCTTCTTATGAAAATTTTGTGTTTGTTTTTATTTGTTTATATTCCAACGGCACCTATAGAAAGATTACTATTTTTAGATACTCTTTGTGCAACATTAAAAGATTGCGGTTCTGAAGATTTTCTTTTTTGGGGCGGTGATTTTAATTGGGCAGAGTGGGGTAAAGTGAGACATTTTTTACATTTGTTCCCCTCTAAGCGAGCTAAAATGATATATCAGTCAAATTTACACCTTTCCCATTAATTCAGGATGTTTCCTAGCAATGGAAATTATTAGAATGTATTCAGGACGAAGGGCAGTGAAAATATGATTGTTTTTAAAAATGTGGTCTTGTGTCTCACTTTACCCCAGCTTAGGGGTAAACTGAGACAGACCAGAGAAATCAAGGGGGTAAAGTGAACCAGCTGGGGGTAAACTGATCCACTTACTTTTTCCACTCTGAAACTTCCATAACAACACATGTTGTAACAGTAAGAATCTTGACAGCTAGCTTGACAACCACACATTCCAGAACTAATGTCGGACTAGTAACAGAATCATGGAGATTGGTCAATTAAGCAAATTTTTTTGATGACCCACCGGTGCGCATCCAAGTGAAGGTGCAACGCCCTTGGAGTGCTAAGGGTGAATGGCACACTGGAGGAAATTCCTCCTAAAAAAAAAAAGAACTAGGTCCAATTTATTGTGATACACTTGGAAAACTCAATGCAGCCAGACCTCCCCTGGCCAGCCCAGGGAGGGTGGCCCGTCCTGAGCCAGATTCGTATTTGTCCGCCACCGCTGGAGTTCCGTCTGGAGCAAAGTCGGTCCTAAAACGGACCTTTGGGTCTTTGTGGAGGAGGGACAATGCTCTGCTCGGACAAGGAACATAGACCAGAGAACCGTGGTGGTCAGACCGGGTGGGGAAACAGCCTGACCCAGCCCAGGGAAAGTGCACTTTGTGCGGGCGAGACTTCCAGTAAATAGGGTCTGGTTTGGACACCCAGTCCCTTGGTGCCAGGGCGTGCACACCGGTGAACGTGCACCGTCCTGGGTGAGCTAGGGGTGAAAGACACACTGGAGGATATTCCTCCTTGTAAAAATGTCCAAAAATATCTTCTATTTGAAGAAGAACTCCATGCTCGCAGACCTCCCGGGCCAGCCCCAGGGAGGGTGGGTCATCTCCGGTCAAAGTCAGATCCGTACACCTGCTGGCGCTCCTGCTGGAGCAACCACGGACGCTCGGGGTGTTGTAGAGGAGGGAGACGACACTCTTATCGGACTAGGTAATGGAAAACAGGCGCCTCCGGGTTGCCTGGGGCCCAGAGGAGCCACCCTCTCCTTCGGGCCGTCAAGTCGGGGTGCCCGGTCGATTGGAGCTTCGGACGCGCCTGGGGATGGAGCAGCTTGCTCCTTCCCGATTTGCGTGTTGACCTCGGGAGACTCAGATGGCCCGTCTGAAACGGATGTCCGCAAAGGTGGCCGCGGGCGCGTCGGGAGGCTTGGATAAGTTGGGGCCCCCCTGGCATGTCTTAACCCTCTGGAGTCTGAGCGTTTTTTTGGGCCCTGGGGGTGTTCTGACATGCCCTGACATTTGTGCTTTTTTCAGTTGCTTATAAACATATTAATGGCAAAGGTGTAAATTCACTCTATATAGCACAAACAGGACTACAATAATATGTGAGCCACATGTATGTACATGTTTTCATTTTTGAGAGAATAATGTTTATGCGTGGTTATCGAAAAAACTAAAAATTAAAATTTTTGAAATAAGACCACAAAACACATACTAAATATGTGGCAATAAGACTTTTGACTTATGGATGTCGTCGCCTATAGTTTTTTCTTCAAAATTATGTGAAAATAGTCTTGCTTTATCGTTCACATAAAACCATACATTGATTTAAATTGATGTAAAACAGGTTTTGCTTGGAAAGCCAATATGCGAGGGGGCGTGAACGAGGAGTGGTTTACACCTTAGAATACACCCACTCTGCATAATGATGAGCCATTCACTCAGGTGTGACACTGACTGAGCCACAATGAAAGGACAAAAGATATATTTAGAAGAAGACTTATATTGACCATTTAAGATTTTGCTTACATCTATCTTGTAAATATGTTTTGCTATTTTATTAAAATGGTTACAATTACAACAATAATTACAATTTCAACAATATTTCAAGTGTACTCTTTCTTTGTAAAAAAAAAATGATTATAGGCCCTACATTTTATCTATGTATTCATTAGTTTGAATATAACCAACATTGGAACAGCTAACATCTTAGTTGATGACTTTATTTTTGACAAAAATCGTATTTTATATATAGAAATGGCTAAACAAAAGCTTATTTGATGTGGCAGTATATTCTACAGTAAAAACTGTACCCAAATCTACTAAACAAAATGTTGTCTTTCATATTTCGTCTGACTGTAACGTTGTTTTCATGAAATATTAGGGCATATTGTTAATTTGCAGTTTAATACGTTGCTTATACAAATAGCCTACATTTTATTTCAACATTCAGTCGATGTTTACTTATCTCAGTATAGCAATGCAGTTTGCTAAAACATCATCATTCATTCACACACGCGATTTAAATTGAAACTGTCTTTGCCAGCTGTGGTAAACAGCGCGCATCTGTGCCGTTTATTCATTCATAAACAGAAACCCACGTGAAGAAATTCACGTGAGAAGGAAAAAACTTACTTGTATTCCTCAGCTCGCTCCTCGATATACCCGCACTTCTGAGGGACATTTTCGATTAGTATTATTCCTCACAGCGCTGCAAGACGGTGTAAACAATGATCTAAATAAACGTGTGTGTTTTCTCGAGCTGATGGGGGCGTTCACAGGATTGCCTCAGCCATTTGCGTTTGAATAGCGCGCGCTCTCCGTGGGCGGGGCCGATTATAACGTAATGAGATGAGATGAGCTCGACTGGAATCGCTCTCTTTTAATACAGATTTCACAAGATGAGAATAATTGTTTTTTTATATAAATGACTTCATTTAAAAGAAGAGAATTCAAGCTTCATGCCTGTCTGTCTGTATGTCTGTTTGACTGAGTATTCGCTGAGTTATTGTTAATTTTCGGACGCGTTTCAGAATGGACTTCACTGGCAGAGAGAAGGCAGAACTCGCTTCGTGTTTATTTTTCTTTATTTGGCAAAAAGCACAACACTTTGTTTTTATTGTGAGTATACACAAAAATAATACACATTTAACAGAATCGATTGATGTATGAAACTCCTATGGAAAATCAAAGTCAACAGAGTATTTATGAGTTTCTTTTACACTAATAAAAAAAAAGCGAGCTGGTATCGCCGGCGATACAGCCGACCTCAGGGGGTTAAGAGCCAAACTTTGCCCTGCGCCTCCCCCCGCTTTGAAAGCACCCTTCCCGGTTACAGCCTCGATCCAGATGCCTCCTGCCCCTGCCCCCGGTGGATGGTTCCTCATGCGCCCTATGAGTGGCCGTGTTGTCTCGAGCCTAGGCCCGAGTGGAGCGAGACCCGTGTGTAGGGAGCCTGCACATCGCGGTTCACCGTCCGGGGCTTCTCAGTTGATCCCAAAGGTAAAACGTATGCATGTCGAACAGTCGGTCTGGGTAAACGGCGAAGCGACTCCAGGGGCTTGAGACACCCCTGGAGAAAAAGCGGTGGAGGAAGGTCCTCCTCCAAAAACAAAACGGACAGTGTCCGTGAGGTTGCAGATGGACGAGGTTCCCATGCTGACTTTACTCCCTAGCAGGCTCCCAGGGAGAGTGCGGAGCTCCTGTCGGAGCGACCTCGGTCCTAAAACGGACCTTGGGGGTTTTGTCGAGGAGGGGACAAACGCTCCATTCGGACAAGGTGAGACGGAGCAGGTGCTCCACCTCTTTGCCTAAGCTACTGCACCCCAGGCTACTGATTTTACTTCCCCCTTCTTTTTTTTTCTTTATGAATCTTAGGAGGCTTGACTTGTCAATATTTCTCTCCCTTGCAGCTGCTCTTATAGACTTATTTCCTTCCTTGACCTCAGCGGCTGCACTCTCCATCTCCTCGAGGGGTGTTTGCCCCAGGTTTTCTTCCTGGTGTATTGCCTTGGCATGATGGCTTTTCTACTATGTTTATGACATTAAAAATAAAACATATGTCATGTAATATTACATTAAAATATGTTTAAGACTAAACTTAACTTGTGCCTCATGTCTCACTTTACCCCACAGCAATTGTCTCACTTTACCCCACCGCCACATTTTAGAAAAAAACGATCTCTCTTAGCAATTCAGGCTTATCTTCAGCTAACATCATCACATGGTTTTATATGTTGGTAGTTCATCAACATGTATGATATAAGTTTTTTTACCTGAATCAATTTGCTTTGGCACAACAGTTGATTAAGTTGACAGCAAGAAAATTTACTTTTACATGCAAAAAAAATATTTTTGTGAAAAAAACATGCTTACGACAGCACCATGAGGTCCTCTCCTTCATGGCCAAGGGGAAATGGAAGGGGCTTGAAAATATAATGGTCATATGACCACAATTGTTTTCCATTGCCTAGATATAGGGGGTGTCTCACATTACCCGATGTCTCACAGTACCCCGTTCTCCCTACTGAGTTGGATATGGACAGAAATCATGTTGAACCTCATATGGCTTCACGTAAGAGGTTAATTCATCTGATTGAGAAATATGATTTATGTGACATTTGGAGAATGATAAATGGTAATGAAAAACAATACACATGGGCTCATATGCGTGATAATTATATATCACTGGCAAGATTAGATAGATTTTATATATTTAAACATAATTTAAATTTATTTATTTTATCACGCC
The DNA here is from genome assembly GCF_965113295.1 of Leuciscus leuciscus. Taxonomy (NCBI): domain Eukaryota; kingdom Metazoa; phylum Chordata; class Actinopteri; order Cypriniformes; family Leuciscidae; genus Leuciscus; species Leuciscus leuciscus. The sequence continues at coordinate 59,273,155 of NC_138727.1, forward strand.
TTTGTCTTTTACTGATCATAGTATGGTAAGTTGTAAGTTTATTTTAAATTCAGTGAAATCCCAAAGTGCTTATTGGCATTTTAATACGAGTCTTTTAAACGATAAATTATTTATTGAATCGTTTAATTTTTTTGGGAAATCTTTTAAAGAAACGAAAACGTCTTTTAAATCCTTACAGCAATGGTGGGATTATGGAAAGGTACAAATAAAGCAATTCACACAACAATATACTCGAAATGTTACAAAAGAATTTAATCGTTCTGTAGAATTTCGTGAAAAACAATGAATAGATCTACAAAAGTTGTATCAAACCTCGGGTGATAGTAATATTTTGGAAACTTGTTTTAGGAAAAAAGCCGAACTTAAAGAGCTGTTGGAGTTTAAGGCACAAGGTGCTTTAGTTCGTGCTCATTTTTTAAACATTGATCAGATGGATGCACCTTCCAAGTATTTTTTTGGTCGTGAGAAGAAAAATGGGCAGAAACGTTTAATTCATGCCCTACATTCTGAGGATGGCAATTTATTATACTGTATAATCCCAGACAGATTCGGGATGTAGCAATGAGTTTTTATCAATCCCTGTACAAAAGTGAACTTAAGCTGGAAAATAAAGGAAAATCTCCTTTTCTAGAGGATTTACCAAAGATCTCAGAGGAGTCTGTGGAAAAGAGCTGACTCCTCTGAGAAAATCTCTCTCTCTCTCTCTCTCTCTCTCTCTCTCTCTCTCTCTCTCTCTCTCTCTCTGTCTCTCTCTCTCTCCCCCTCTCCCTCCCCTCTCTCTCTCTCTCTCTCTCTCTCTCTAGCCGCGTTTCCATTACCCTTCAAATTGCGAATTGAAAATACGCCGAATTGCAGCACATCAATTTAGCAAAAACTCGCATTTATCGCAAAAAAAAGAAAGTTTTTACGCTTGCATGAGGTGGTTTTTCAGGCAATTTGAAAAAGAAATATTTCGCAAAACTGCAATGGAAACAGTTTTTGCGCATTTGCAGGTCACCTGACGAAGATGACGCGGTGTGTTTGGACAGAATACGAGACAGAGTTCTTTATTAAACTCATAAAAGACAAAATAATTACAGGAATAATGGATTCTAAACCTCAAAATAAATGCCACAATCAAGACCTCGAAGCAGAAATGAGGGAGAAACACCCAGAAACACCTCATATGAGCCGCTCTCAAGTATAATAAGGGTCGTTTCTTGCCATTGATGTTTGGAAAACACACATACATCTCCTTCGATTAATAATATTGGCCAGTGCAGTGGCTGGGATTAGTACATAAATATACCAACGTCCGTTGCCATGGTTTTTGGAATGATTTTACTGATCGCGAGAGGAAAAAATGAAGTTTTAGTCGCATAACATCGGTTAATGGAAACCATCATTTCGAAATCGTTTTTTTGTCGACATTTAGAAAAATCGCAAAAGTTATGCGCAAATCTGTAATGGAATCTGTAAAGGAATTCTCTCTGTATGATGACACAAGTTCAGCAGTCTTCAGTGTGACCATCAGAGATCTGAGAGAAGAGGATTCTGGGACGTACTACTGTGGAACTGAAAGGTTTGGAAGAGATCCCTACACTGAAGTGAATCTGAAGGTTATAACAGGTGAGTAACTGAGACCCTCAAACTCATGATGATCTCCACAACATCACAATACTCAACACTGACTGTAATTACTGCCGTAATAACACATGTGTACGGTGTACATTTTAGGACATCCTCAGACCTCAGACATATGAAGACAAGGCATCATGCCTCAGACTAAAAGGCTTCAGTCATTGGACAAAACGGCATCGCGCCTCAGACTGAAAAGCTTCAGGTACACATGTGTACGTGTGTACATTTTAGGACATCCTCAGACCTCAGACATATGAAGACAAGGCATCATGCCTCAGACTAAAAGGCTTCAGTCATTGGACAAAACGGCATCGCGCCTCAGACTGAAAAGCTTCAGGTCTCAGGAAAAACAATGTCAGGTGTCAGGTCTCGTACAATTAGGCATCAGACGAAACAGCCTCAGACAAAAAGGCATCAGACTAAAAGGCATCGGACGAAAAGGCATCAGACAAAAAGGCATCAGACGAAACGGACTCAGACTAAAAGGCATCAGACAAAACGGACTCAGACTAAAAGGCATCAGACGAAACGGACTCAGACTAAAAGGCATCAGACATAAAGGCATCAGACATAAAGGCATCGGACGAAACGGACTCAGACCAAAAGGCATCAGACGAAACGGACTCAGAGGGAGTTTGGAGATTCGTATTGCCCCGCCCCATATGACGTCACATGTACGCGGTTCATAGCTCGAAAGAATGCTTTAACTCCATGATAGTTTGCCAACATACAAACTAGCTAGTTGAAATATGGCATCTAAGTTTTTAAATGTGCAAATAAAACTTGCGAAATGCATGTTCTCTTCTGTAAACAACTTAATTAGTGTAACATTTCAATAAAGCAGGGATTTTAAGCAGTGATTTTAACACTGTTTTAATATTTAATTAAAGCATATAATATATACATAGCATACATATATTTATATATATATATATACATATATATATATACAGGCCAAAGATTTTTAAACATATACAATTTATTTTATTTTTTTTGGGGGGATATATGGGATACATGCTAGGACAGAGAGAATGTTTTTGAAAGAAGTTTCTTCTGCTCATCAAGCCTGCATTTATTTGATCAAAAATACAGAAACAAAATTTAATATTGTGATATATTATTACAATTTAAAATAATTGGTTTTCAATTTATTATACTTTAAATTATCATTTATTTCTGTGATGCAAAGCTGAATTTTCAGGATCATTACTCCAGTCTATCACATGATCCTTTAGAAATCATTCTAATATGATGATTCATTATCAAAGTTGGAAACAGTTCTGCTGCTAAATATTTTTTCATAACCTGTGATACTTTTTTAGGATACTTTGATGAATAAAACGTAAAAAAAAAAAAAAAAGAAGCAAATATTTTAAAAATATAAATCTTTTGTAACAACAATATACACTGGTCAGTAATTTGGGGTCAGTAATTTTTTTTCTTTCTTTTTTTGAAATAAATCAATACTTTTATTCAGCAAGGATGTGTTAAATTGATCAAAAGTGATAGTAAAGAAGCAGGGGCGGATCACCCCATTTGGCAGCAAGGAATTAAAAGTTATGGCCAATTTAACTGTGATTAAATTCAGTATATATACGTCTGCCATATGTTGCCACCCCTCAAAAATTCCTGCACCCCTCTCGCCACACCATAAATATTTTTCTAGATTTTTCTAGATCTAGATTTTTTTTTTTTTTTTTTTATAAATGCAGTTCTTTTTAACCTTTTATTCATCAAATATATTAGGCAGCAGAACTGTTTCCAACACTCATAATAAATCAGAATATTAGAATGATTTCTAAAGGATCATGTGATAGACTGGATGTCACATGTGACACTGAAGACTGGAGTAATAATGCTGAAAATTCAGCTTTGCATCACAGAAATAAATGATAATTTAAAGTATAATAAATTTAAAACCAATTATTTTAAATTGTAATATCACAATATTACATTTTGATCAAATAAATGCAGGCTTGATGAGCAGAAGAAACTTCTTTCAAAATCATTAAAAATAGTAATGTTTCCAAACTTTTGGCCTGTACTGTATATATTATGTTGAAGAGAACATGCATTTCGCGAGTGCATGTTTTAACATTTAATTAAAGCATATAATATATATAGCCTATATATATATGCTTTAATTAAATGTTACACTAATTATGCTGTATGCAGAAGAGAACATGCATTTCACGAGTTTTATTTGCACGTTTAAAAAGTTAGATGACATATTTCAACTATAGCTTGTATGTTGGCAAACTATCGTAAAGCGTTTTTTTTTTTTTTTTTTTTTACTTTTATTGAATATGTATAAGATAACAAGCGGATATAAAGGACATATAACTTCTACAGGAATTAAATTATATCAAGTATATGTAAAGCTTCACATTATATAAAATACATAAATAAATAAAAGACATACACAGAGGAAACATTATCACATTGTCACTTTTCTTGTTTTTAATCAACCTTAGAGACTTTAGAAATGTATCAAGTAAAGCGTTCTTTCGAGCTATGAACCGCGTACATGTGATGTCACATGGGGCGGGGCAATGCGAATCTCCAAACTCCATCTGAGTCCGTTTCGTCCGAGTCCGTTTCGTCTGATGCCTTTTAGTCTGAGTCCGTTTCGTCTGATGCTTTTTAGTCTGAGTCCTTTTCGTCCGATGCCTTTTAGTCTGATGCCTTTTTGTCTGAGGCTGTTTCGTCTGATGCCTAATTGTACGAGACCTGACACCTGACATTGTTTTTCCTGAGACCTGAAGCTTTTCAGTCTGACGCGCGATGCCGTTTTGTCCAATGACTGAAGCCTTTTAGTCTGAGGCATGATGCCTTGTCTTCATATGTCTGAGGTCTGAGGATGTCCTAAAATGTACACCGTACTACGTGAAACTCATTACAGACGCCATCAACAACCTTTTTTGTCTCCCGATGTAAGATTTACACTCATAATCTTGACCGGCATTGATAAATGTTGCAGCAAAGTGAGCAGATATATGTTTATATTGAGAACAAAATGACAAATGATCTGGGTTTGTGTTTTTCAGGTCAACAAATCAGGACAATGTGTGTGTGTGTGTGTGTGTGTGTGTGTGTGTGTGTGTGTGTGTGTGTGTGTGTGTGTGTGTGTGTGTGTGTGTGTGTGTGTGTGTGTGTGTCTTTGAATCTCATTGAAAAAAAATAAAAAATTATTTTGTGTTTTGCAGGTCAACAAATCAGGACAGTGAGAGGATATTCAGGAGGACACGTCCTGATAAACTACAAATATGAGATGAAAAACACAAATCCTGTGAAAGAAGTCTGTAAAACTGCAGCAGATCAGTGTTTTACTGTAATAAACACTAACAGAAGAGCAGAATGGAAACATGACAGACGATTCTCCGTTTATAATGACAGATCTGCAGGACTCTTACTTCTGTTTATCAGAGATCTGAATGAGAACGACTCTGGAGAATATAAGATTATAGTCAAAGTTTCTGAAGATTACAGTTTCTTCTCTGAGTTTAATCTGGACATTAAGAAGGGTGAGCTGCTTTCAGTCATTTATGCATTATTTGACAGAATCCATGAATATATCTGGTGATTGTAACATTGCTGCACTTTATCTGGATCTTAAACAGAGGATTGTTGTGTGAAGAGCATCAGTCTATCAGCTTCTGCAGGAGGATCTGTGAACATCAACTGCAAATACCCACAATCCCACATTCATGATGTGAAGTTTCTGTGCTGGAGATCTGGAGCTGATCTCTGTGCTAAAGAGACGTCTGTGAAGGAGAGCAGAAGATGGAGGGATGAGGGAAAGATCCGGCTGTATGATGACAGAGAACAGCAGCTCCTGACGGGAAGCATCAGTCATGTGACTGAAGAAGATTCAGAATACTGGTGTGGAGTTCAGTCTGATCAAGGACACAAGATCTTCATCACACGAGTCCTGATCAATGTTACAGGTACGGATGCAGATCACTGTGTGTCATGTGTCATGTTTGCAGCTGATTCTGTTTAACCACAGGATTTAATTTGGATGTTCTTTCTGTTCAACAAAGCAAAACCACAAACAGTTAAAAAGAGGAAGTATAAAAACAAACTACAGTTTATATGTTTGTAGTTTATAAAGGTAAAAGTGCAGCTTTGTGTAAAACAATGATTCTGTTCTGAACAATGAGAAACTGCACTGAGTCCTTTTACCACACTTTTACTATAGTTAACTCTAGTTTAACAGTGTTCATCAGTAACTCTGCTATACTGTATTATTCAGTGTGAAACCACAGGCTTCAGTTCTGGAAACTCAAACTAACAGCTCACGATTCTCTGTCTGTGTGTCAGCAAACATGAATTCTGGGTAATGAATGTGTGAATTACATCAGTAAGAAATCATGAGAAAAGAGATGTCAAGTTCTGTGTGTGAAAAAAACATCCTTTAGAAATTCATTGTTTTATTGTTTTATATACTGAAGTTCCTCAAACATCATCACCATTATCATCAACAACAACATCATCATCATCATCAACATCATCACCAACAACATCCTCTCCATCATCATCCTCATCATCACCATCACCACCATTACCATCATCACCACCACCATCATCATCATCATCATCTGCTTCCTCTTCATCAGTCGAAACTTCACCGTTCACAGGTGTGTCCACATCAGCCTGTGATCTTGTGCTGAAATACAAACATGTGATCAATGGGCGAAGCTTGTGAGGAGGCCTGACGCCCCCTAGTGGCTGAAATATATTACTAAACATAAAAATACATGATATTTCACCTCTAAATTAAATAATAAATTTAATTGTAATATTTTATTAATTTAAATACAATTTTAAATCGTTAATTATTAACAACAACAACAACAACAACCATAATAATAACCCAATCATTCTTGTTTACATATTGGACTCAGTGAATTTGCTGGTTGAAAGACATTATAACTTATAACTCTTGACTTGGTAGGATCCCGCACTTCCATCCTCAATAGCAAAATATTGTGGAATGTTTATTGGGTTTTCACAGTGTGTGACGTTGTGTTACTGTCTCTTTAAACCATCACCGGTGCAGATTTAGCGTCGCTTTTGCTGGGTCAATTCCTCTTTGTGGTGCCAGATCAAACTTTGGTAGAAAACGTGTTTAACTGAGTCAAGTGAAGTCAAGTCAAGTTTATTTGTATAGCGCTTTTCACAATACAGATTGCATCAAAGCAGCTTCACGGTATTAAATTAAAATAATACAACAAAGTTTGTTTCAAGAGGAATTTATTGATTGATAAAATTAAATTAAATATCCCCAACTGAGCAAGCCAAAGGCAACAGTGGCAAGGAACCGAAAAACTCCATCAAGTGACCTAATGGTGTCCTAAAACTCCATCAGGTGACCTAATGGAGAAAAAAAAAACCTTGGGAGAACCCAGGCTCAGTCGGGGGCCAGTTCTCCTCTGGCATTGGATAGAGGCCGGATTGTAGTTTGAACTGTAGGATTATATGAATGCCTGGCTGAAGAGATGCGACTTTAATCTGGTTTTAAACTGGGAGAGCGAGTCTGAGCAACGAACAGTATCAGGAAGACTATTCCAGAGTTTTGGAGCCAAATGTGAAAATGCTCTCCCTCCTTTGGTGGTTCTGGATATCCTAGGTATGACCAAAAGCCTTGAATTTAGTGATCTTAAAGAGTGCGATGGATTATAGGGCGATAGAAGATCCGTTAAATAGACTGGAGCTAAGCCGTTTAGGGCTTTATAAGTCAGTAGCAATACCTTGTAATTAATACGGAACTTTATAGGTAACCAATGCAGTGATGATAAAATCGGTGTTATATGATCATATTTTCTTGATCTCGTAAGAACTCTAGCGGCGGCATTTTGGACTAACTGTAGCTTGTTTATTGAGGATGCAGGACAACCAGCTAATAAAGCATTACAGTAATCCAGTCTCGAGGTCATGAATGCATGAACTAACTTTTCTGCACCAGAAACTGATAGCATATTACGTAGCTTAGCAATGTTTCTAAGGTGGAAAAAGGCTGTTTTTGTAACATATGAAATATGATTTTCAAAAGACAGGTTGCAATCGAGTATAACACCCAGGTCTTTTACTGTAGAGGATAAAGTAACAGGACATCCTATGATGTTAAAGTTGTATTGTGCGAGGTTTTGTGGGCGGTTTTTTGAACCGATAAGTATTACCTCTGTCTTGTCTGGATTTAATAAAAGAAAATTACGCGTCATCCAATCTTTTATATCTTTAACACACTCTGTCAATTTGGAAAATGTAGCGTTTTCATCCGGCCGTGATGAAATATATATTTGAGTGTCATCAGCATAACAATGGAAACTAATTCCATGTTTCCTTATAATATTTCCAAGTGGCATCATATATATTGAAAATAACAGAGGGCCTAATACAGATCCCTGCGGCACTCCATAGTTTACTGGAGTTATGATCGATTTTTCTCCATTTAAATAGACAAAATGGTAGCGGTCAGATAGGTATGATTTGAACCAGCTTAGTGCTTGTCCTTGAACACCAGTATAATTTTGTAGTCGATCTAAGAGTATTGGGTGATCTATAGTATCGAACGCAGCACTAAGATCAAGTAAAACTAGTATTGAGATACAGCCTTGGTCAGAAGCTAAAAGTAAATCATTTGTGATTTTAACGAGCGCAGTTTCAGTGCTATGATGCGGTCTGAATCCAGACTGAAACTTTTCATAGATATCATTTTGTTGCAAGAAAGAGCCCAGTTGAGCGGACACCACTTTTTCTAATATTTTAGACATAAATGGAAGATTTGAAATGGGTCTATAATTTGCTAGATTATTATGATCTAATTGTGGTTTCTTAATGAGAGGTTTTATAACTGCCAGTTTAAATGTTCTTGGAACATGACCTAAAGATAAAGACGAGTTAATAATATTGAGGAGAGGCTCTTCCACTACAGGTAACACTTCGTTCAGTAGTTTAATTGGTATAGGATCTAATTAACATGTTGTTGTTTTAGATGAAGTGATAAGTTTATTTAACTCTTTTTGTTCTATAGTTGTAAAGCACTGTAATTGTTCTTTCGTGGTGATAATTGAAGCTGAATTATAAGGCGCGATTGAAGATTGAACGTTTATAATTGTGGTTCTGATGCTTTCTATTTTCTCAGTGAAGAAGTTCATGAAATCATTACTACTGAACTGTAACGGGATATTTTGTTCGGGTGACGTCTGTTTATTTGTTAGTCTAGCCACGGTGTTAAATAGAAACCTTGGATTGTTTTGGTTGTTTTCTATTAGTTTGCGGAGGTGCTCAGCCCTGGCAGCTTTTAGGGCCTTTTTATAACGTGACATACTGTCTTTCCACGCGATTCTAAAGACCTCTAAATTAGTTTGTTTCCATTTACGCTCTAAAATACGGGTTTCTCTCTTTAAAACATGCGTAGTATTGTTATACCATGGTGCTTTATTTTTCTCTCTGACCTTTTTTAATTTAATAGGTGCAACCACATCCAATGTTCTAGAGAGAATGGTGCTCATAGTGCTAGTTAGTTCTTCTAGTTCATCTGTTTGTTTGGGTTCAGGCGGCAGCTGAGACAGATTAGATAAGCAATTTGAGAAATTATCTATGGTGGATGGGAGGATTGTTCTGCCTGGTTGATAACGCGACGCCGCATGACATATTACAGCAGTAAGTAATATGCAAGTTACCATGTAGTGATCAGTGACTTCATCACTTTGTGGAATGATATCTATATCGGTTGGATCGGTTCCATGTGATATAATTAAATCGAGTGTATGATTAAGACGATGAGTTGGTCCGGTGACGTTTTGCTTGACCCCAAATGAATTTAATAAATCTGAAACCAGGGTTCACCAATCTCGGTCCTGGAGGGCCGGTGTCCTGCAGAGTTTAGCTCCAACCCCAATTAAACACACCTGAACCAGCTAATCAAGGTCTCACTAGGCATACTAGAAACTTTCAAACAGGTGTGTTAGAGCTGGTTGGAGCTAAACTCTGCAGGACAGCGGCCCTCCAGGACCGAGATTGGTGAACCCTGCTGTAAACGCAGCTCCTAACGCATCATTTGGATTATCTACGTGTATGTTAAAATCTCCAACAATTAATGCTTTATCGACATTGACTAATAGGTCTGAGAGAAAATCTGCAAACTCTTTTAGGAAATCAGCGTAAGGCCCTGGCGGTCTATATACGGTAGCCAAGGCTAGAGATAATAGGGATGTTTTTCTAACATCTAAGAGCGTAACATTTAGTACAAGTACTTCAAATGAAATAAACTTATAACCCGTTTTCTGAGTAACATTTAGAATATCTTTATAAATGGTTGCAACACCTCCGCCACGACCAATCAGACGGGGCTCATGCTTATAACAGTATCCAGGAGGAGTAGACTCATTAATACCGAAATAATCATTTGGTTTAAGCCAGGTTTCAGTAAGGCAAAGTACATCGAAGCTATTATCTGTGACTATTTCATTTACAATAACAGCCTTAGGTGTGAGTGATCTAATGTTTAGAAGACCTAGCTTTAGAAATAGTTTTTGTTTACTAATAGCAACATTTTCTGTTTTAATAACAATTAGATTTTTCCTAGATCCTGCATTAGATTTATTATTTGATCTCACTAAACGAGGAATAGACACCGTTTCTATGCAATGTTCTACACTAGTATTTATATCAGTTGAATTGGTGCAGCAGAGTCTATGATTTGGACTTTTGGTTACTAGTCAAAGGGTATTTAACATTTTGGAGATGTTATCTGACAGAAGATCCGCTCCGAATCTGCTTGGGTGTAAGCCATCAGCACGGAAAAGCCTAGGACGCTCCCAAAACAGATTCCAATTATTTACAAAGAGCAGTTTCTGCTCATTGCACCATGACATTAACCATTCATTTAGCGCAAATAATCTGCTGAACTTTTCATGCCCTAGTCGGTACGTGGGAAGCGGTCCTGACACAATGATCGTTGTTTCAGGTGATGTGCTGCGTACCGTATCGATTAGATTCCTGAAGTCTTTCTTCAGAATCTCCGTCTGGCGCAGCCTGATGTCGTTCACTCCCGCGTGCAGGACCACAGTTCCGACGCGCTTGTCACCGTTCAGGATCTCGGGAACGCGAGCAGCGATTTCAGAAACACGAGCACCAGGAAAGCAGTGACTTTGCACCTTACTTTTACCTAACGTAGCGTGTACGTGCCGAACGATGGAATCGCCGATGATCACAGCATCGCGTTCTGTTTCGCGTAGAGGGGAGAAGCGGTTTTGTGTGGATAACTCGAAAACCGGGAGGGTCGGAGAAAGTCTTGGTCTAAACCTGACTCGCGTCTTCCGCTGCGGAACCACCCAGGCTTCGTGGTGGCGTGTTGGAGCCGGAGTGAACGAGACCATGGCTGATTGCGACCGATGCTGAGGAACGCACGGAGTAGACGCGGTCGGAGTCAGCAGGTTAGTAACGTTAAACACTGATTTGTGTGCATCGGCGCGTGATGTTTCAAGAGCCAAACACCGGTCTCTCAGCTCGGCCTGTCTCAATAAAAGGTTGTGGATCTGTTTCTCAACAGCTTCCAGCTCAGACTGCAGTGCGTGCAGCTCAAATGTGTCCTCACCTGCACCAAACGGTAGACTACTTACATCTGATATATTCGCCATTTTAACAGATGGACAGTGAGTTAGCAACGAAGCTACCAGTGATGCTATCAATATTAATACTAATTTATGACTGAAGTCTTGGATATAATCTTGGATATAAAATGTTTGTTTGTAAGTGAGTGTGGAGAAGACGCGTTCAACCGTGATCCACGGACGTAACCTTTAAGAGTATGCAGCGTTGGATCACTAATAGGCTTGAGACGTGTCTGCTCAACAGTCCGCGTTGGAACTATGAGGTTTTTTAGGTTTTTTAGTGGTAGGGGTGTAGAGTAGACGCACGATAGGCGAAAAAAAAAAAATGTTTGTTTGTAAGTGAGTGTGGAGAAGACGCGTTCAGCCGTGATCCACGGACGTAACCTTTAAGAGTATGCAGCGTTGGATCACTAATAGGCTTGAGACGCGTCTGCTCAACAGTCCGCGTTGTAACTATGAGGTTTGAGCAGTAGTGCTTCTCAGTGAGGAAAAGTAGAAAATGTTCGTTGTAAGCGAGTTTAAAGAGAAAAATCAAGAATTATAAATCAAATCGATAGAGCTCCAAAAACAACTAGAAAAAAAAGTTTGTTGAGACAAACTTTAAGTTGGCTTGAGAAAGCCTGACCAGAGAGTTTGAAGAAGTTTAAAGAAGTTAGAAGTTTAAAGTAGGTTAAAGTTAGATTGATAGATTAGTTAGAAAGAAATAATAGTTGGGAAGAAAGAAAGAAAGAAAGAAAGAAAGAAAGAAAGAAAGAAAGAAAGAAAGAAAGAAAGTAAAAAGATTAGTTAGAAAGAAAGAAAGAAAGAAAGAAAGAAAGTAAAAAGATTAGTTAGAAAGAAAGAAAGAAAGAAAGAAAGAAAGTAAAAAGATTAGTTAGAAAGAAAGAAAGAAAGATTAGTTAGAAAGAAAGAAAGAAAGAAAGAAAGAAAGAAAGAAAAAGATTAGTTAGAAAGAAAGAAAGAAAAGATTAGTTAGAAAGAAAGAAAGAAAAGTAAGAAAAAGAAAAAAGAAAGATTAGTTAGAAAGAAAGAAAGTAAAAAGATTAGTTAGAAAGAAAGAAAGAAAGAAAGAAAGAAAGAAAGAAAAAAGATTAATTAGTTAGAAAGAAAGAAAGAAAGAAAGAAAGAAAGAAAGAAAGAAAGAAAGAAAGAAGATTAATTAGTTAGAAAGAAAGAAAGAAAGAAAGAAAAAAGATTAGTTAGAAAGAAAGAAAGAAAAGTAAGAAAAAGAAAGAAAGAAAGAAAGAAAGATTAGTTAGAAAGAAAGAAAGAAAGAAAGAAAGAAAAAAGATTAGTTAGAAAGAAAGAAAGAAAAGTAAGAGAAAGAAAGATTAGTTAGAAAGAAAGAAAGTAAAAAGATTAGTTAGAAAGAAAGAAAGAAAAGTAAGAGAAAGAAAGAAAGATTAGTTAGAAAGAAAGAAAGAAAGAAAGAAAAAAGATTAGTTAGAAAGAAAGAAAGAAAGTAAAAAGATTAGTTAGAAAGAAAGAAAGAAAGAAAGAAAGAAAGAAAGTAAAAAGATTAGTTAGAAAGAAAGAAAGAAAGAAAGAAAGA